>NW_019103603.1:199062-751801 GCF_001856785.1 Myzus persicae
ACATCATCGCCGCACACCACTAATGGTGCAAATTTATCCGGACGGCGAATCCCGAACGAAAACTTCGGCATAACATTGTACTTGTACTTGAGTGGAGGATTGTACGCCTGCGGGCTCGGCGATTGTTCCTTTATTTTGTTGGCCAACTGGGGGTCTTCAAATTTCTTCGCTAGACTGTATTGGGGAGCTTTGCTTCTGTATTTGTTCAAAGGCACAGTTTCATATACCGGCCCGGGGGATTTGATGTCTATGATATCATCAATTTTTTTGGCCAGCGTAATGGTTTTGCGTGACAGTGTTGACGGCAACTTGTAAACGTTCGACCCAGGATTGGCGGCTCTCTTTAACACACATATAAATTCACACAATGATACACATACTTTATACTTACTTAAGTAGTCAAGTTCATATTATAACATAGGTACACTTTACAGACAAATAATATTTTATTAAATAATATTTTAGAATTGAAATTATTTTGTAAAAGAGGAATCAATGGTGTGATACCTAGTTAACTAGATGGCATAGCAATTTAAAATTAAAATTAAAATAATAATAGTATAATGTTTGACATTACGGGATCCTGGTCAATTATGCGAAACAGCATCTTGGGCACCGGGCCTTTGACAGGAACTCTAGGCTTATACGCCGCCGGTCCCGGGTTGTCCATGTCACCGTCGAAAGGCAGTTTCTTGGCCATGCTGTACCGTGGCGCGACCGCTCGGCCACGGCACGTCAGCTGTGCCAGATTGTACACCACAGGCCCTGGCCCCTCGGTCTCGTTGCCCAAGTCCAGCCGCTTGTGCATCGAGCACGACGGTGCGCCGGCCACAGTGGGCAACCGGTTCAGGCGGCCCACCGTCGTCCGGGCCCCGTATGCTGCCGGTCCTGGGCCCGCATCCTCCATTCCGAATTCGAACACCTTGCGGTCCATGTATCCCGGACACTTTTTCATTATGACGTCTAGGTGGTTTTAAAATTATTTTCGGTAGAAAAATGTAAGTCCTTCTCGCTCCAATACGAGCTTAATTTAAAATAAAATGATATAATATTATGCACCAATACACCGTGTCGACGTGGAAACTAAAATTTATGAAACCAATCGTTTTTTTGTGTTTAGTTACTACGTATTATTATTTTGTTATAATATTTCAACAATGACGCTTAAAAAATTATTCGGTCGGAATTATTCCGTCTTTAAAATATAAACGGCAATACGGGGCACATTAAACGGTTTCAATTCTAATCAATTTAAGTGCGCGCACATTTCACACTATCAACTCCTTACTGATTAAAATTGATGATGGCGTGAAAAAAAAAACACTCAATATTTGTAAAGAAAAGGAGGGTATCCGGTTACGTGTCTTGAATTTCGCATCAACAACTTCGTTAACAATAACGAAAATAACAATCTCGTGAGAATTTCAAGCACATTAAAAAAAATAAAAAAACTTTTTCTGCAAAAAAATTGTTTTTAAGGAAATAAAAGAAGGGAAAAATCATTTTTTAAAAGAAACGAGTAGGTAGTAGTAATCGCAGTAGTGGTAGTAGTTTTAATCGATCGTGCGGAATCGCTTCCGAAAAGATGATTAATGATGCGACGACAAAAGGCGAATATTATGGAGAAAAAACGCACCCGGCTCGTTTTTATTATTATCATTATTATTTTTTTACCCGCCGCGTGGAACGCCGCCGCCGCCCCGAGAAAATCGATAATCGATCAGCATCAATGTCATCGGTTTCCGCGGCGTTCACCCCTTTTCGTTTTTTACTTCTTTCGATTTTCGTTCCGGCCACGTATATACATACAAGTTGCGATAATTATTGTCGTCGAGTCCCCGGGAAAAACGCACAGGGTGCGCGTTTCATTTTTATATAATATATTTTTTTTTTTCGTTGAACATATGCAATCGCGAATGACACGCGTAACGAAAGA
Source organism: Myzus persicae (assembly GCF_001856785.1). Lineage (NCBI taxonomy): Eukaryota > Metazoa > Arthropoda > Insecta > Hemiptera > Aphididae > Myzus > Myzus persicae. Next base: position 200,999 of record NW_019103603.1, read on the forward strand.
GTTAAATGATTGACGACTACGGGACAATTATGTACGAGGACCGCGTTCGTAGCCGTTTATTATTTATTTATTTTTTCGCACCACTCGTTCCTTTTCCGGGTGTTAATTTTTTCGGAAACGGAAAAAAAACGATTAAAAACTACGGGCGTATTTCCCCTTTGGCTCCCGCCGAATCGCGCTGCTAATGATTTCCGCCGCCGCCGTTTTCCCAGGGTTTTGTGTGTTGTCACGCATCGCGCGATTTCTAACGGCCGGGCAACAAGTCGCTACCACTACCGCGGCCGCCACCACCACATCACGTGTAGTATTACATAAATAATAATATTATCTCGTTTGGATAATATTTACGTGATAAAAATAATTTGTATTGCTTCCGATTGTTTTTAAATTATTATAGAACTTCTTGATTCCACTCACTCCGCCTCACTCTCCCATAGTCTCGCACCTGTATAATAAAATAATACAAATAATAATTATAATAGCAATACTATGTATATATTACGGTGCAGCAGAACGAGGCTCGGTTTTCTCACTTCATCGATATCCGAGCGAAAACCGGTCGATTTTAATACTCGGACTTACTATACGGCCCCTCCCGCAACGTTTGGCTGCACTCCGCTCGCCACCCGGACGGTGTTCATATATTTTTCTTTAAACGCTAAATTATTCATTTCGTATTACTTTGCGTCACATTTATACATATATATATATAATATGCGAGCAGACTACCTGCAGCGTTTAATAATAATAATATTAACGTGTTCCGACCGAGTTTGTTGTCGTTAAATCTGTCAAGTCGTCTGCAGAAAAGTACAAACCGTGTGTAATTGTCGTTGGAAAACCAAGACACTATCAGAGTATCAGCAACTAGGTCGTAATAATTGCTACGCACAGTTATTCGCAAAATATAAAATCCCAGTGCGCGTATTATTATTACCTTTCTCTCTACTTCTGCTGCTACGCATGTGGACCGTATGGGTCTTATAATATGATATTATGATTATTTATTGTTATTGCTCGTACGACGATGACGCGCTTGTTGCAAAAATAAATAAATCGACAAAAAACTAAAAAAAAACTGCTAGACAGATAATACCAAATACCAATATACCGTATACGTGATGTGTTAACGAAAAACGTGGTTTAATGGTCGTTTTTTTTAATATTGCCGATTTATCACTTTTAATTATTTACGTATATCTACATTATATTTGTATACTTGTGGCGATCGATAATAATTCCTAACAACAAGGACCTGTAGTACGCCCAATGCGTGCGTTTAATAAATAATAATTTTAATATAAAATCGTACGCCGCCTAAATGCAGACAATAAAATATCATTGCAACATAACATAGATACCTAGTATATGTAATTGCCGATGTGACCTTCAATTTTTTCGTTTTGTCTTTTCGTTCAGTTGTTCTTTTTTTGTACTGACATCTGTGCAATAATATCAATACTAATAACAACGTGTCCTGGCCCCTGGGCGTGATGATATCGCGCACAATAATGTTCACGTTTATCGTTTATCGTACTGTAATAAGCCACGCAATCGTTTGTTTCCGTCTATCGGTGGATAGCGCACTTCAAAAACAATAAATATATATAATATAAAATAAATTATGACCAATCGATATACAAAAAAAATGTTGTAACCAGAATCGAGAGGGTCTTCTCTGCCTACAGGTCATCGTCATGCGTATTGGTATTATATATATAAATATATTATATAGGTGTATTATAATTTATAATGCACAGTTATTACTTTTAATATCGATATATTATTGCAGTTTACCGAACGTAAAAGCCTTAAGCTTGGTATAGAAATTAGAAAGTGCGGTACCATAATAAAAATAAAAGCTATTTCGTTAATTTATTTTCACCACTCGATAAAACTTAACGAGCTTATATGAATAATGGTTTAGAAAAATTTCAGATATGAAAACTATTTATAATAAACATTAATCGAAGTAAATCCATTTTGTTACCTATGAAACTAGTTGCACTGGCATTTTGTATACCTATAATATTTTATATATTATTCATTGAGATGTCGTCATTAGGTTAATGATATAATATAAAATAACCTTTGCTGACACGAAGTCATACTTAGCCATAAGTAAAAAGCAAGAAAAAGTTACCATTACGATTTGATCTAAGTTTTGTAGACATTTACTTTACTTGTGATTTCAAACAAATAAAATCATGCATGTCGTTGGAAAACAAACACGTGGCGCAACCTGTTAGCGTACAACAGTGAAATTTCCTGCATTACAGTACTCTTTGTTTCACTCGTATTGTATTTATAAATTCAGATCGGAGTTCGTTTACCCACCAAACATTACCACTCACCCGTGGTTGCGGAAAAAATAAAATATAAGAACGTCGTTCACGCCCACGTTTACCCCGTTTTGAGATTTAAAAAAATATGCATTTAATAAGTTATATGGATAATACTCATAAATAATACATTGACATTAACACACTATTATAAACCATATTGTAATCGCACAAATAGTATAGCATTTAATTAATTGCCACGATAACGAGCAAATTGGAAACGTGCGCTGTAAACAGCAAAAATGTTCAGTGTTTTGGTCTTCATCGTCCCGTCTTTAATTTACTTGTTATATATATCCGTGATTGCCGATAATATATCATATATGAACGAGTCCGTCTGCGTGCAGCAGCATCAATAAATTACTATATATTAAAATATCAATATTATTAACGTCATTAAAAAACAACTATTTATCTTTCGTTTTTTCAAGGCTTTTTCGGAATTGGACAAGCTCAAGCCGCACATCATCAAACACACGCCGGGCGCCTTACCAACGTTTATGCAAAAAACAGAGAACATCAACAACAACAACAACAACGACGATACAGAAGAGATCGCACAGCATCCACCCGGTGAGAAACGTTTTTACAAATAATTTTATCGCCAGGAATATTATAGACGGTTGACCAAAAGTACATAAATATAATATCTTCTGTTCGTAAATTTTCCGTTTGAGTTTCTTTCGTATTTTATAATCTAGTTCTATTTACTAAAATAGTAAATAATAATTATGTCGTTTCTCGTGGTATTTACCGCATGCTCACAGCACTGACAATGATGCCGATCTCAGGCGACAGCAACTCGGCCGCTGGTATGCCACACTCACCGTATCCACCGGGATTCGGTGCAGCCATGGCGGCCGCTATGGCCAACCAACAGTTTGCGTCTCTGATGACGTCCCAAGGGTTGCCTTTCATGCCACACGCCATCCAAGCCATGTACTCGTCTCCGACCAGTAAGTACACACCAGCACACCACAAAAACATAACACAATATTATCATGAACAATAAATAAATGATGTTATTTACTCACTTGACCGGCCAGTGTGATGGTTTTTTTTATATCGCCCCGTAAATTCAGTAAATATAATCCGACCCGAATAAGTGACAATTTCTTGTCCGAAACCCTACAAAATCATACGTTGTAAGACTCACCACTAAATATACAGAAGTAAAACATTATTATTATATAGCCCTGTATATATCTGTAATAGTAAAAAATGTACACGTGACAAAATTATGGTCACGCGGCGTTTCGTATAGGCTATTCAAGTACACTACTATCCCCGGACGGTCGGTCCGGTTAACCGATATTGTACAGATATGATTTAAAGTTTTATACATTAAACTACGACGATGTAAGTGAGTGAGCAAATAAATGAGATGAATTCATTGCACTGTTATATAGTGTATAATGTGTCATTTTTGTGATTGGACAGTCGAAATTAGTATTTATTTTATAATAATTTAAAACCCGACCACAACAACCTCAACTGAACAATATTATACCAACAATATCAACCTAGACGATAATAATATAAATAATAAATCAATCAATCAATATATATTAGTAACGCATCGTGTCCCGGATTTTATAGGCCTAATGTTCGCTCCACCACCCGGCTTCAACCACCACCAGACCATGCTGGCGGCGGCCGGCCACAATGGGCTGCTGAACCACCATCGTGGCGGCGAAGCGGCTGGCGGCAGCGACGGGACAGCCGCCGCAGCGCCACATCACCACGGCAACCGGCCGGTGTCGCCGTCGCGTGACATGAGCCCTGAAATGAGGAAGGCACGCGTCCAGAACTCGATGCGCATCCTCAAGGACGAACCGGTTCCCGAGGGATACCTGCGGTTCAGATTCAACGAGGACTGCCATTACGCGCATTGCGGCTACAGGGAGCACCAGACGCATTTCCACTGCATGCGCCAGGACTGCGGTTACAGTTTTTGTGACAAGACCAGATTCGTGCAGCACACGGCCAGACACGAGAGGTACGTTTCGGGGATAAGGTCATACGTAATAATATAGGCAGAGCTCGGTTATGGTTTAAAGTCTATTTTCCCGAAATTGTTTTATCGTGTACGTGCCTGATATAGTCATATTTTGGAGTTGGTATATTATTGTGTTGTCTTATATCCATATCCATATATGTACCTACCACAGAAGATTCGTCGACTAATGAGTGTAGAGACAATGAACGAAAAATGTTTTTCTTAGATTTTGAATTTTTAAACATAAATATATCAATATAATATGTAACCAATATTTTATTTTATCGTAATTTAAAAATAAAATGTATTAAATCCCCCGGATGATTCGAGGCGTTGATTGAAAAACGACATACAGTTTTGGCTGAAAATCATAATAATCTCTGAGGAAAAACCATTTTCAGTACAGTGTTATTTAAAATAATTGTGCTCTGCATTTTTTCATACTCCACCATTCTGCACCCTCGTTTTGATTTTACAATGAATTACCCCCTCCCACATTTTAATTTTTTTTTTACCAAAATAACTTTATAATAGGTAAAGGTGTTTCGTTGGAGGATATAGTTATTAGTTAATAATGTTATATGTATATAATAAGTATGCACTATGTTTATATTGTATGCCTAGATAGTTGTGTAGGTGCCATTTTACTGACTTTTAGTTTCTAAAATATATGTATTTAATATCATTTATACATATTGTTTGGCGTGTGGTATCTGACCATAGTTTTTTTTTTCGCAGACTCGACACTTTGATGGGAGGTGACTTCCAGCAATACAGAGCCAACGTGTCGTGTGGACGAGCAGAGTGCACTTACATTTCTGCTATAAGTGAGTACACCTTTTAATAACCACGTCCGTTATATATTGACCTCCATATCATAAGACATCCCGCATAATTGAAAACGTTATCGGCAATAAACCTGCCTCCCATATCGTATTCACACGCCTATTCGTTCCCCTACCAGCGACGACGTCCATACACGTTATTATAACGACGTTTTTTTTTTTCTCTTCTCCCGCTCGCCGCGCACAGGTACCGGTCAAAATAAGGCGTCGCACTTCCACTGTCTCAAGTGCGAGTTCGTGTGCACCGACACCAACAAAGTGGTGGCTCACCGGCGCCAGCACCAGAAGCTCGACTCCATCATGGCCGCGGGCTTCGAGAAGTTCACCCCGGCGCAGGCGTGCGGCCAGCCCGGTGGTTGCGTGCACTCCGGCAAGCAGACCCACTACCACTGCTTGAGCTGCCAGTACGCCGTGCTCGGCCTGTCCCAGATGACGGCCCACAAGTACCGGCACATGGAATGATGCATCACCGCACGATCGACGGTTACAGATCTGCTCGCGCCTCCCTCTCTCTATATATTATATAATGTATATATCAGTTCCTATAAAGACGTACATATAAATATTACAATAATATTATTATGTACTCGTGTCGATGTCGGCGGCGTGTCCATCGCGAATGACAAAGGCGGTAATGCCAATAATTCGTTGTTAAAAAAATATTGTTACGATCGACAGGTGCCACGAGATGGATATAATGACATAAAAATATGTAATCGAATTTTTAGTATATTTTTGAATGTAAATAGTATATTTCTTTTTTCGTTTTGATCTAATAATTTATTTTGTATACACATATACACACACACACACACAGGGTGTACCTGTATATATATATATATATATATATATATATATATATACGCGGATCATTGTCGATATTATGTTACATACCTACTATTATTATATTATTATGTAAAGAGAGGGAGAAAAAATATTTATATACAATTGTAATTTATTATATCATACCATTTGCCTAGTATTATACTTACACTCAGACATGTTATGTGTACAAGTATGATATTATCATTGTACAAACGCTCAACCATAGTAAGTCGATGACAATGCATCTTTTTGATGCTCTGCGACTATATCTCGTAAGGGTGACCGCCACTCTTCTCACCACACACACACACACACACACCCCTGGACCATAACCACGGTACATCCGTCGTGCGTGATCACTTATTGTACAGCGTAGGGAGGTTTAACTCCGTCCCACGACATTTGATAAACCTATATTATGACCACATATACACGAGTTATATATAGCTATAATGCTATATATATATATATAGATTTTTTTTATTAATAAAGACTCTCCGAGTCGATCACTATCTTTATTATTATTATTATTATTATATTTTCTAAAACTAGTCTCGCTTATTATTTCTATTATTATTATTATTATTATTATTATATTATTAATCATCTTTTAACAGACCAAGTTCTCGTTTTGTAATATTATTTATGTATATATTATATTATAATATACACTTACCTATTATATTATTATATTTTTAATCGTGTAACTTATTTTTGGAAACCGTTCCTCCCACCTCGTTTGGCGGTTTTATTAATATTTTTTCTTTTGTGATATTGATTTATTATTATAATTATTATTATTTGTATAAACCCCCCATCTCCCCCAAAAAAAACCCCCGTGTATATAAAATGTTTAATTTATATATATATATATTCTTTATATAGACTACAGCGAAATAATATAATTATTACAATAACATACTTGAGTGTGTGCGAGTGCATCAAACAAAAACACGTCGTGCAAGTGATCTACATATAGTATAAAGCTATAAAAAAATATAAAACATATTATTTATAATGTATTATAGTTCGTATAACATCATATTATACCGATCAACCAAAAAACGCGATTACATAGACTTAACATCATATATAGTGCCTTGCTTCGTGCGAACATAATAATATTATATGATTTTTAATAGTGTTATTGTATTGGGTTTTTGTTTATTACAGACATATTATTACCTATACCTATACCATTATCATAATTATAATAATATAATTTAGAATTTAAAATAATAACATAAATCAAACATGTGAATCCCGTTATCGTGAATACTGTTACCTATATGATATTTTATTTAGATTGAAAAGCAGCGTTGGAGGGGGGGGGGGGTTGCTGGTGCGGAAGTCCGTTTCCGAAACCCGCGGGTGGTGCGCAGGGCGTTGTCGTCGAGAGTGGGACTGATCGGACGTCAGGAAATATTTTACCCACTTGGCGAAAAGAAAATGTGTCGTCGATCTGGTTTTTCTAGTGAAGGTACACCCCCAGCCATACCTAGGTATTATTATTATTAGGTACCTACGTTAATTCTCTATTTCCCGATCGATGTTGAATGTAGCGTGGTTTATGCTGCCCCTCCGCCGAGTGTTTAGTATTAAATTCATTTTTACGCGAGAGATGACCTCCCCTACCCCACCGATGACGAGTAGCTGGGACGATCGCTTGTAGATTTTGTCGGAGGGGACACAATATTTGAACGACGAGAGCGCGAAAAAAACACGAAATTTGAAAAAAAAAGACAACATAACAATATTATGCCATCACGGACGCAACAGCATCATACCTGATAATAATTTTAATTTTTTTTTTTACAAGTATTGTGATAGAATTTTTTTCGGTATACATTCGTATTGATTTTCACGGCTGCCATAAATATATAAATATATATATATATATATATACAAATATTTTTTTCAGCTAGGTACTGTGTTTAGATTTTTATATAGTTAATAATAATAATATATTGTGTAAATGTAATACAAAATTAAATAATTCATTTGAATATAAATATTTATATACTATTATGGGTTAATTAGTGCCTTAACACATTATTATTATCAGTTTTTTTTTGTATATTTGATTTTAGATTATCTCTATGATGTGAGTTGATCACAGATATTTGATTGTACAATCTTTGTTTATTATTATTATTATTTTTTTTTTTAGATATTATTTAGATGGTAGATATTAAGTATGATTTTTATGAGTTGGTGTATAATAAATTTGTGAATTGAATAATAATAAAAAAAACAAACAATATAAAATTATTGAATGATGTCTTTTTTAATTCTGATGTATAATTAATTTATGCATTAATTGCGAATAAAACAGTTATACATTTTTTACCCTGCATTTTTAACTTAAAACTTAATTTTTACATGAATATTGAATATAAATACAGAAAATGAATATTATCAATAACTCATAACACAATAGGTATACAGCACAAAAAACATAAATAATTAATAAAAATGCATAATGCTAAAACTTAATACTATAAGAACTCACAATATTTGAGATATAGAGTCATTCATATAAGACTAATAGTAATAATAGTATAATAATAGTATAAAAAAAAATGTTATGTCATGTTCGATTCTTCACTTATCAATACAAAATATGATGTCCACCGTAGTGTTTTTAAATGATAGGTTCTTGATCAACTGAAATAATAGAATAAAAATTATTAAACTGATATATAATTCATTTTAGTTACTACTAATATTTTTTTGGGTCTGTCTAAGCCAATATAAAGCTCACAATATTATTTAGGTATAACTGTATAACAACAATGTATAATATTTTACTAACAACTAAATTATAGAGTTTATATTATAATACATAATTAGTATTATATTCCGAGACCGCAAATGTCTTATTATTTTATCTAATGTATGATTATTATGATAAATATATATATATATATATATATATGTACACATTGTTATCAGCTCTTATTTTTCGTATATTAAATTTTAGGTTGAAAGATAAAAAAAATATTTCGAACACTCAAAAAGCTTTAAAATATAATATAAGGTTCCTCGTAAGTTGTTGTTGGTGGCAATATAAAAAAAAGTTGAGTTACGCTCAATATACACAATATATAGAATCATTTTTTATGAGCATTTAAATTTAGAATTTTAACAAAACTCGTAAGGATTACAAAAAATTGCAAATTATTTCCATTTTTTAAATTCAATAGTAATTTAAAAATATTATTTGTGTGTACTTGAAATTTTTAGAGTATATTATTATATTTTAAACAAAAAATTACTTTTCAAGTAAGTTGTAATTTTGTTGGCAAAAATGAATTTAACTTACTATAGTACTAATGCTTATTAGTAAAATAAATTACTTTAATTACATACAATAATATCATCAAATATACTAAATTGCTAAGTAACATTATAGGTTAACAGACCGTCTATGCTCAGAATCATTTTTTGTTTACAATGATTTTAAATTGTCGAATTCAAATGTATACCATGATGGTATCCAGAATGACATCCACTTACTCGCTTTTTTTATCAAAAATTGCATTAGATTAAGAAAAAACTATTAATAAAGGACTATTTTACATTGATATTATATAAATAATATTTGGCTGGTATTCAAAAAGTATTACAAAAACCTATCTAATGTAGGTAGATATAATTCAGTAAGTACACATATTTGTAAAGAAAAAAATAGAATATTTTCTTTACAAAAACATAAGTTATACAATTATTTGAGATTGATTAATAATAAATTGTTAGGCTACAATATGTTTAAAAAACAAATTGATACTATAAATATATTATCAAAAAGTGAAGTTCTCTATTTAACACTGAAGTAAAATGTTAACTTTTAGATTTTATAGAAAAAGTCCCCCCCCCCCTTTCAACAAATACATTTAACAAACCTTTGGTGTGACAACCAAATACTGATTGTTCCTGTCTTCAAATAACTCCATAAACAATTCCATCAGTTTCTTTTCATAAACTTTATCCATGCCCTATGAAATTGTATGTTTTTAAATAGTTATCTAAATCATTTTATTTTTAAAAGTCTACAAACCTGATTTATTTCATCAACAATTCTAAATGGGAAGTGAGTAACTTCTTGAAGGCATAACAAAAATAGAGCTGTTGTCAGTGCCCGTTCACCACCACTTTGGCTTTTGGCATCTAATAGTCTCAACGAAGGAATGTCATTGCGAAATTGCACCTTTATCAATAGCCCATATGCTTGGAAATCGTACTAAAGTTATTTGGATTTAAATCATAAATTATAATTACTGCCAACAAGAATAGTAGGCACAGAATATTTACCCTCGTTACACCAATATCCAATTCAATTATGCCACTACAACCAAATGATTTGAGAAATTTCTGGAAATTAACACTCAACAAATTAGTAAGTTCTTGAATTTTAGGCAACCATTCAGAGTGTAATCTTTCAATTTCATTTTCTTTGGTTTGAGCATTGAGGTTTAGACTTTCCAATTTATTTTCTAAATTCTTTATTTTTATCTTGCGTTCCTTGTATTCTTTTATCAACTATAATATAATCGACAGGGAATATAACTAATGTATTCTATAATCTAAATTTATTATTTTTTAAACAAAAAGCTAATATTTCTTCTCGTTTTACCTGAGGAGCATTTGGATCAATATTTAGACAATTGAGTTTGGCTTTTTTTTCAACAATTAATACATCTAAATCATCAACATCAATCTGTTCTATACTATTAAACTTTTCAAGAATGGGTGGAAATAAAATTTTATCATACGGACACACTCCATTAGTCCAATGTACAGCTACATCTAGCATTTTCTTGAATTCTGAATCCAACTTTTGTATGTACTTCAGATATTCGCTGAAATTGCTCTAAGAATAAAATAGTTTGAAAATCATAAAATTAATTCAACTTAACAAACATTTAAAATTTGCAAAAACCATTACCAAGTTAGTAACATAGAGTGTTTTTAATTGGTTCAAAACTTTGTATTCATCATGCATGTCAACGCAACAATTACTAACAACAAAGGCAGAACCCATAAAATATATCATAGTAGTTGAATAACTGTCCAGCATCGTAACAACTTTATTCATTGAATCAAAGTACTTATTGATTAGTTGCTAATAACACAAACGTACAATAATAATCCAAAAAATCAACTGGTGAATGATAATATTTAATAATTTATAATAAACAAACCGAATTTTGGCTTAATAATTTGGTAGATCTTTCTTTTTCCGTTTTAAGTTCACTTTGTTTGAACTCTAGATCTTTTACCACTTTATCATAAGCTAGTTGCCTGTTTTGAAATTTCATAAAACTTCCCTGTATTTCTTTTTTTCTAGCAAAAAAAGGCTGACGACTGTCTTCAGCAGTTCTAAGCTGATTAATAATTTCAGTTTGTTGTTGTTCAAAATGTTCACAATTTATTCTAGCTTCTTGTTTCCTGAAAAAAGCCGAATAAAAAAATCAAATTGAAAACAAAGTAATTAATTAAAATAAAATTACAATAAAAATGTAGATTGACAAAATTTGTAAAAATCTCAAAAACCACAAAAATGTTCAAGTTATTTTGAGTTAGAAATTCATAAAAATTGTATATCTAAGATTTAAAAAATTTCACACAAGACTCCTTATAAGTTTATCGACCTTTAAAAAATATAAATGTCTACCGGACGATTATTATAGTTGACAATATAATTTTATTCATTGGGTCAAAAATCCTGAAAATGTAATACAAAGCTCCTGATATATTAATACAATATCAATTGAAAAAGAAAAAAATAAATAGACACTATTTTGTTTTATAAGCACTTAAAGTTCAAATTTTGACAACAATAACCAAATTGAAAATTTACAAATTATTCTATAGTTAAATATTTATAAAATTTTAAACTTTAACAGTAAAGGATAAAAAATTTAAAACAAAATTGCACACAAGAAGTTAATTCTGTAACCAAAAAATCTAAAAAAATACAAACACAGCCTTTTTCTTATAGTTACTTTATGTTCAAATTTGGGTAAACTTACATATTAAATAAGCAAGAAGAAGAATTTAAGTTATTTTGTTGTCATTTAAAAATTTAATTTTTTGTGTGCACTTGAAACTTTTATAACAAGGACTTTTCAAATGTAATTTGGCTGGCAAAAATGAAGTTAACCTACTGTAGTACTAATGCTTAAGAGGACGCAACACCCGCATGTGTTGTCTCTGTCTTACCAACGTAGAACATACCAAAAACTGTTTTGAGCGAAATAGAACCACTCAAGCTGTAATCCAAGCTAAGCAACCTAATTTTCACACTATAAACCAGAAAACATTTACTGTGCAACATCATTTTTTTTTTTTCAATCACAAACACAAGAAAAGTTTTTATTGCTCATAAATAAGTAATTATAATTGTAATTGTGAATAATTACTTGTAATTGTGATATCGAAAAAATAAAAACTATGTTGCACAGTAAATATTCTCTTGTTTATAACATGAAAATTTGGTTGCTTAGCTTGGACTACAGCTTGAGTGGTTCTATTTTGCGCAAAATAGTTTTTGATATGTTGTACATTTGTAAGACGGAGACAACCCATGCGGGTGTAGCGTCCTCTTAATTGTAAAATAAACAACTTTAATTACAATAATATCATAAAATATACTAAATTGCTAAGTAATATTATAGGCTGACGGACTGTCTTCGGAGAGGATTGTTTTTCGTATACAATGATTTTATTTCATTGAATTCAAATTTAACACCATCGTTACAGTAACCCACTTATAACCTACTGTACAGCAGATTAACATCCATTTCCCCGCTTTTTTCCTCATTATTTTTCTACATCAAATAGTTATAATATACAACCAAATTAATAGTATTGTCATATTTTTATGAAAAAAGTGTATTAATATATATTTATTATGTTTACACAATACAAATAGTTTTGTCAAATGACGGTTTTAATTGCAAAACACAATATAATTCATAGAAAAGATATTCTGGTTAACTTTAAATTATTGGCTAAAAAAGAATTGAAATTACCAACAAAAATACTTTTAAATGTCAAAAAATGAAAAACAGAATTAGGTACGTATTTAGATTTACATGTTATTGACATTTTATCATTTCATTTCTATTTCTTTTATTAACTTGCTTGAACTAAGAATGTTGTATTGTTGAAGACATAACAAAAATAAATGAAAACGTTATCAACTTCTGAGCATAACACATCTAATATCATATCACGTCTAATAATAGTTTACTTGGTTGTCAGAGATTGAATCAAATTTGAGTCTACAGAAAACAGCAAAAATTGTGCCTCATTTGATATTTGTGTTTGTCGTGTGATTTTTTCTCCTGTATAGTTTGAAGTTTTTATATTGACTTGATCATTACCTGTATATAAAATAAAGTCACATCAAATATCAATATCCTAATAAATACTCTTGATTTAAATTTTTTAGAATTACCTGCAAAAAAGAACCCAATATTTTTGGGTAAATTTTGCATATGATTAAAAACTTCCTTGGAACCAATAGGTATATTATGCATGTCGTAACTTCTAGCTAGACATCTTCTAATGACAGGTGGTACTCGTATCATGTCTAATGCATAAGTATGGAAGCCAAATTTTCTGTTTTAAAAATAAAAATATTAATGACTTCAATTTGTACATAAATAAAATCATCAGACCAAAATGTTTGATTAAATAACAAAATAAAGTGAAACTTCTATATTATTTCTATAGTGTAGAATGAGCAACCAAAAAAAGTGTTTTTATAGGAATTCAGTAAATAGAACTTAATTTATTTGGTTCTCAACAATTTTTCATTCAACATAATATTTTGCTAATTGGAAGTGTTATATGGATGTAAAATAAAATTCATACTCTAAAATAGGAAAAACATATTTTTTTTTTTTTGATATTATCTTAGCCATTAGAGTGCATGTTTTCATTTAGTGTATGAATATTATTTAATATATAAGTTTACAGAGTTGGCAACACTATTTTAACAAAAACATTTTATTTACATCCATCAGTCTTTTACTAAGCATTTTGATTGCTTACCTTAAACTATTTATATCATAATTTGGTATCTCATTAATTTTAAAATTGGCAGGAGGAGCTGAGATTGAATTAATTTTCATCCAACGCTCTTGTTGTGCTATTTTATTAAATGTAGTCAGATCTTCTGCATACTCAAAAACAAATGCAATCAAATCACGATAATTAACAATGTTTTCTATGTACTTGGCATTTTTTTGGTCAAGTACTTCAATCTATAATTATTAAAAATTTTCCCAACATATAATATTAAAATTTTAAAAATTAAATACTTAAGAAATAGTTTATTAATTCAAAATACCTGAGTGAATAATGGTTCAAATACTTGTCCTTGAAAAATTGCTGACTTGTTGCAGTTTCTTAGCCATTTTACTGCTTTCCACATTTCTGGAAACTTTCTCTGTAATAATTGAGTTTTGTTTTCATCTTTTCTTTTTTCAAGTTCAAGTTCTTGATCAATGGCTTCATATAAAATACAGAGAGTTCAATAAAAATTAAATAAAGTTAACAACTAATATATGAAACTAAAATAACATCTTATTTTTACTTAAAAAGCATGAAAATACTTACCACACATTTTTTCAGTTAGACCTCTCAGTTTGTTTTTGATATTCTCTAAATTGTTTCTCACAGGGTAAATATTTGCATCGATACTTTGGATATTTTTATTTATTTCGATAAGTTCCAGTTTACATTCTGAAAAAGATATAATTTACACATTTTAGTATCAACAACCCTAAAATATTTAAGATTTTTATTTTACCTTCAACATTTAATGTTTCATTTTTTATACTTTGTAACTTCTCTTCCATAGATGATATAGACTCTGTAAGTTCTTCAATTTTTATTGAAGCTTTTTTAGCATTTTTTTTCAATTCATTCATATCAGATACATGACATTTGGCAGCTTCAACCAAATTATTAAGGTTTTCAATTAACTTACTTACTGCATTTGCCTAAACCAAACATACATTTTCATAGATCATCCAAAATATTTTAAGGCTAGATTTAATCAACAAATCATTACATTCTGAAGAACCACATTTTTCAGACTAATTTCCCCAGATTGTTTCCTTTTAATTATA
Organism: Myzus persicae; assembly: GCF_001856785.1. Taxonomy (NCBI): domain Eukaryota; kingdom Metazoa; phylum Arthropoda; class Insecta; order Hemiptera; family Aphididae; genus Myzus; species Myzus persicae. The sequence continues at coordinate 216,156 of NW_019103603.1, forward strand.
TCTCTTTGCTTATTAATAAGACTTAAGGCATCCTTATTATGTTTTGTTGACTCTTCAAATTTTTTTCTTTCCTATGTAAAAATAGTATGAGGATTAGCATAATCACAATTTATTCACTTTTAATAGAAGTATTAGTTCATATTCATTAAAAATAATAAAATGATTCATACTAGATGAATATTTTTTAGTACATCAGATAATAGGTGACACACTTTTTATATTTTTAGTATTATGACAGACCTAACAATGTTAACACTTAGATAATCCTGCCAAAGACCATCAATTTATCTATTACTTTTATAAGTCTACAAATGACACACGGTTATTAAAAAATAATAATAAATATACATAATACAATATATTATAATAATTAGAATATCAAGGTAAGATATGTATCGTTGATAATAATTAATTGATGTACAGTGGAACCTCGATTATCCGGGGTAGTGATAGGGAGGGGGTCACACGGATAAATGAAAATCACGGTTAATCAAGACTTTTTATAATAATGAAATTTTTTATTTAATTTTAATTAGAAATACATAGGTACAATTTTATAATAATGAAATTTTAAAAATTTGATTCAATTATAATTAGAAATATACATAATATACATACAATAATTTTATACAACAAGTTATTAGGGCTTAAAATATGAATCAGTCTTTGTTTTTTTTGGTTTGAAATAATTTTCCTTACTTCACTTCTAATTTTTCTTAAGCCAATAACGTCATAGAAGTCAAAATTTTCCTGTTCGCAGAAGTTCAAGAGGACATCAACTGCTTCCATTGCTTGGCTTGTCTGTATTTTTTCAAAATGTTCTTCATTATCACTCTCAGAAGAAGAATCAGGCTGTTGTGAGGTAGATGGTGTAGTTAAGCTGCCATAACGAACTGCTATGTCACTGTCACTCAAACGCTCAAATCCCTCTTCGTTAAGATATTTTTGTAGCTAATCAACAATATCGTCTTCGTCTTCATCAACATTAGTGAAATCTGGAATAGATGTAGCTAGATCAAGACAAGCTTTTATATCCTTATCGACCTTATCTTCAATACTTTCTTCGTCATCATAGTCTTGATCCAAAATTTTTGCCCAAGAAAGCCTTAACGTAGTTGCAGGTACATTTTCCCAAGCATTACATACTGCAAAAATGGCATCTTTTATGGTCCACGTTTTCAAAAGTTCTTTCATCGAATCAAAACAATCTTCTTGCAAAAGATAACGGAGAAAAAATTTTTGTACCTTCGTTTCAAACAGGAAATCCTTTCTTGATCCATTGGTTGTATTATGAAAGTTACGTTAGGTGGTAGATAATACTATAGTAGACAAAAATTTGACCATACGGGGTTTTCAGGGTAGATTCTGAGGGGTGTGAAGGAGCATTATCAAGTAGAAGAACAGCTCTTTATGGTATTCCTTTTTCATTCTGAAATTTTTCTACAGATGGAAAACTTTAAAAAACCATTCACTAAAAATAACCTGGTTCATCCAAGCTTTTGGATGGTGGTAATAGTTACATGGTAAATATTTCATTTCTATCCCTTTAAAATATCTTGGTTTCTTAGCTTTCCCAATAACAGTTAATTTGATCTTATGTGAACCGGTCGTATTTGAACAAGTCATAATAGTAAGTCGTTCTTTACTAGATTTATGTCCAGGAGCTGATTTTTCAGATTGCGCAGCAAGTGTTTTCAAAGGTAGCATTTTCCAGAATAGACCTGATTCATCTGCGTTGTACACTTGGTCAGGGGACAAGTTCAATTTTGAAAGGAATGAATTGAATTCGTCATTGAATAGTGCTGCAGCAGTCAAATCTCCACTCAGGCTTTCGCCTTGAATGTCCAGTTGTCTTATGCCATGGCGAGTTTTGAACCTAAATAACCAGCCTTGTGAAGCATTAAATGTTTCCTCAATTTTCAGATGTTCATAAAACCATTTTGCTTTTTCACAAACCATTGGCCCTGAAATCAGTATACCTTCAATACGCTTCTGTTTAAACCATTCAAAAAGAGCAGATTCCATGTCAGATAAAGATGACTTTTTCATAGTTTTTCTCTTCTTAGCTGATACCTCTGCACAAGATATGAACTTGAAAATTTCCTTTTTTTTGTTTGACCAAGTCACGAACTGTCTGTTGACCCACGCCGAATTAATTTGCAAGTTTTTGAACACTTTCACCTTGATCTACAGCCCGGTTAATAATCAACACTTTTTTCTCAAGAGAAAGAACGACACGTTTTTGTTTAGCACTCATTATTAGATTAATACGTTATACCACACGTTACGTTCGGCGATAGCGAAGGAAAAAAGCAAACTGAAGGTGATTCGATAAATATAATAATCGATGTACAATATTGCTTATCTTCATATTATTATCGTCAAAAATGTCATTAATATAATTGTCGATATCGTATATTATGTAATATAAAATGTTCGATTATAAATAAATTATATAATTTTTGGAAGAGTGAGCACGGTTAATCGCAAACACGGATAATCGAGTCAAGGATAATCGAGGTTCTATTGTATATTATAATACACATTATTATATTTTGCTACTGCTGAAATCAATGTTAACTTCAAATATAAAAATATAGATTAAAATTATGCAATTTCAAGATTTTATGGTAAATAAACTTCAAATAAAAAGGTTTTTAGCCTACATGAACTTCATAACCAGAAAATATTAGGATACATTATGTCTTTACTACAATGTTTGTTAAGATTTACAGTTTATGTTTTAGAATGATGGTATGAAAAAATGTACAATGTCCTCTTCGTGTGGGCTTGATGTATTGACAAAAAGTTGTTAAGAATTTTGCGAGATTCAGCATATTTGGGGCAATTGAACATTATTTGAACTCTATTGTGAGATTTTAGTAGTTGTATACAAAGATAAAATATTTTATAATAACAATGAAATTCTAAATGAGGGCCTCAATACTATTCGCTGTATTGCAGGCATGTCAAAGTCCCCGGCTTATTTGTGTATTGCTGCAACTACATTGTTAATGGATAATTAATAGTAAAAATTATATAATTTTCTTTTAATATCAGAACCGTAAACATTCATTAACTGGGGGAGATAGCATCTTGGGTTTGTGCTGTCGGGTAGCTCATGGTAGAGCAATCACCCGGCAAGCAACAGACCTGAGTTCAATTGCCGGTCTGGTGACTTGATTTTTAGGATTATTCCTCAGAAGAAGTTTACATGATTATGTTAGAGAGGTAAACATTATGTTATTTTTCTGTCTTATCTTTCTAATAAACTTTAATTGAATACGAAATGAACAAAATAAAAAATTAGTAAAAAAATTTTTTATCAATAAATTTTTATGGCTCGCATAGTAAAGAATTCAATATATTTGGCCCAGTTAATACTTGACATGCCTGCAGTATTTTGTACCATAAATATACAATAAATTCATACCATAGAAATCTGTTGCCAAGCCAACATATACAAGGACCAACATCTTTTCTGTAACACAACCAATAATTGTTCTTCCAATGATTTTTTTTCTGTGAATGAACTAACAATTGTTTCAAGTCTAAAAATAAAAAATTTTAAGATAATATTTTTATTTTTTTTTGTTTATAAATGTTTTATTAAATCTGTTACAAAAAGAACAATAAGAACAATTGATGAAATTGGAAAGTAGAAGAAAAAAAAATAAAAATAAAATAACAATCTAGATATAAGTATATAACAGAGCGTAGAAGCCTCCCAGTGGAGGTACTACATTAACAAAAAAAAAGCCATGAGTACCAAAATTTAATTATTCAGTAGGTTTCTACACCATTTGCGTTTTGGCCGTTTGGGAGGATTACCTGGGATAGTCAAGGAAGAGATGTCGTACATAAGTAGGTTTCTATGATTTAAAATACGGTTATGGAATCTTTTGTAGTGTGTTTTAGCCACGTCTGCTACAAAGGGTATGGAAAGATAGTGATGGAGTGTGTGATTGGAAACGTAGTATGGTGCTTTAGTGATTTGTCTTAGAGTTTTGGATTGATAGGTTTGTATTCTATTGATGTTGGTAGGTTTTGCTGATCCCCAGAGCTGTATACCATAGACCCATATTGGTTTAAGTAGCATTTTGTAAATAAGGAGCTTGTTATTCAGATGAATATGTTTAGAGGTCAGTAGGTGTCTTAGTTGGCGGCTACGATCATTGAGTGTTAACCATTGAGCGATGGAACCAAACCAGTCAGTCATTAAAATGCATGAGTTGTGTGCGTTTACTGCTTGCATAGGCTTTACTACATTAATTATTAATACACTGCTAAAAGAATAAATCTAAATTTCTGTATTGCGTGTTTGTTAGACGAAGACAGTTTGTTTATTGTTTTCAATAACCCGAAAAAATAAAAGCTTACTTTAAATTTACAGCAATCTCTGATCTGACATTATCTTGTAATTTCTTTTGATCACTATCATATGTAGTTATGCTAACAGCAAGAGTTTTTAACTTTTCAAAATTATTCAATAAGTCTTGATTTTCTACAATAATACAATATACAATAAGTACTAATAAGAGCCCTTCGTGAAACAGTTATAAACTTACCAATACTTTGCAAAGCATTTATTAATAGGCCTTTAGAATCTAATTTAGAAAAATCTTCAAGTCTGTCTTGTGGTAAGAACTGACATAGATTATGCACTTTTATGTTAAAACTTTCAACAACAGCAGAGTACTATAAACATAAAAAAAAATAATGATCATCTAACTAAAATTGTACAATATTATTTAATAATTACTTTTTTTTTTGAGACTAAGATACTGTTAACATAATAGTGACAAGCATCATCGCTGGCAAATATTGTTCTTCTCAAATTCATATTTTGATTCGATCTCTTGTAAAGTTCTATGGAAATATCAGCTACGGATTTACCTAGTTTTACAAATTGACTGACCTAAATAGTTTACGTATAATAATTTAATATAATGATAGAATTCTCAATTTAAATATATAGAGTTTAACAATACATTTTGTTAATATTAGTTCATTTTTTCTTTGTTGATAAAATAATGATTTTTTTTCGCATTTTTATTGATGTTTTTTTATCTTTTACGGCATATTTTTGATTTGAAGTATGTACTTTGATGGAGTGCATATTTTAATATTTAGATAGAAATCATGTACCTACTTTGACAAATATTTTTCATTAACCAGTCAAAAATAATTTAATTGAATGGAGAATATATCATAAAGTTATCAAAACTAAATATTTATGAATAAACTATTAAATCAATTAGGTTGATTTAGATTGACAGTGCAACAAATGAAAATAGTATAACTAACTATAGGTATTTATATTAAAGACATTTAATGAGGGTAGTAGAAGATAGCCCCAACATCGATTATATTTTATACTATAACTAGCTGCCCGATCTTCCTCCAGAAGAAATTATTTTTTTATAATTTAATTTAAAAACATAAGACTATTTTCTGGCTATACAAATAATAAAACGATTATAAAATAAAAAAAAAGAAACAGACATCGTTATCGGTGAATACATGAAAATAATTGGTGATTAGTTAATTATTATTATTATTATAATGAGGGTACAAAACCGGTTTCCTTCGTCTCCAAAATCAAGTTAGATTCTTATATATATATATATATATATAGTAGATAGATAGATCATAGTACATTCTATAGGTATATTCTAGGTTTATTCTATAGGCCATATTTAATGTATTTTAAAAATTGTCTGCATCTAAATTAACACATTTTTTTGATAAAAATTACGATAGTTATAACTGACTGATATATAACAGGTAAATGCTAAAATGTTCTAGCAAATCTAATATTGTTTTTTTATCATTCTACAATTAATATCATAACAAAGGACTACAGTTATGTTTATATTCAATTTATAGAGAAAAGTATATACAAGGGAAGCCAGTACATGCCCAAATTCCCTCATATCCCGCAACGCATATGTTATTCATTGATGTGAGATACATGAGTAAAAAAATTACTTAGTAATACTTTAAGTTGTAACTAAAATTAAACTAACTTTGTCTCCTCTATTAATGTCCTTAGGATTACCACCAAATCCTAATATGAGAGCTGTAACAATTGACGATTTTCCAGATCCATTAGGCCCAATTATTAAATTCAATTTTGAATGTGGAGTATATGTAACTTCAGTAAATGTCCTGCAAAATTGATATCATATTTGTAAAATGGCTTATTAGGAACCTAATTTTTAAAAAAACTTTAAATGTTTTAAACTTTTAACTATACATAGTAGTACGAACCAAGTTAGATAAAGTACCTAACTACATATATTACAACATTTAACAACAAAAAAAAAATATAAAATTGTATTATTATATTTATATTCATATACAATAAACAGTAAGTAGATATCAGCAGTTGGAAGCATCAAGCTAATTGTAGGCTGTAGCAACACTACTTTCATTGTAGCAATAATGTAGCATCGCTACAATACACCGTCTCCTAATGGAGCAAAATACTATGGTAAGCTTACTTAAAATTAATAATATTTTGCCGCTACCTACAACAGATTTGATGATGATTAAAATATTGTAACTATTGAATTTGTTCATATTAATTAATGATGGTATGTGCAATATTGAATTTTTTGGGTTTAATCCACAATCAACTCATGTGAGTATTCAAACCCCATCCAGTGACCAAAATCAGTACTAAATACAAACTACCAATTTTTAATAGGTAAAAAAGTAGCGAGTTACATTTAAACAAAATGTAGCATTAAAAGAAACCCACTATATTTAAAAAATGGTAGCAATAGACGAGCTACTTTTTGGGGGGTATAAACTTTAGTATTGGTGCACTGCATAAAAACCAGTAGTGTTCCAACCCAACCCAATTAATTGGCAGGTATATAAAATTTAAACTGCATGAGATTATTACAAATAATTTCCACTTATAATAATGAAAAGTTAGAAGTGTAATTGCTACCTATTAACTGAAGAACATAAGTGTGATAATTATTTATAAAATCATAAATTAATTAATATTTTTACAGGTTTTGAGGATGTAAACCAACTCACATGAAATTCTTTAAAACTACTTTGACAATTGAACCGTCAACTAAGTCATCAAGCTTACGTTTTTTGCTTACAACGTCTGAAACTTCAAAATTGTCATTGCTTCCGGATCTCATTGAGGAGTTATTCATTATGATGTATACCTAATCAGAATAAAAAAAAAAAAATGTAATTTACACTTAACGTACTTGTAAAAAAAACTCTTCAGCCAAATGCCATACAATAATACTATCGTTCATAAAAAAATTATTTATACCTAAACCACGTATCAACTAAAGGCACAATTCGTATTAAATAATATGTATATTATTGTCAAAGCGCAAAAATGTTTAAATTTTAACAATTTTGATTGTAACCAAATGTAAGAATTACAAAAACCACGACGAAAAATAGAAAATAGCTGGGACGACGTACACCGGTATAAACGAATTAGATATTAACTCAATTACAACGAAAAAAATTTTGTTCTCGGAACTCGGTTGTCACTTTAATAATTGTCAGTGCTCGGCAGCTGACACTCAGTAAGGCCGCACTTTTGTCCGTACTCCACAGTTCCGGTAAGGTCAGGACAGGTTTGGTATTCCATTAAATTTCAACAAAAGTACCCCAATCGCAGCAGGTTCCAGGCGCTTCAACGATTGTAAGTTTTGCCAGTTCTAAATTCTAAAAACTAAAAACTATAATTGGATTGTCTGGTGAGTGATGAATGAGGAAAATAGATAACGCCAAATGGCGCGAAAATAGACAAAGCAGTGTCGCTAGGTACGGTAAATTGAAATTACTCCTTCGAAACCTCGACGACTCGACCTTTGTACACGACACACATTTAGCTGATATATTATTATATAATTATTAATTAATATAATATTCCTTAATTCGTGGTAGATGACCACGATTTAAGGTTCTTTAGTCGTGTACTTGTGTAAAGTGTACATGATCAAGCCACCAAGGTAACTAAATAATAAATATTTATTTGTCAAAATATACACCTTGTAGTTTGTGCAATATACATGAAAACTTTATTTGACCACCCCATGTCACCCATAAATTAGGCATAGTATAAAATATTCTTTTATTTGATGTAATTATATCTATGGAAGTGACCACGGACTCCAGAGTCCAGATCAGTAGCGAGAGGCCAAAGAGCAGTCCGATGACGGATGGTGATTCGTCGAGTGATAGGACTCCTCAAGATTTACAGACACCCATCTGATTTCATTTGTTCTGTGGCTTTATTATTATGAAACAAAATTTTGTTAATAGGGATCTGAATTATACACTAGCATGGACATACCTAGACAGCCTTAATTATATTCTTTAATTGTATTATCTAGACCCTCTAGACTTACCTATTCATTTAATAGGTAGGACATATCAATCAATAATCTATAAAATATATAAACAATTTTTTATTTATCTTCAAATTATGTTTATATACCATATTATAGTCTTGTACCTGCATGTAATCTATATCTATCGTAATTCGTAATGTAATTTGTATACGGACGAGTGCGCGAGCGCCAAACGCTTTTGGAGCTTTGGAGGGAGTCGACGAAAGGGAAAACGAAAAAGAAATTGATATTACGGAGGCGTCGTGATTTCCACGGTAATGTGGTCGTGTGTCGTCGGCTGTCGTCGTTTTATTATTATTATTTTTATTTTACTTTTGCCATAATTTATTATCTCTCGACTACTCGACTCTCCGTCTCCACAGTCCACAAAACTTCCGTTCCGGGGTCCCCTACACACCTTTCCAACGTCGTCACCGTCGTCGTCGTCGTCGCCGTCTTCTCTTTTTTTTGACGCGCGTACACTTCGGCGCACGGGTGCACGACGTCCTTGTCGGTGGATTAATCGTTTGTTATTTTTCTTATTATTATTCACCATCCGCCTCGTAACAGTGTGTTCAAATTTGACAGTATAGTAATAATAATAAAGAAGAAAAGAGTCTATTATCAATAGTTCGATCACCTACTGACCCACCACCATCACCAACGTCGAATTATCATTTATTCATTTCCGTATTTAAGTCATTCACACTAGGCGTCTACAAATTAGTCACTTTTACCCGTTACCTATTGTATCACCTCTGTCGTTCAGAGACGCTCGTTGCGCATCACCTGGGAGGGCTGACGGACCTCCTACAACCATCGAGCTGATTGTACTATTGTGGGTACTGGACTGAGGACTTCAAGATTCATTATTTCGAACTTGGTTTTATTGACATCGTCTTGGAACAAGTATGTATTTACCTGACCGTCGTTCAAGTGCATCGAAATGCTCTTGTAACGACTTCAACCAAATTTAAAATGCGTATTATTATTGTATTGGGCTCCGAGGCCTAAGGTCACATACTATCTCACCTTATATAACAACAGCACCACACGTTATAAATTATAATCTCAGTACGATAGCAATTTAACTTTATTGCATCATTTATGGCAATGGAGGGTGATGTCATCATTATTATGAATTTCGTTTTTCCAGGTGTTGTTGTTTTAACCGGAATAATATAATGTTGTGTGGACAACACTAATAGTACGACAGCATACCTAGAAAATTCACTTAGGTATGTCACGCAAACAAAAATGGAGATCAAATCCTGACAATGAACAATTGGATGAATCACCTATATCGCTTACTATTGAAACTCTAACAGGTACAGCATTTGAAATTACTGTGTCTCCAACTGACTATATAAGTTCATTGAAATCGCGAATACAACGTGTTGAAGGTTTGTATTATAATCAAAGATCTACTTGTCTGTTTTCTGGTATTCAATATTACAGTAATTATTACCCAGGTATACCCGTCAACCAACAACATTTGCTCCTAGGAGAAAAAATATTATCTGACCATACAACTATAGCTAATAATAATCTTCATGATGGATCAACATTGCGATTGGTATTGTCCTTACAAGGGGGACCCATTGGTACAAGTCGTAGAATGTTGCCCTTGGATAATGAAACCATTCGACAATTGGTTAATCTAAATAAGTAAGTATTATTATATTTTCATTAGTTAATAATTTCATAATTTATTGTTAAGTCCAAAATAATTTATACAAATTGTACCTTATGAACTAAATTATAGATAACTCAAAATATTGGAATATAATAAATTACTCTAGTTACATACAATAATAAATGTAAACTTAAAATTATTATTTTAGTATTTTATTAAGTATAATTTTTTTTTACATTTATTTGAAAAGATGCAATCTGTATAAAAAGTATTTTTAATTGAATTAATCAATTGACTAGAAATACCTACATAATAATTTTTAAAAATAGGTATGTACCTACTAGAATTGTAAATACTCAACCGGTAAAATTAGTAAACTATATTTTTAATCAATAAAATCGATTGATAGAACTTTTTTCCCTAGTTATCAAGTTAGGTTCCTTAAAAAAAAAATATGTTTTGTATTTATAATTTATTGAATTTATGATCTGGTACATTTTTTGTTTGTCGTAGATTCTAATTCACGATAAATTACCATAAATACATCATATATTATGGTATTGTGATTACTTTTGATCGCTATTAGTGATGTACAAATTATTACCTTATTATCAATGATGTAAAAATGTTAGTTTATGAAAGAAGAGAGGAATATTTTTGAATTACAATTATATTTTTTTTAGATTTGTTTTCTATAATGAATTGGGTTGGGAGGAATAGAGGAATAGAAGGAATTCATATGTTTAATCAGCCCTGCTTAATGATTGGAAATCAAATGTTAGTAGTGTTTTGAAAAGTGGTTGATTTTCTTAGTAGTTTCTCTATACCACAACAAAAAGCTATAAAGAAATTTTGAGAAAATTATTTTGATTTTAACCAAGCTTCTCTGAATTTTAAACTTATTGTTTACATTATATTATATAATATTCTCTTATGTAATCTAATCTTACATAATTGTTATTGTTAATCTTACAGAAAAGAAATATTGGAGGATGCACCCCCAGGAAGTAAGCTTGCAGTCTTGATATTTCGTGAAGGTGAAGTTATTAACTTACTTCGTGTTATTGAAAATAGTGATGGCTCTTTAACAAATTTAAAGGAATCCGCTAGGTAAGTATTGTAATATTTTTGTATTCATTTTTTTAATAATATAATTTATATAAAAAAAATTTGTAGAAAAATATCTTCAGTAGAATTACCAAAAAAGAAAAAATCTAAGCCATCTCTTGAAAATAATACAACATATCTTAAGATGATGCTGTTGAAACATAATTTAGAAACACTATCCATTTCATCAAAATCTAAAGTAAGTCCAATTTTGAAGTTTATTGTTTAATTTTGTATATTTTACTATTGAAATTCTTTTAGTACAATGACGCCCAACCTGTAGTTTTTAGTAGACAATTTTTTGGTTGAAATAAATATATAAAAATTATTAAATAACTCCGGGTAAGATTTCTGATAAAAATTGTATCTAGTTTATACCATAGGGATAATAAAAATTTCCCGATACTTTTCAAAATAATTAAGAAAAACCAAGAATATTTATTCATTGCCAGTTTTTGACCAAACCTATTTATTAAATAATTTTATTTTTAACTTAGTTACTTATTATACTGGTTTATATTCTCATTTATTAATTATTCTCATCAATATTATACAAATATTCTTACATTCATTGTTAATTTTTTTGAGAGTTAAGGGAAAGTTACATGAATGATTTGTTTCACGCTCTACTTATTTGTGACTATTCACCTTATCTTATAGTTTAATTACATGATATGTTGCTCTATATCTAATAAAATAACTTTTCCTAAAAAAAAAACAATTCAGTTTAGTTATATTAATTAATAGTTTTAAATTTTTAAGTAAAATTACATCTACTTTGTTTTAAAATTAAAGCTTCCAATCCGCACCAAATATATTGTATATAAACCTTGTGGCCCATATGAACATAATATATGATCCAAATTTTGGGCTATGCTAAGGTGTCCCAAATGTGAACCATACAAGTACTCCCTGTGTAATAAACTCCATACCTTGGTTTGAATCTAACTCCACTCTACATACTGACCTCAAAATCGAATCAATTGACTAATTAGCTACTGAACAAGATCTTTTACTCCAAACTACGTTCCCATACTAAATATTACTCACTTATTAGTATCGCAAATCTAATCCAATATACAATCCATAAGACCCACCCATCGACACAAGAGAAAATACTGTAGACATTTATTAAAATGAAATGTATTATTTTGGGTTCCATCACTGATTGGCCTCCCTCCTCATATTATTCACAGTTTAAATGTTTATAAATCATCATGTTTGCTTATTGTGCTATTCCTACACAAATTGAAAATATTCTTTTAAAAAAATATATATATATATTTAACTGACCACAATAATATTTCACCTAGTGATTAAATACATTATCATATTTTATTTTGATGTATATTATATCAAACAATAATTAATTTTTTTTTTTAATGAACATAAGATTTATTATAAAATTTCCAGTTAAAAAGAACAAAACCTGAGCATCGTAAGTCAGCTTCAGCGCCAGAAAAATCACAAATGAAGACTGAAAAAGATAGAAGCAAGCTTCATACATGGAGATTACCTATTGTTCAATCGACTCCTGTTATGGAGAAATATGTTCGTAGTGCTGAATTCTCAAGAATACCGGTTTTGCCAACCATCACCAGTACATGCTCGGATAAGAATGCAAAATCAACTACGACAAGACAACTTTGCCATATCATGAATGAACCTAGGCATACTGGGAGTACTTCAAGCATTGACAGGTAATTTAGTTTTACTGTCAAGATAATGATATAAAATAATGTATACTTTTAAACTTATAAATTAGGAATTGATAGTGATATAGAATATTTATCTGTTTTTTTCCTTTGTAATAATATTTTTGTGTACTTTCTATAGACAATTTAATAGATTTCAATTTTAAATTAGTATTATGAGTATTCTAATTCACTTGTATGTATATTATACATAGTTTAGTGAAGATATCATTTTTTTTAAATTATAAATTTGGCAGTACCAATGTTTTTTTTTTTTTACTTCACATCTGGATTAATTTTTTTTTGTGGAATATAAATTATGGGCTTATAATTATGTTATAAATGTTTTGTTTGATTGTAAAAAGTTACAAAAATTTTTATTTTATTGATAATGGCAATTTTTTATTATCTTAAAATACATTTGTTGCTTGTTAGAATTCACTCATGTGTCTACTTATAATTTTGAAATTAATAAATTGCATAATTGTGTTAGATATGTTGAATTTGTATGATGTATACATTATACAATACTATACTATATTCAACTTAGACTTACTTATACAATTGTACACTTAATTTTAATTGCTGCAATAATATTTAAATTATTCATAAGTTATAACAATATTTTTTAAATATTGCTCTGATTTCAGTATCTCAGAATCTGGTACTGATATTGAAGTTTCCAGTACAGATTGGTCCAGGCGTCCTAGTAGTTCATCGTTGGTATTATCCCATAACATCCACATAAATGTTTCTAGACAAGCATCACCGACTGAACAAATGACTGCCATGTCCCTATCCAACAATACAGGATTGGGAGCTATACATAGGATACTGAATAGATCAGACATGCCTATTCAACTTGATGATGATGAAGAACCTATGGAGTCAGAAAGTAATAGAGTGGAAAAAAAATCTCCAACTATTGTATCTGAAGATCTGAATGAGACTATACCTGATCAAGTGGTAGAGAAAAAGAAAAAACGATGCGCTCAATGCAATAAGAAACTAACTATTAGCGCTCAGTATACATGTCGATGTGGGCTTACTTTTTGTCCAGTACATAGGTAAGTTCTAACATCTAAATTATTTTAAATTATTTAATTAATATGTTAAAATATATCTAATTTATTCTTCTTCTAATTAAAAACATTTAAAAGTTTAGAGCAAACAGAGATTACTATTATTCATTCTAAAGTATAAATGAGTTGTATAAGGTTAATTTAAATCATAAAGAAAACTTAATTTATTTGTGTAATATTTCAGGTACTCAGAATCGCACAATTGCTCCTACGATTATCAAAAAAATGGTCGCAACTCTATTGAAAAGAACAACCCTTTAGTTGTTAGGCCAAAGTTACCGAAAATTTAATATGTTGGTTCAGAACACAGAATACATAATATTATATCTTATTTGTAGATGTAATTTAATAGGGACTCGTGACTCACAAAACTTTTAATGATTGTCTGCATATTAAATAATTATAAATACCTAATTATTAAAATGCCTCGTTGACCCATTTTTTCATAACTATGAAATACTTATTGAGTACTTTAACTATATAATAATTGACTCAAACATTGTTATAGAAAGTTTTTTTGAGAGCTTTTTAAGTGTTCTAACACCAACTTACTAATATAGTTGTGTAATGTTGACTATCTTCCATTAAAGCAATTTATTAAACTTATTATAAGATACTACTCATAATAAAATAATAATTCAACTATAGCATTTTTGGTTGTTAGAATTAAACTACGGGTAAAAATGTAATTTAACCAAAAACTTTGTATTTTTTTTCCTAAATGTTTTTTTTTTTTTTATGTAAATTTATGATGCTATATTTATGTTTGTTATAAGTTAATTGGCTCTTTAAAATATCTGTAACCTGATATGACAATAAGACATAAGTGGTGTATTGCAATGAATGTTGAATTAGAGTTGAAATTAAAATTTAGTTTTATTTGTGTTAAAAAAAATAAAATCATGCATATTGACTTGATGTGCACACAAAACAATTCTTTATTTTATTGTAATTATAAGCAATTGAAAACCCTTATTTATAAGTATACAGTTAAACAACTTTAGAACATTATACAGTATAGATTTTTTCTGGGTAATACAATAGTTGTGCCATATTTCATGTATGTGAATTCTGAAAATGTATATTAATACAAAATAAGCAAGCATAATTGATTAATATTGGAAAAAATTGAATGCTCATATTGCAGAAAAAAAATGTGTGCATTTTTAAGTTATTAAAATTAATTTAATATTTAGAAAACTAGCAAAATTTGTTCATTGTGCAATTATTATTAGTTATCATAATTAGTTGTTACTATATATCATTTTTCTAAAAGATTATATTGCGATGACAATATCTAAGTCTTGGTAGGCTCTGGTGTATAGTATTTTTAGGATGCTTTATTTAAAAAAATATAATTTTTTAGACTGCTAGCTAAATTATAATGTAACTATTTTGTCTATTAGTATAAAATCACTGAATATGGTTATTGAGTTTTATATTATCTCAGTAAATGCCAGTTGCCACTCTACTGAACTTAGTATACTGCTGACTTATGATTATAGTTTTAAAGCCGAGCTAGCGTTAAAAACCTAACTAATGATTTCTTTACCACAACAAAATTATTAAAATTGATTTAAAAATATTAAACATAACAGTTTTAAAATGAATTGGGGTTTTCATAAGGTTTTTTGATATCTATTAATAATTGTGACTCGATATCTACACTCAGACACAGTTGTGTCTGTGCTCTAAATGTACTTACTGGACTATTTTTAATCGAATGTATGAAACATAATTGGCAAAAATTTTTAAAAATGAGGTGAATTTAAAATATTTACTTACATGTTACATAGTTCAATCAATAAAGCTACAATGTAGTATTCAAAATTTAGGAATGGTGGTGGGTTAATCTAAAAGTCTGTGTTAAATAACTTTGCATTTGAAACACAGTTTTCAGATTGTTGGATTGAGCTCTTCTACTTAATAATTCCCAATTCGAGCACTGCTTATTGCTTATAAATGGTACTTTAAAACCTCTGATCACATTTTAGATTCTGAGCGGAATCGATGAATGTATTGATTTAACAAAGCATATTTTTTTAAGTCCTAAATTACCTTTTGAGGCTGTAAAAATGCTTTGATTTTCTACTTCAGCATATCTTTTGGTATGAACTTAAATCTAGTTAGTACTTTGGAGGAAATTAAAAATAAAATTCCCAGTAGTTTTCGAAAAAGTAGTGAAAAACCAAAAACAAACTAAGGAAAAATGTGAATTTTAAATTTTGTTTTTTTGATGTAACTAGAAAAAAAACAAGTTAAGAAAGCTCACACTTTGAGAGTGCTAAATTTCCGGTTTCTAAACTTATTTTAATACAAAACAATAAATTATTATTCCATATAATATACTATTTATGTACAATAACATTAAATAAAATATTAATATTGATATTATATATCGTTATTATGTATCTGAGTACTACTGGTAAATCTAACATGTGTATACCAGCTATCCAAAGACCTTTTAATAACCGTTCATTATTATGAGTAATTTTTGAGCTTTCAATATTAGACTTTCTCCTATACAATTATATAAGAATTTTTTTTTTGGCTTCTTAAAAAAAGTCTTAACAATTTTTTTATTTACATTTAAATACCTTTGACAGTTATCCCAGTAACTTCTAAATGATTATTCATTATTGAACTTAATATTGATAATCATTTTTAGAGCTTAACAATCAGAACAGACTATACAAACTTTAGTTTATACATCAATATATTTTATTTGGATTTTTTTGTGCTGCTTAAAATTGATTTAACTGCAGGTGCATCAGATCTATTCCCATTATTTTTCTTAAATTTATTAAATATTCTAAATTCTAAAAGTGGCGTATTCAAAGTTGCATTGATATTTTGAACTAATGAATTTTTATTAGGTAGGTAAATAATATATTTATGAAGTTTCAATTATATGTTATAAGGACAATTAAACATTGGTTAGAAGACAAAAGAATTGATTAAAGGAAAAAATATAATTTGAAATAATTTAAAGACTGGAATAAGGATCCCCCAATCAACACGTGCATTCAAACAAAACAGATCAGTTTATTTAAAAAAAAAATGTCAATTGTGGAATAGGTTGGATAATGTGTCTTCAATGTTATAAGGGAGTGATGTATTTTATTTAACAATTTGTTTTTATTCTGCTAAAAACAACACATTGTTTTGAAGTCAAAAAAGTTGAAAATTAATTTCAATACCTACCTATTATAACCTTGTTATTCATTTTTTTGTGATTCACTTACTCCCATTATTTTTAATGTTATGTTATATTATATTAATTCGCTTAATTTGGATAAAGTTCATACAATTATCAAATGGACCTATTTATTTTTGACAATATTTTGCACAAGCTGATGACCATACTTTTTAAGGAACATTCTGATCCTATCCTACAGGAAAACATTTGGTACAAAAATACAAAAAAATCAATCGAAATTGAATGAAATAAAAACAGTTCTATAATGTATAGGAGACTAGGGAAAATACATTTAAAACTGAAAAAAAATTGAATTAATAAAGGGTTTCAATTCCATATTTATTGTTATAAGAATACAATAAATTCTTAAATATGTATATTCATAACCTTTATTAAAATAATTCCAGTATGGCATAAATTGCTAACTTATACATCATTTAAGGTAATAGAATGTTGTTTTTGTTTTCGGACTGTTATGGTATTATACTTGGTATATTTAGGACAAACTGAGTAATGTGAGTTTTTCGTTGAGCTCTAATTGGGTCTTAGTCAATTGAGATAAAGTAATAACCATCAACAAATCCTAAAAAAAATTTAAAAATATAATTATTTGTTACATTAAAGGTTAAACAATGAATATAAATGATTACCTTAACATTGGAATTGAACATTTCTTCAAATCGTTCAGGTGTCACATGAGGTACACTGTGCATCAGGTCAAGTAATATACGGCCAATGTGACTGTTGTCAGCTGCATTACAGTCACTCGATGCCAAAACTTTATCAATGTAAGATAAAACAACGTCCAATAGATCTGAGATTTTTGATGATGCCTCTTCTATTTGTATCAGCTCAGCGATTGGTTCTTGACATTTTTGACCAACAGCTACAGTTTTCTGGCATAGGCTTACTAGAAGACAACAATAATACTATAATAGCTAAAATTATGAAAAGAAAATTTAATATTAGTAGTTTTGATCAAATGTAATTGTTTATTATTATCTTTGAGCTTACTAGGGCAATTACATTTTTATTTAAATATTTGAGTAATCTCACTATTTATATTGGCATTTATAACACTAATACAATAAGTGTACAGGATGTCCCATGAGGATTTACCTATTGAGATATCCCTTGAGATAATAAATATATCAGAAAACTATTTGTTTTGGTAGACCCACAGAGACAAGGACTACATATATTTTTCATTTTTGAATTAATTATCCATTTCGAAAGAGTAAATTTTTCTGAAAATTTTGACTTTGAACATTTTATTTTCCTTAATTTCATGATTTATAATAATTCTTTTAGTTAATAGAAATTAGAAAGTATAACAGTAAAAAACCGGGTTTTGTCTAGCTGACAAGTCCCCCTCTACTGCAAATGGGTATATCCTTATGGGACATCCTGTAGATATATGACGGATATTTTTAATTATATAGTTAATAAGAAAAAATGAAAAATGTGTACAAATATTGACATACGTCCAACTGTTTCGGGTTGATAGCATGTAACTTCGATTGGTACATTAATAAACATATTTCCAGTTTTACCTCCAGGAACACCAATTTGTGTACTGTAATAAAATATAAATCAAAATATTAACACATCAGTCATGCACGCTAGCGAAAATGCAGTTGTAATTTATGTTTATTTTTATCTAAACTAAAATATGTAACTTACCTAACGTATGCTTTCAAACCCATATTATCGTTTTTCAATGTTGTATCCAAAGTGATGTGTACTGGATTATTACATTCCATCAAATAGTACTCGTGTATGGTTGATGAATGTGTAGTTACCTCATTACCTGTAGCCCACCATCCAACAATTTGTTCAGATCTATTGACTTTTTGATTCATTTTGAACATATCTGCTGCATACAGAATATCAGCTTCAACCTTAAAATGTATAAAATGTTACAATATTAACAATCATAGAAGAATTTATGAGAATATACTAACAGTGTCTTCATATTCTTTATGAGGGACACCAAAAGAATTAGTCACTTCAACAACACCTTTGTCAACCGTACCTGGAATATAAGAAATTATTTATGAGAGGCCATAATATTTTGTTTTTAATTTAGTTTATGTACCTACCCATCAATGTTCCAATTACTCGATGAGCATCGACATTCCTACGCTCATACGCATCCACGATCTGAAATAACACAACAGGGTGTACCTTTACTTTCAAATTTAACGCCATTACAGAAGATAAAAGAACTGAAAGACAACAATTTTAGTTAATTTAAAGATTTAAATTTAAAAATTATAATATCTATACTGTAGTTCCTCCCTTCAGGTTCGGATACAGAACTTTTCTATTTACATGAAACAATAAAAAGAAACGTAAGATTCTATTTTATGGTTATGTGAGTCGATCACGCAACTATGTTACCAAGTACCGAGTTCTATATCAAATTGACGTGGTAACTGACAACACTGCATTGATAACAAATAGAATTGATAATAATCTAAAGGTATTTAATATTTTAATTAATAATTTTTTATATATTATATATTATTAAAAATGTTCATTAAAGTGTACAAAAACTATTAAATTATATGATCTTATTAAATTTTTATTAATTTGAAAATTAACTTTATATGTGTTTTTAGTGTTAAAATTTATTTTTTTCTCTGAACATTTAGATTTAACTGAAAGTAAGTGTTCCACATAATACATAGGTAGGTGCCCACTAAATTCTAGAATCTATTTAGGTTTAAATAAAAATCCTATTGAAATAATCATGGCATTGATGTTACATTCAAAATAAACACTAATATCATACTTTTGATGACAATTCTACGTAGAAAATAAAAATTGTAGATATATAATATACATACATTTTATTTTCTTAACCCATTGACCAAAATGCTGACATTATTTTCTCATTTATTATTAAAGTCCTATCTAAATGTCTTGAATTTTGAATGGTACCATTTTTCAAATAAGTAAAGGATGTTAAATTTCTTAAGGTCCCTAGATACAAGTTAAAGATTAAACATTTTTATCTTACATTAATTAGTTTCTTATGTCTTAAATAACAACCATTTTTAACAAGTATATCATAATTTAAAGTTAAGATATTAATAAACTAAAAGTTGTATAGCAGGTGAATATGCTCTGATATTGGTTAAGACTTAACAGTGTTTGCTTATGTCATCACAAATATGATCTCTTTTAATTAATTGTTTTTTGTATTATGCTTTAGGTGTTGTATGGGGAATCCTGTCTTACAAAATCAAAGTTTTTCAAGATCATATTAGGTCAAAAGACTTTGTAGTAATGTTATCAATATTCCTTGAATAAAATCTTATGCAAAAAAACGCTATCGAATTAATAATAAAACTAGAATTATGGCGTCATCAATTCGGGATAAACAAATTGCTGCGTTGAAGCAAATGCTCAATTTAAATAGTCCTGAATATAAAGATAATGGTTCAGAACCAGTATGGAAAGTACTTATATATGATCGTCGTGGCCAAGACATCCTATCACCATTAATTCCAATTAAAGAACTACGAGAATGTGGTATAACATTGCACTTAAGCATTCATTCTGAACGAGATCCTATTCCCGATGTAGCAGCTATATATTTTTGTATGCCGGATCAAGATAATCTTGACAGAATAGCTCAAGACTTTCAGAATAATGTGTATGAAAAATATTATTTGAACTTTATCTCGGCTATTTGTCGTCAAAAACTAGAGGATTTAGCTAGTTCAGCCTTACAAACTGAAAATGTAAGCCATGTTCATAAAATTTATGACCAATATTTAAATTTTATTTCTTTAGAGGATGAATTGTTTATATTAAGCAATCAAAATGCTCAATCAGTATCATATTATGCTTTGAACCGTGCAGATGCGAAAGATACTGATGTTGAAGTAATGATGGATGATACGGTTGATGGCTTATATTCAGTTTTTGTTACTCTTGGAACATTACCTATTATTCGCAGTGCTCGTGGTAATGCTGCAGAAATGGTAGCCGAAAAATTAGACAAAAAATTAAGGGAAAATTTAAGAGATACTAGAAATAGTTTATTCTCATCTGAAAACTCTGGAATTTACAATTTTCAACGACCCCTCTTGGTTGTACTTGACCGTAATATTGATATGGCAACACCTCTACATCACACATGGACTTATCAAGCTTTAGTACATGATGTTTTAAAACTAAATTTAAATAGGGTTACAGTAGCTCAAGATCAAAAGAAACCAAAAACTTTTGACCTAGATCCAAAAGATTCCTTTTGGACAACTCACAAAGGAAGCCCATTTCCTACAGTAGCAGAATCAATTCAATCTGAACTGGAGCATTTGAAGAACTCTGAGGAAGAAGTCAAACAGTTAAAAGAATCTATGGGGTTAGATGGCGAAAGTGATGTGGCTTTAGCCATGATGAGTGATAATACTGCTAAACTGACATCTGCTGTTAATTCTTTACCACAATTATTAGAAAAGAAAAGATTAATAGACATGCATACAGATTTAGCTACCAGTATTTTATCTGTGATCAAATCGCGACGTTTAGATTTACTGTTTGAATTTGAGGAAAAAGTAATGAGCCAAGCGTCATTAGATAAGCAAATATTAGATATTATAAATGATACAGAAGCTGGAACAGCTGAAGATAAAATGAGACTATTTATAATTTATTACATCTATACACATTCCATATCAGATTCAGACATAGAAATGTATTCATCGGCTTTAGAGAAACAAGGTTGTGTTCTAAGCCCACTTAAATACATTAAAAGATGGAAAATGTTTTCTAATATCACATCAACATCAAATCAATACGGAGGTGGTACTAAATCTGTTAATATGTTTGAAAAATTACTTTCTCACACTTCTTCATTTGTTATGGAAGGAGTAAAAAATTTAGTAGTTAAAAGACACACGTTTCCTGTGACTAGAATTGTTGATGAATTATTAGAAAATAAACAGTCATCTGGCACATCAGATGAATTTCGTTATTTTGATCCAAAACAACTACGTAATTCTGATGGATTTAAGTCTAAAAATAATTTTAGTGAGGTTATAGTGTTTATAGTTGGTGGAGGTAATTACATTGAATATCAAAATTTATTGGAGTATGTAAGAAATAAAACAGTGTCACCTGGTATACCACAATTAAGAATTGTCTACGGGTCAACTGTAGTGAACAATGCACCAGAATTCTTAGAACAGCTGTCATTATTGGGCCAGGAATTACACTAATTATATTCATAGTATAATATGTAATTATTTTATTTTTTTTATATTAAATTCATATTTAAATATGTTATATATTAATGTAAAATGTATTAAGGTTCTTTTATATTATAATAAGTGTTATTGTCATTAATCATTAAACAAATTTTAAAAATTATAATAGATATAAATATTATTTACAACATGATTTAAAATACTTTTAACTATTAGTTGTTTAATATAGTTAGGGTTGTTAAAGATCAATTCAATATATTTTATTCAAATTTTATTGATTTGCATCCAATTTATTGCCTTCGAGGTTAAAAACTGCGTTTTTAATTTTTAGATTTTTTTGGTAACAGAATGGACTACGTACAGTTTTTTTAAATTTTCAATAATTAGTTATAAAATTGAATATTTTATTAATTTTGTAAATATTTGAACATTCAATTCTTACATAAAAAAAATTGTGGCTTTGTATTTTTAATATTTTTCAACTGCTGTTATAAGATTGATTCCAAATCAAAAAAATTTGCAAATTTTTTCCTAAATATAAAAATGAAAATGTTGTTTGCTAGTAAAAAACCTAAAAATGGAATACATGGTTCCTATTAAGTTATTCATAGGCATATAAACAAATTAACGAATATGCATAATATTTTTTTATGGAGTTCAAATTTTTTGATAAAATTATAAAAATCACGAAAACGTATAAATTATTTTGTAAGCAGAAATAATTAATACAAATTTGATTTTTTTTACTACGGCTTGAAAATTGAATATTCAAGAATGCAAGATTTGTCTGAATTTTATTTAATTGGAAATAAAAATAAATGTTATAAGTGTCTACCTACCACGGCCAGAGGCCGGGCTAAAACATATTTTTTTTCCTGTTAAACTAACCGTAGAGGCCCTATTTGAAAAATATTACTCCTCTACCGTCTTCGTTTACTGATGTATAAAATTTATAACAACATATAAAACGTTGAAAATTTACAAACACAACGATTTCGCTTTTATTGATTCTGCGAATTAGATGATTCAGTCATTCCTGGGTTACTACTAAAGACTGAATACATCACAGTTGCTGCTGCTTACAAAAAGTACATAGTCAGACTCATAAGCTTGCAATTATCGACTGGGTATTCGTAGATAAAAATATGTACCTATTCAGCTCGAGTTTTGTTAGTTATTACAACAACTATTCGGGAGCGGCGAGGAGCAAAGGACCGAGGTAATTATAGCATAACATTCACTTATCATTATTTATTCATCACTCATAATGCAACAAACATCAAACGCATTGATAACAAAAATGTGTACATAAAAGCTATTATGAATAAATCAATTTTAACTTGAAATTGAAAAGGTTATTTAGAAGAGTGCTGCTTCTCAGATCTGTCATGGTTGGATTTAGACATTGTTTTTTAAAACTCAGTCAATAAATAAAGTATAAACTGATCGGTACATCTGTGCTAAATAAAGGGTACCAACAATATTATACCTATATGGGTACAGCTGACTATATTTTATATACTCGATGGTCACACAGAGTTTACATTCAATCTAATCATCTAGGCACGGGAACAGCATCATTAAGTTATAGTATAGATGACAATATAATATTGTGTTATAACTTATAAGTTAAAACCCTAAACCCTATATCATATAATATTAATGTACCCACTATGACGTAGTCAAATAGCCTATCTATTACGCCGTGTGACCATAAAAACATTTTTATATAATATTATGTTATCTATATCGACTATATCCATACTATTACTATATACTCGTATATTATTATAAAGCGGTGAAGTTTGTACGATTGTAGGGGGTAGGTAATCTCTGGTTCCATTGAACTGATTTTTAAAATTATTTTGCTACTAGAAAGCCACATTATTTATGAGTGTCAATTGTGTCATATCCCATAGACTGTATATTAACCCAAAAAATGAAAAGACTTTTTCGTAGTAGTCAGATTTGCACAGTAAGTCAGATAAAAAAAGGTCGAACAAAAACGTTTCTTACTAACGCTGCCTTAACGATGAGAGATATATGACTGTGTTCCAGAGAAAAGTTGTAGAGTTTGATAATGCTTAAAAATAAGTCACCGACAGCATATGTCCAACTTTTATATTTAAGTCACAAAAAGTAGTTATATATTATATTATATAAAAATGAATCAATATTTCCCTCGGTCGAGGCATCACGCGTGAACGGCTAGATCTTTTTTTGTTGTATTTGTTATTGTCAGGGGAATAGCTTCTTATGGAAGAAAAAATTTAGAAAGTCGTACGGAAAATTTGTTTTTAATTACAATAAAAGTGTAAATTGTACATATTGTATGGCACGGCGGCCTGCGGTTACTCCTTTCGCCTGAAAATATTTTTCCTGTTTTCGCCCACGTCCTCTTTTTGACCAAAAATTATAAAATAGTTTCCTCT
Organism: Myzus persicae; assembly: GCF_001856785.1. NCBI lineage: Eukaryota > Metazoa > Arthropoda > Insecta > Hemiptera > Aphididae > Myzus > Myzus persicae. Next base: position 240,909 of record NW_019103603.1, read on the forward strand.
TTTTGCTTGAAAATAATTTAGTTCTTTTTACCCACGGTTTCAGGTTTAACATTTTGGAAAGCACTATCTCAAAACGATTATGTATTTATGTTTGATATCATGCCTTAACATAACTAATAACATAGGTAATGATATATTTTTATTTTTAATCCTGAAATGATAGCCGATAGGTGATTGTTATGTTGAAGATTTAATGAATGATTACCCTGCAAATGAAAAACTACAAAAGTTCTGTAATTATTTAACTGATAACTATTCACACGATGGAAGTATGTTCCCACCAACGCTTTGGGCAGCTAACCAGGACAATACTTAAGCATGCTAGTATTTTCACTCATTCTTTAAAAAAAGTTTTATTGCAATTCTCCACCAATTCATGATACGTGGGTGGTTGGCTGTCGTACAAAAAGTCCAAATTGATGTTTATATTAAATTAAACGATTTTCCCTTACATCACATTCCTTGAGATAGCCAATAGGAAAGTAAAAAAACGCCAATTAAAAAATTAAGAAACAATCCAACACTACATTTGAGGAGAGTTACCTAAATCAGTATGGTTTCATTAAATTAATGGCATTCAGCTATACGAACAATGTAAATATAAATTAAATCCATGACATGACCTAGGTAACTTTTTTTAACGACGTCATAACAACTAATGACAAAGACAAATACTTAACTATATGTATTATATAATAATTATTTTTACACAAAAAACAATACATTTTGGAGAGTAATAAGAGCCGCCTTCTCGCTGTACTCTCTGGGTCATACAATGGGTTTAATAAACTTATTTTGAGACAGTGCTTTCCAAAATGTTAAATGTGAAACCGTGGACGAATAGAATGCAATTATTTTTTGGCGAAAAGAAGAAACTATTTTATAATTTTTGGCCGAAAGAGGACGTGGGCGAAAAGGCGAAAAGATGGTCATTTTTGGGCGAAAGGAGTACCACCCGATTTCCAGCTATAGGTACTTGCAACCTCGCCTTTTTGTTCGTCAAATTATGTGTTTCATTGGCGTGTAGATATAAATACCAAGAATATAGATATAGATACCAAGAAGTAAAATTCGAAAATCTATTCTTAATTGTTTAGTAGAAATTAGTATTTTTTTTTTGTTTTTTGGTTGCCATTGGTTAATCGGAAAGATCAGATATATTATATAAGCATGCATCGATGCATCAAATCAAAGTTATGCAAATTGCCTACCAAGGTGGCTGAGGTGCACTTATTAGTTATTATAGCCGCTCATTGGCGTGTCCTCAATCAAAATAAAACATATTATTCATAAAGGGTATGCAATTAGCGGGGTCCAAAATCCACCACAAGTGGATTGCCACTTGATAATATACTGCTCGAATTGTCCCAAGCTAGTCTCATATAGAGTTTTCATTTTTAACGGGCAACAATTGAACGGGATCAATTAGTAACTAATAAGTTATTACTTATTAGTTATTAGTAGTTATGCTATAAAATTCCAACCCAGCTAATAACCATATTGTATTTTATTTTATTGTATAGGTAATAGGTTAATATTTGCAATGTAAGACAAAGTTCAATATTTTCTTATATTTATATACATTAAGAACTTATCGTCGACATAAGCATTTTGAAAAGCACAACTACTAGGTTTACCAGGTATATATTACCATATGGGCATATGGCATATAGTATATCACTCACTTTATAGGTATAGAGATAGACAATAGGTCTAAATATCTAATCACTGATCTTCAATAATTAAGCTGAAATGCTGAATAGAACCTTCACATTCCACTTTCTGATCGTGTTAAACGATTTTTGAACCATAACAGCTATCTTGATGAAGACTGTCATCGTGAGGATAGTTTGATAGTTATCCACTTAATATAGGTACAGGAACAAAATATGCAATTTACAACGCCTTTCACGAATTTCAAATAAAAATTAAAAAGACTTGTTTTTTAATGCTGATTTTGAAACAACTTGATTTTTTGTGGAAATCATTATTAAACAACTTATGACAAAAAAACTGGGACCTCTCCATTGGGAGTGATAACCCAAACATGTTTTTTTGTATATATTTACTAAATATTTATACATTATTTTTGATATCAACATTTAATATTTATGTACACCTCTTAAATGTATTGTTAAAGATCATTGATCGTCATAATAAAAAAAGCCTTAGGGTGGTTTAAAAAAAAAAATTTTGGGTCCAAGGTAAAGTAGGTAGTAGGTACATCCCTACGCTCTACAAACCAAAAATATCCCTCAATTCGTTATAAAAAACCAAGTCGATTGGCTTAAGAATTTCGAAAATAACTTTTTAATTAATTTTTTTAGTAATGGTTTCCGCAAAAAATTCAAATAGTTTCAAAATCAGAGTCAAAAAACACGTCGTAATAAAAAAAGTTGTTTCATTTTTTAAAGATTTTTTTATTAATTGTATATTTTATTTGTTTATATATAAAAGCATACAGCTATATAGATTAATCAAAATAAAATACAAGTTAAATGTTAATTTATAAAAAAATAGTACCTACCTATCTATTCCGTAGGTAATTATAAAAATAAATATTGGATTCTGAACCGAACTTTATTCTTGGACTTTAATTCGATAGGACTTTTTTTCGTCCGACTCCGGGTTGAATAGGTAAGTAACTACTCATTTTCTTATCAGTAATAATATTTGAATAAAATGTTTACACCACGGTCTTAAGTGATCTATCTTCTAAGACCGTGGTTTACACTAATATTTATATATTTAAATATTTTTATGTTAAGTGTATACCTATACTGCAGTTGGTAACAGAGTTGTACTGTCAAAAGAAAAAAGTACACGTCGTTTATTTACTATTTATGAACAAGTTGTTGGTTATAAAGTAGTAGGTAGATGATAAGTAGACCTACCTATTTTAGAGTATTATAATTTGTGACAAACACTAGTGTAAAAATGAAGTACTTCTCACCCCACAAAATATTATCTGGCTACGGCACGTCGGAACTGTTGGGAGCACGATTAAAAATATAATCCCAGTTAGGAGATATAAATTATAATTTCTGTAAAAACTATTGTATCCAAGATGTATTGATACAATTAAGCTATATGGATATAATGCGATATAACAGAGTAATAATAGCAATAATAGTCTATTACGATACAATAAAATATATCAATTCTTTGAATATACCTTTCAACTTGACAAAATAGATATTGTCATGTTTTTCAATACCTATCAAAGATAATATGTTACAAATTGATAATGAATAAAGCTTATCACCATAGTGTTTTTAGTTAGTAGTTACCCATTTATCGTCTGTCAAATTTCGTCCACATATTGCTTAATGTTTATTCAGTTTATTGTTTTTACAAATATCTTCTGTATTTTTGTGTTTGCCAATTTGCCATCTGTTTTGTATATTTTACAGTGATGAAGTCTTTAAACCGAACGTTACTGAAAAACATTCTTTGAACATACTTACATTTGAATTTGCTACCATTGTTATTTAGATTTATTCATCTTGAACTATATTATAATATGATATTGTCATATAGAATTTATTTGAAATTGCTTATTGTTTTTTCGTTAAACTTTTGTTATTCACAAGAGTTTAAAGGATTCGATGACACTATACTGTACAAAATAAATTGGCCTGGTAAAGATGTCACTGACCGATTGGTGAAGGTAAGTTTCAAACAGTTAAAAGTTGATTTAATATAATCCCTTAAATGTTATAATTAAAATGGTTTCACATTAATAAGCTTATCACATCAGAACAATGAAAATAGCAATAATTATTTATAAATAAATATTTTAGTTTTAACAAAATTTAATTGTTGTGATATATTTATGATGCACCCATCCTGTACCATGACTGTTACAGAGAACAATATTAAAATCACACATTTTTAGAAAAAATGAGCAAGAGTAATTTTTTTAAGAAGTACCTTTTGAAATCAATTTCTTACTTCACATAAAATATTATTTTTGAGATAAGCTACCAATTTTTTGATTTTTCCACAATTCTATTAAATTCGAAAATTTTTTTTTATATTTTAGTTAACACCTTAATTTTAATACATTTACACTAATCTACTTCTCGATACCTATTTATGAGCTCTCAGGCCTTGTAGAAGTGTCAGATTCCGATAACTATTTTTTTATCTGAAAGATTAAGACTTCCTAGTTCCTGTAGATCACCTTGATCTCTGGGTTTTATTTAATTTTAAATAAAAGTATAAAATCTTTTGTAAAGAAGGCTTATTTTTAAAGATATATTATAAAGTTTAAGGTTAAAATATTTTTAAAAAGATTCAATAAGATCTGTAAAATTGTACTCTCTATTAGTAAAAAGGAAAAATGATCAAATATAATTGATTCTATAGGACAGGATCATTATTCCCATAGTGTATTGTGTGTATTTTTATAGATAAAATTTCATTGGCACCAGGTGCCTTAATTTAAATTCATAGGAGTGACCTGGCATGTTAACACCCAATAACAATAATTTATTTTTAATTTTTCAGGAACAAGATGAAAACACATTAAATGTAATAACAGCTATTGGTGAATCATATCAGTGTATTTTACCAAACCAAGATGAAGTAAATAAAGAATCCGATACGACTTATAATGGACCTAGCCCATTGGAACTGTTATCACCATTATTCTCAAAACAAGCTTGTTCTTATAGAGTAAGATATATTCTATAACTATTATTAAACATATTTGAATTGCAATTTTTTTTATTAACAGGTCGATACTTATTGGATTTATGAGGTATGCCATGGGCGGCATGTCCGACAATATCATAACGAACGTGAGGGAAAGACACAGAAAGAGCAAGAGTACTTCCTGGGCAAATGGAAAATTTTTGATGGTCTTAAATTAGGTAAATTTATGTACAAAATATTTGTTGTAAATTTGAGACAGATAAATCAGAAAGTGTTCTAACCAGAATTAAGTATAATAGGAATTTGTATGAAATACATCAATCTCTATTTTAACCAATTCATATATAATGTGATAAGTTACTTCATTAAATTATGTTGTTTTGCAGAAGAGGAACTGAAAAGATTAGCAAATTTAAATTATCCAGGACCTACAAAGACGAGAAAAGTTGATGGTGTAAACTTACCCTATTTTGAAATGAGCATGTCTGATGGCACAGTTTGTGACCTTAGTGGTCGACCAAGACAAACCAATGTCTTGTATGTTTGTTATCCTCAAAGTAAACATAATGTGTTTTCAGTAAAAGAAACATCCACATGCCAATATGAAGTAATCATTTTAACATCATTTTTATGCACACATCCTTGGTACAAGTTAGTATTCATTATTTGTAACGAATAAATAATATATTAAATATTATTTTTATAAAATTAATGTTTCTGTTCAATTATGTAACTTTAATTTTCAATAATTTCAATAGGCCACCAAACAGTGATGAATTAAATATTGATTGCCTTCCAATTGGTGATTCAATGCGTAAACCCCACAACCTGAAAGTTCTTCAATCCGATACATCTAAATTGAAAAAACAAATAAAAATGCTAACTGTAAGTCTAACTTACTTTATTTTTAGTTTATATTTAATACAGTTCGCTTACTAGTTGCCTTTTATTTATTATTTATTTTTTATTTTTGAAAGTATTTTAATTTTATTATTTTTAAAGGATCCTCTCAATAAAAAGGAAAATTACATAATTGCTGTTTCAATAGATAAGGTTTAATATTTTATTTTTTAAACTATCTTGCTTTTCTATTTTTTTTCTTGGTTATTTTTCATTTTAAATTTGATTCATAAATAAATAAAATAATAACTTTTTTTATATATTATGAATTATTTATTTTTCAAGAATGGAGAAACTAAAATACAGGTTAAAATACAACCAAGTAAAGAATCAGAATTAAATTTGTCAAAAGAAGATTCTTTATTAATGCACTCTAAAACACCAACCAATGAAATTGAAGAATATGTAAATGGAGATTTATGTTTATATGGAGTAAGCAAAAAACTGTGTAAAAAAAACATTGATCAATGGTCTCAATAGTAATGTATATTTATTATAGGGCTCTGGTTGGTGGAAATATGAAATATGTTACAATAAGTACATACAACAAGTGCACAAAGAAAAAGGAAAACCGGATGAAATTGTTGTCTTAGGAACGTTTAATTTGGATGAACATATTAAGTGGGTATCTCAAAATCCAGAGAAAAAACCAAAGCTTGATGCTTTTGGCAAAAAACAAGTTATATCTCATTTTTACTCTTCAGGATCTATCTGTCAAAAAACTGGTGAAAAACGAGAGACTGAAGTAAATAATAAATATTATTAACTATTCAACTGTTATCATAATCCCTACATTTTTTTTCAGGTAAGGTATAAATGTGTCAAAGGTCGATATAATGAAGAATCAGTAGCACTTTATTTGTTAGAGCCAAAGACATGCAAATACATCTTGACAATAGAATCGCCGTCACTATGTGAAATAATTAATGGGCCAATGGATGAATATGGAATGTTCAATATAAAGCCACTTCATGACATAGAAAATATAAAAATTAATACTCCATTTCAAACAAATGTCTTAGATAAACCAGAGCAATATTCTGAAGAAAATATAAAAAAAAAAGATACAATTCCACCTGTTGAACAAGAAACTGAAGTATCTGATGATAAAAAAAAAATGGTGAAAATTGAGTTGTAAAGCACTGCACATTATTGTTTGTTTATATATTTTGTTTATTATTTATTAACTGCCAAATAAAATGGGTCCATATACATCATTGTTTTACTTGAACTAGTGTTACTTAATCCAACGTATATAATACTACAAGTTACAACTACTGATAATGCTAGCTAAGTGACCCACTCTTAGCTAGCATTATTAACCTGGGCCAACCTTTACGCTTTCTTAATTTTTAATTGTTGAAGAATTATTATCTGTGTGTATATTATTTTTTACAACAGGAATAAATCAAATTGTGCATAAAGCAGTGTTTGAAATGGAATATTTTCTGAATCAGAATCCTTTTTTTTCTCCAAGTATACAACATTGTAGTGGTCTATTTCCAAAATATCAACCTTTTTTTTAATTCTTGAGTTGTATTATTTGTATGAAATTCACCTCATATTTTGTAGCCCCTTTTTAGATTTTTGTACTTTGATCTTAGCTACACTTGTGTGTATTTTTATAATGTAAAACTTTTAAGGTATATAGTGAATGAAAACTATTATAGATAAAGGTCTGAAACTCTTCACTACCCATGTGCTAGCTAACGTGATTATAATAAGACCCTAAACAACCAAATCTGTCCTGTTTCGTAGATATACAAAAATCATGATACTATTTCTTTAGCAGCTAATTTTTATTTAATTTTGACAAATTTTATAAATTTGTATTTACTTGTCAGCTCTTTTCAATAAGCGACCAATCAACTTTCTGGTTTTTATAGTTAAAGTGAAAAGTGAAAAAGAAGTCAATAGAGTTTCACTGCTGAAAATGTCTTTGTTTTTCAAGATTCATATCATCAATCATTATATCGTATCTATCTCATTATATTAAAGATCACTTAATTGTCCATCTGGCACCTATTCATAAACCATTAAACCATTTATTATTATTGAGCTATGTTTTTATTATTTTCCTATTTAATATTCACCACAAATTCTTGTTATAAATATTATAAGCGTATAATATTATGGACACGGGCTTGTGTACTTGTGAATGTGTTATTAAAACACTCCGATGGATTATCAATATGAGTAACACGACCGTTTTATATATTGCATAAGAGCTACTTAGTTATATAAATTGTAACTGTCGAGATATCATAATTTAACATTAAAATCTTATTAAATAAAAAAAAAAGCGCTACTTAGAGAGCCTTGTTCATTAATTATTATTTATTAATAGTTAATTAGGCTCTCTAAAGCTACTCATAAACCTGCACTCAGTATAATAGGCAAATCGCTGCAAATAGGGTCGATGGCCCTAGGCCCCTAGAGCGCTACTAAGCAACTAAAGTCATGACTAGAGTAATATATAAAGATTTTTATTAAGATTTTTTGTTCGGGACATTGCATATTGTTTCGCAAAACATGTGTTTCAATAGACTTGTTTCACAAAATACATGTTCTAAATGTGGAACAAAAGTCCATTAAAACAAGTGTTGTGCGAAACTAAGGTTTTTCGGGACAAATATTTTGTGGAAAAAAATCTCTTGGAACAATTATTTTGTGGATCTTAAAACCTGGATCATAATTTTTTTGGAACAAAAGCAATTTTTTTCAGCTACTATTTGTTTCAAATTATCCAAATATCTAAATTTTACTCGATTTTCAACAGTACATCTGTTCCGATATACTTTTGTTCCACAAAACATTTGTACCATAAATTTTCATTTTCATTTCATAAGTTATACTAACGTTGAGACCTCTATATTGTATGGCCTACCTACGCACAGGCACAATGCTGTTGTCTAATATTTTTAATAAAAAGATGATGGGCATAATCGAATGATTAGTAATCGAGATATCACTCGAAATAATCATTCGAAATTTCCAAATGAAATATTAATAATCGAGATATCACTAGATCGAAATAATCGAAATGTTTTGAACGAAATATCGAATAATATTTAGTAATGGGAATTATCGAATTAGTTATCAAGCAATCGTTAGAAACCAAATTTTTAAATAAATCGTATTCAATTGGTAAGTAACTAAAAAATACAGATTTTTAATTTTTACTACAGTAAATTGTTAGTTATTACTTGTTATGCTTATGACTACTGAATAATAGAAAACTTTCTATGCGTTATAAATTTATTTAAACATTTTAATTTTTAATAAAATAATTTTTCACGTTTTATAAATATTCACATCTTTAAAAAATATAAAAATTAATAAATAGTTAAATATAATTAATTATAACTCGTCGTATCTTATATATCATTATGTATAAGTATGTATACCTTTAATTATAATTTATAAACATTAAATTAGTAAATATCTACACATAATTATAAAATAATTAGTAATCACTTATATATAATAACAGTAAAAACTTTTTACTAATTAAAAATACATAGATAGGTACTAATAATTAATAAATTAAAAAATATTTAAATTACTGTTTAAAAAAATAATAAAATCTAAATTTTTTGGTGATAATCTGTTCCTACGTTCATTAGTAATTTGTCCCGTTTTCGAAAAAATCAAAAAACACGCTCTGATGGATCGGATGTAGCTGGAATACTCAAATACTTGAGTTGCGTTTCATATAATTCTGGAAACGTAAATTCATATTGCTTCCAAAATTCTAAAGGATTTTTTTTTCTATCTAAAGGTGGAATTTCTATATACTGGCGTATCATTAATAAATTCATTATAGAAGCAGTAGTATTTGACATAATTTTGACTTGTGCTGAGTTGTGCAACTTTATCGTCAAAATGTTTCCATACAGAATAAATATTATCGTAAGTATTAGCACTCGATGTAGATTGTGTAGTATCTGATTCTGTTATTTCGGTGTTGTCATTTTTAGCACGTATTATATTGGTTAATTCTTCACACTTTCACAGATCCATTTATGCGCATTATCAGCATTTTCATGTAATCCAAAGCCTGTTTTTTTTTTAGTCGTGGATATAAAAAAGTCAATTTCGCTATTCGCTACTATCTTATCTTTTTCTAATTTTTTAAGACCAATTAAGGTAGTGAAATTACAGGGTTAACTATTTTATAAATTTCTCTTCTTTTTCAAACTAATTATTGCAAATTGGATTACTTAATCTTCAATTAATTTGAAAATTGCTCTATTTTTCTAAACATACAAATAAATTTTAAAAACTGGACAGATTGATTCAGTTAATACATTTTAAAAACAAGATTGTCACACAACACAATGTAACCTTAGACAACTGAAAAAAAAATTATTATTTGAAATGTTAGTAATGCAAGTATATTTTATTTTATTTTTGTAATTCAAGAAACCAAATTATTAAAATCGTTCATTGCTATTACATGTATTTTGATAATTTGAATGAAAAATATGTTGGAATAAAACAAGAAGAATTCCCAGTCTGTAAAGCATATCAACAAACTGTGTATTAACAGAAAAAGTTTTGAAATAATAGTGTCAAATTTGTGCTGCAATCCAGGCTGAAACAAAAATTAAATCGACTGACTCAGTGACTTATAGTGTTTACACATATATTTAATTAAACAATACAAATATAATTTTGTTAATTTTTTTATGAAGTATAAAAGTGTTAAATGTATACAAATGAATACAATATAAGAAATAAGAATGTGTACACACATATTATATTCATAATAAATATAATAAACTTGTAAAGGAACTGTCCATTGCAGGTAGCAATATGCCATATAAAATATAAATAATATCAGAGGAGAGTTATATCGGGTGATGTATAAGACTCGATTTTCGATATTTTATTTTCAAAAATCGATAAAATCCTTTGCGTTTTCTCTTTTTTTCACTTTTTTACTTGTGAATAGTTGGCATAAAAAATTAAAATATAAAAATTCGAGTCTTATACGTCACCCGATATAACTCTCCTCTACAACTTTTAACAAAGGTATTTTGCTCTAAGACCATCCAATAAGCCGTATTATTGGAACAAAATTGGCATGTTTTTGTACGGTATTTTCGAGGGGTATAACATCCTCTTAATCACTGATGAGCATGAACTAAGATATATCTAAGTTCGTGCTCATCAGGTTCGCTGTTATCTGCAGTTGTTATCAAAATCGAGAAATCTGTACGTCTGTACCCGTCCCAAATATTTACCTTTCTAAATTCGTTCCACGATTTACTCGAATACTTGATCCAACTTCACTATTCTACATATTATTTGCAATGTTTTCCCATATTTTTTGACGTTGTTTTACTGTAGATTTTACACTGTTTTTCCCTGACTTGAGTCAAGCTCGGGATGAAAGACTATAAAATCTACCAACATATTTTTTTGCCTGTCTGTAGAGTTTGATTTTCTGCCTTTTTTTGATTCCATTTTAGAAGAAGGTATACGTTCTAATAAATTAATTACATCTAATACGTACTGTAACTTGTAAGAACAATTTAAAAACAAATTTACAACTTTATTATTTTTAATTTTATTGCAACCAAGTCTAAAATGTTGACGAGTTAAATTGATTTATTAAAAATATTGTCATAGACAAGATGACAAATACAAAAAAATTATAAAGACGGAAATATCGTTGATATATTGAAAACTTAAGAACAAAACTGAGTACCTAAACACTAATTACCAAAGCTAATTAAATAATTATTTATCCATGATCATTATTACTATGGCTGTGATACCATAACATTTCTTACAAATCCGCTTAAACGGGGGTAAGATGATATTTTACAGTCACCAACTACCTTTTTAATAATTCGTACGTTCGAATTATTCGTATAAGAATCGGTCGTTTACATTACTCGTATAGTGTTCAAGAATACGGGATGATAAACGTAGATGAGCAAAGGTAATGAACTGCTCGTGTACCTATACGTTTAATTACGTATATGCTAGTTCGTTCTTTTTGAGATAGACGACCCCCTGAGGAATTATTATAGGCACGATTAAAGTATTCAATTTTTGTTTTCTGCTGTAAGTTTCAAAGCCTATTTTTGAATTTCTCTCAAGTTTATTGACACTTCTAGATTTATGTATTAAATTATAGTTTTGTCATAAAATTAAAAACAATATTGTGAAATGCCGGAAAAAATAATGAACTTGTGACAGTAGGGGGGTATACCTAAATAGCTTAAATCCGAATTTCTGGGTTATGAAATTATATATTTAAATGCCCTGAATAATATACAGTTTCGGAATATGAAATAAAAAATGTATCTTGTTATCCAGAGAAGCAAAAAATTTTTTTTGAAAAATAAGCCGGCTCGAAATCCAGCTGGTGCTGGCCGATTAATAATAATATAGGTAATAAGATGACGCTGGCTAGTAATAAACGATGTTTTGTTTCAGTGACGCCGAAGTTTTGAAAATGTGGTGCGGCGTTTGTGAAACTTCGCGGCCTCAATAAATTAATTATTTTATATAGAAGTACCTGCCCTAATATATATTTACTCATAATCACGGTTACGAAGATTTAATATACTCATACTCATAATAAAGTTATGATGTATATAAAATATGGCCACCTGGCCACATTTTTTAAAAAAGAAGTCAGACTATGGCCCGACATTAGCATAGACATCGGCGCCACTGTTTTGTTTTAAACAATCGGCAACGGCCCAGGACGAAATTCGCAATCTGCTCACTTGCACTTTATTTTTCTGACTACTGTTACCCGCACTATATACCTGCAAAATCCAAAATGGCTGAATTACATAACATTGAAACCGCCTTTCGACGTCGGAGCAACATTAAAGGACACGATTAAGATCACCAAGGAAATAGATTACCAAATGATTGAAAACGAATTACGCGTTTTCGACAACTATGACGAGGACCCGAATGTCGAAAATTTAGCGATGCTTCTGAGTTATGCGACAAGATTTGTGGGCGGCGACGCGCCGTCGATCATAATCAATGAGCCGGACGAAAACTCCAGTAATGGACCAGAAGAGTTGATCATAGAAGACGCGGTTGTCACGCCCATGGAGCAGGAAGCGGAAGTAATAGCGAAAAGTGACGATGCGATGGACGTCACGCCGGCGAGGGGAACTGAGTTGAGAAACAGTTTTGGGGATTTGGTCGGTTGGCTGGACCCGGGGTCAACAGCAACAACACTCTCACCTCCTAGCGCGATGACAACGGAGTTCGTCTCCGCCGCTTGGAGAGGCGTCAAGGGCACCGTACGCGTACTGTGCTGTTGTTCTCCGAATTGAAGGCGCCCGAAAGTTCCCCCCTCGTTGAGGGCAGCACACAAGGTAAGGCGACGTGGGGTCTTGTAAACTGTTAAGGTACGTGAAAGCTTCGTCCGCTGAAATGGTCGTCTGCGTCCCGAGCAAACGCGCCCGCGATCCACGGCAGTGAGAACTGTGTACAGTATTATAGTAACTGTATTGGTGACCAGTGGCCATTTACTTGCCAACATCATTGCACCACCCGCTCGCCATCTCTCGTCACCTTGTATTATTGTCTGATGCCTTTTTTTGTTAAACTTATAGGTATTATTTATATTTTATTATATTACATATAAGGCGTACGGTGCCCGTGACGCCTCTCCAAGCGGCGGAGACGAGCTCCGTCGTCATCGCACGTAAGAGGTGAGCGTGTTGTTGCTGTTGACCCCGGGTCCAGCCAACCGACCAAATCCCCAAAACTGTTTCTCAACTCAGTTCCCCTCGCCGGCGTGACGTCCATCGCATCGTCACTTTTCGCTATTACTTCCGCTTCCTGCTCCATGGGCGTGACAACCGCGTCTTCTATGGTCAACTCTTCCGGTTCATTACTGGAGTTTTCGTCCGGCTCATTGATTATGATCGATGGCGCGTCGCCGCCCACAAATCTTGTCGCATAACTCAGAAGCATCGCTAAATTTTTGACATTCGGGTCCTCGTCATAGTTGTCGAAAACGCGTAATTCATTTTCAATCATTTGGTAATCTATTTCCTTGGTGATCTTAATCGTGTCCTTTAATGTTGCTCCGACGTCGAAAGGCGGTTTCAATGTTATGTAATTCAGCCATTTTGGATTTTGCAGGTTTATAGTGCGGGTAACAGTAGTCAGAAAAATTAAGTGCAAGTGAGCAGATTGCGAATTTCGTCCTAAGCCGTCGCCGATTGTTTAGCCTCCTGGCGCCTGATGTCCATTTCAATGGACATTTTGTGTTACTCCCTAAAGCGCCTGACCTGTTTATAACAACTGCAACCGTATGTGCCTGATGTCCATTTCAATGGACATTTATATTTACCTCCTAAGTGCCGGGCCATATTTTATTTTCAATTTGCTTGATATGATATTATAACCTCAAATAGATATGATAAGGAACAATAATAAATAATATAAACATTTCTAACAAATGTCCATTTGAATGGACATCCGGCACATACGGTTGCAAATTTTAAAAACAGGTCAGGCGTTATCGGGGGTAGAAAGATTTGTCCATTTTAATGGACATTAGGTACTTATAAATACAAAACATAAAAACGATTCAGGCGCCAGGAGGTTAAAATAAAACATCGTCTATTACTAGCCAGCGTCATCATATTATATTATTATTAATCGGACAGCACCAGCTGGATTTCGGGCCCTTTTATATTTCAAAAAAAGTTTTTACTTCTTTGGATGACAGGATACATTTTTTATTTTAGATTCCGAAACTGAATATTGTTTAGAGCATTTAAACATACTGTATACTTATACTACTATATTAGCTACTATTAATATACTACATTAGTGATTCTACCAGCTTTATAAAATAATTTAATGTTCGATAAATTACGGCGTCGTTTTAATCGCGGTTGGTTCACAAACAGACTTCAAAGTAATATTCATATATATTTTATTATTCATTCGTTATTCAACTCGCTTAAGTCATCCCACCCATTAGAACTTTTCGCCGGACTTTGAGTTTTTTGTGGAGGAAGGGTAGAGTTAAAATATCATAATGTAACTAAACATTTACATGTGCTAAAAATAAAAATTGTTGAATTTAACGGGACATAACAACTTCCGTAACACTGTACCACTGTAGTATGATTAGTATATACTACACCATTTATACCTATTTAATTGCATAAATATGTTATTATTCCGAGACCTGGATAAGCCGTCGTCGTTTGTGTTAGTGTATTTTTTACGTTGAGCGCTCGGGAATAAAAATAATGCACCATCACCCGGGTAGCAAATTGTCTGTGGAAATAAATTTTAATTTTAAGATTAAAAAGTAAGATATGTAAGCCCCAATAGAATGAGTAATCAAACTTACCTAAGTATACATCGATTCTTCGGGTAAAATAAAGCTGGACCATATCCTGCAGAGTGCAGATATCATACGAGGAACTGCTTTCTTCATCTAACTACGAACTAAAAGGATCGAGATATTTTATAAAAAATACTTAAGCAGAATGAAATATGTGAGAAAACATGTTGTGTTTAACGACTTTAATTTCATTGAACAAAAGAGAAATTTGTAATTCTCTTTTGTTTGTCGAAATTATTAGAATTGTGAATCGTCTCCGATGACTGACATCAATCGGCTTTTGCCATAGATGATAGATAATAGATATATTAATACATTATAATATAAAATGATGGGAGTCATCGATTTTCGAGTTTTTGTCTTCTTTGGATGGCTCGATACATTTTTTATTTCAGATTCCAAAACAGAATATTGTTATGCGGGCTATGACGTATGAGCTAGCTATGGTATAGTCGTAAAGGAACAACATGTATTTTGTATATTAAGAGTTTATAATAAGTTATAATAAAGTGAATTATACAGTTAACCAATGTGTTTTTAGTTGATGTAATTACAATATGGAAACACTACATTTAGCTACCCTACTAAGTCCATTATTTTTTCCGGCATCTTGCAATATTGTTTTTAGTTTTAATGGCAAATCTATAACTTAATATAAAACTCTAGAAGTGTCAAGACTTGAAAGAAATTCAAAACTAGGCTTTCAAATTTACAACAGTAAAAAAAAATTGAATACTTTAATCGTGCCTATAATATTTTCTCTGAGATCAGAATAAATGTGTTATTAAAATATATTATTATACACTTCATTGACGAAGGGAAATAATTCACTTCATAATACATAATACTTAGATAGATATGAACACCCATTAAAATTGTTATTTCAATACTTAATATAGATCCAAATATCCAATAATAATTGTTTGACTTGGTTTTAACAACTCGATTATTAATACTACACTACTACAGTATAGTTATATTAAAGTTTGAAGTTAATAAGCAGGGCTAGGATTTGTATGCAATAAAAAATTGTAAAATATTAATTTTTATAAGATGAACACAAAAATATAGCTACAAAAAAAGTATTTATTTATTGAAATACATCAGTGGTTGATTATTTGTCTTAATACGAGTGTAATATAATTGAGAAATAAAATGTACAATTCACGTTCACTACGTGTGTTACATGCTATGACCAAATATTTTTTCAAATTTTCGAAAATGAATGATCTTTCTCCGTCAAACTATTCAATTTTTAATTGCATACCTATGGTACCATAGGATTATATTTATAAAAATAAAATTTGTGTTTCACAAAAAAACCAAGTTTTATAGGTACTTTAATTGGCAGAACTAGCATTAAATACTAAATATTAATATTAGGTTATAAATATTAATTACGAAATATACTATAAAACATGCATTTTTCGCATTTTTATAATCGAAATATGCAATAATATTCATTTTATTCAATATATGCATTAATATGAATTTTTTCCAAAATATGCAAAAACATGCAAAGTAAAAACATCACCATTTATCTCATCATGAGGTTATTCGCGGACATTACTGACAAAATCAATAATCAGAAATCGCAAAAAAAACATGCTGTTGCATACAAATCCTAGCCCTGTTAATAAGTAAACAAATTAATAGTATATACTAGGTAAATAATTTAAATATATAGGTTTGATAATGATTTTCTTCTAGATGTTTGTTACATTTGAACAAAATAAAGGAATGTATTGATTTTACAATAATATTTGTATTATTTTATTTTCTGTAAATATTTGTTCAGGATGAAGTGTAGGTGAAAAGCTACTTAGAGTAACATGCATATGAAAATTGGGTTGAATATACACATGGCTAATGGCTTATCATATAATTTTGTAAATATATTCCTTATGGCTATAGTTCTATTGATTTTGATATTTAAATGCCAAATTAAATTAAACTACATCATTCAAATAACCAAAAACGAAAAAAGTGACCTAGCTATTTTTATTTTTCTATTTTTTCTCCTTTAAGAGTAGAAATTAACTCCCCGCCTTCTTTCAATTCTTTAATTATATCCAAACCTCCAATCAATGATCTTTTACGTAAACATGTAGCAAAATCAAGCAAAATAAACTTTTAATCCTGGTCAAACTTCTTCATCAAGAAAATATCATATGTTTCAAAATCAATGCTATTGTAAATAATTTTATATTAATAATAAGTAATCAAGTAATGACCTAATACTATTTGCACAAAATAATACCTATACTAATTAAAAATAACACTATATTTTAGTACTTACCCTGTTTGGTTTAATATTTGAATCAACTGATTGCTAAATCCACCATAACATCAGATTTATGTGTAAGTAATTTGAGCCTGAAAAAAAATTAAAAAGCAAACCCAAATTTAAAAAATATTAATTGAAGATACAGGTAATCTATTATAGTTAATAATTGTACCATACGTACCTAATGGCAGAGGAAATAATTGAAGTAAGTGAACAAGGTAGTTTAAACGGTTGTAATATGAAGGAATTTATCACAAAAAATATAATCCGTCTTGGGATGTCTGGCAGATGTGAAACAACAAAATGTATGGTTATTAAAAGAATTTATAATTTAAAAAAAACATTAAGTTTTAATAGAATAAATATATTTTTTTTATTATTCTTATTTCTTACTATAAATAATATATTTTGAATATATATATACAAGACAAAAAAATATTTTTGATAAAATGTTTGTTCAAGGAATGTTGTCATAAGGATGTTGCAAAATTACAAAGTATTATTGAGGTTATTATTACTATATTATTTATTTTACATAATGCAGTTAGTAGTCACAGCATACAAGTTGGTCTTACCCCCCAAGGCGTGCCTTAACAATAGATACTTAACATCAAAAAATAAAAAATGATCTTAAACATAATATGTTTTAACTAAAAAAAAGAAACATGGATAATATAAACAAGAGGTTTTTAATAAGGTGGCGGATTTTCAAACAAGACACCCAACAGGTTTTGATGAATCAAAATAAATTAAATAATATTATTCCACTTTATTATTTCTTTTTTTGTTGATAGTTTCCAATTTAGCCTTTTATTTTTAAATAATGGCTTAAAGTTCAAAAAGTCTTCATTGGACAATTCGTAAACCACATACAAATTTTTCTTGAGTTTGGCACATCTTACCAAAGTCATCCATTGAGATGGGACATATATTATTTTGCCTTTTTTAGCACATTCAATGGTGGCGTGCATACTGTCGCCTTCATTTTGTGTGTGCCCTTTCTCAAAAAGTCTATGAATGATGGTAACTTTGTAGATTGAAGCAGCGTATTCCCACATAGAATAAATGTATATATTCCTATTTTGTCCTCCACAGTTGTCAGAGTAGAAAATGAATTCTTCTACACCTCTATCCTTTAAAAGTTCAATAAATTTTAACAAGCATGTTCCTATTTCATTTGATCCTCTATTACCTTCAGTTTCAGTCCACATATAACAATAATCTTGCTTATTACCAATGTCAAAAATTGTGAAATTGTAAGTAGCATATTTTCTTTTGTAGTAAAAACTACTTACTTAACTCTGAGGAGAAGTCAACACCTTTGGTAGGTAAAAGACAACAACACAATATTTAGGATTGTTTATTGCCCTTTCTTTAGGGTTAGGTTAGGTTCTTTCTCAGTCATGCAATTGTTTTGTTAGACAAATGTTTATCATATGAAACTTGTAATTTATTTTTTTCTTCTAAGCTGGCCAATTTATATGTCTCGCATTTGTCGCAAAGGTCTTTTTTAGGTTTAATAATGACAAATTAAATTCATTGTTGAATATGTCAGTATACTGTCTAAGTGATACATTTATGATGTTACTACAATTATCTTGTGTTGATGTCATAGGTTTCTCTTTAATCCATTCTAAATAGAGTCTATGCATTTTAGAAATGGAAAGGCCATTTTCAAGATGTTTTCTGGTAGATTCAGATCTAATATACTTAGTGGGAATCAATAACAGGAAAACTTTCAATGTGTTGTCTTATGTAATTTTTCATATTGTCTTTTATGGCATGAGGACGATTAGAATTTTTGCCTCTTTGATCTGCAGGTATAACTGGTGAAGTATTTATTTTTTTGAAAATGTTGCTAGGTAATTACTTTATCAGAAATATCAAATGTTTGCAAAAACATTTTTTAGCACACTTGGATTTCCTCGTTTTGTACAGGTATAAAATATTTCCTGGATACATTTCTACGTGACTGAGATGAACTTACCATTAATTGTTTTTTCTGAACTATTCTTACATATCTAGCTATGAACTCACGTTGTTTGTCATAATCACTTATTCCCCAGTACAATTCAAAAATAGTTTTACGATCAGTACTGCTAAGTTTGGTAAAACATTTCATTCTACATTTTTCAGAACACGGTGGGCCTATTTTCTTTGCATCTCTATTTTGTCCCTTTCTGTTGAGATGTTCCTCTCCTTGGTTTAATTGACATTTAGATTTAACATCAATCCAATCAGTAGTATGTTTTAAACGTTTTCTTACAAGATGCCGTTTTACTGCAGCTGGTTTGCGTTTTTTTTTAGGTATGCTATTTCCCTATTTAAAACCATAAAACAATTATGTAATTACTATGGTTAAAGCTAAAATATTTATATACCTATTGCATAACTTACAGTGAGTGGTAAACTAGTTGTTGGATTATTATCGGCTGGTATTACATTTTCTAAGGGAATATACTCAGTTATTTATGCCTATTTTATCGTCGGCATGATAATAATATTATCTTTGTCATTTAATAGTATTGATAATATCCTTTACCATGGTCATTAATTATCTAAATATTTTGTAGTGCTTGTACTAATTTAAAAATAGAAACTGAGTTACGTCTGTTTTCGGCGGAAAGATAATATTGAGAGTTTATTAGTTATTTGACTTTTATAAGCTCCTAGAAAGAATAGAGTTACTGCCGTTTTCGCGGGAAAACAAGAAAAAAAATATGTAACCAGATAAGTTACGTCCTTAGATCATATATGATCGTATATGATCTAAGATTCTAAGGTTACGTCCTTCTTCGTTGGGGGCGTCGATATGATACTGAATCAGATATAAATATGATAAATGTCAATTTCAATTCTACTGAAAAATTTTACAATTCTATTTCTTACGATGATTTTATGTATACAAATGACCAGGGAGTTTGAATTAATTTCGATATTCAACAAGTCAATCAAGACTAGTTTAGCGACTATTTTAATGAAACATTTCACTTGGTGCAATGTGTTTCACAAGATTTTGAAATTAATAATGGGATAAGTTTTGAATTAAAAAATAAATATGACCACGTAAACGAATTAAAGGCACAAAACAAAAAAATCGGTCAGATCGCTTATTTACATTTCAATAGTTAATTTATAATCTATTTAATTACAAAATCAACATTTTATGAAAAAATCGTCATATAAATCATTATTCACTACGTTCAAGTTGTTAAAAATATTTTGTAGTACATATAACATAAATAAAATAGCGATACCCAAAATTACCTTCGACCCAGAAACATTAAACTGGTTAATTATTTTAAACATGATAAATAGGGCTGGGATTTTAATGCCCTAAAAAATTTCAAAAAATGCCCTTAAAAAAATGCAAAAATGATTTAAAAAACTAAAAAAATGCATTTAAATTATATTTATAATAGGTTAAAAATTAGAAAAAATTTAAATTATACTACAGTAATTAATTTTTTTTTGTTTATTGTACGTTGTTACCTATTTAGTTTTTTTATGCTCCTGTTTTCTTAATCATTCATTCTAAAATGATAATTTAAAAAAATGTTTCACATTTTAACGGCGATAATTTTCGGGGAAAACCCTAGCTATCAATCATATCATACATGTACATCATACATCAAATCATTTCATACATGAAATATATGAATATATAATACTATATATAATTTATTATTCGTACCGTCTGCAGTTTGCCGAAAGTTTTTTGTGAATCGCAACAATTTTCGTTCATTTTATGAAGAAATTATGAAAAATGCTCTAAAAACCAAGAAAATACAATAAAAACATAAAAAAATGTCCTAAAAATGCATTTAAGAATTAATTTTGTCAACAAATGCAAAAAAATGCAAATAAAAAATACTTTAAAAAAACCAGTAGGTATCGCCCACAACACATTTTACACTTACGGATAAACGTTTCAAAACATCAGAAAAAAAGATGCCTTTGCATCAAAATCCCAGCCCTAAAATACGTTTTTTGCGACACAGAAATCGTCAAAACCATTTCTATACTTACGCCATCACGGTATATAATATCACTGGTAGAACCGTGCATTTGTTGCAAACGCGAGATATTTTTTTACAAAACATAACTGAAGCAATTCAAAATCCCGAGTCATCAGAAATAAATAGAAAGGTGAAATCATAAGTAATAAATGATGATGATAGGCTCATGTAGTCATGTATTATAGAGTCATAGAGATATTTATAGAGGCACGCCAAAACTATTAATAGCATTACCATCTAGCTTAATCAAACAGGTGTTCGAGCATTTTCATAATGAAAAAATGTCGTGTGCACATTTAGGTGTTCATAAAGTGTTTAATAAAATACTTTCGCGAATTCGCGATATCATTGGCCAAATATGCAAAAAGATATAAAAAATTATGTAATTTCAGGCGGAAAATGCCAACAACGTAAACCAGATAAACAACCAGCGGCTGGAATGTCACAATCAATCAAGATCTTAAATGGTGCCATTTTTCCAATAAGAGATTTATATTGATTATATAGGATCTATGCTAGGCTCACGAGGTTGTAAATACATATTAGTTGCTATATGTCTAGTATAACAAAATTTTGCAAAACAAGTATGTAAACGCTACAAGTTGTTTGCCTTATATATTAGTTTTTTAAATATATTATATGTATTTTAAATATTTTAACTTAGTCCGTGACAATACCTATAACTAGAGCTCTCAGGCTCTCTACCTAGAATAACTATAGTCAGTATTCTAAATATATTATATTCTTATATTATCTAAGCGGGCGCCGGCCTAAAATCGTATACAGCAGCGTCATCTAGCAGCAAAAGAAAGTTCGGTGATACTGTGTGAACGATATACAATAGATTGCAATTATCCCGTTTATTTGGTTGAGTTGGCTACTTTGGTGACTTAAAAATTAAAATATATTTTGTTTTGCAATAAAAAATTACATTGATATTTATTTAGATTCTTAGACGCAGTTGCTAATTGCTGGTCCGAATTTCCCGAGATCCGATTGATCCGAATTACTCGAAGTGATTCATGTTTTATTGTTTCATTGTTCTGCGATTTTCATAAAAGAAACTGTTCGCTTACCCATTTAATCATTACTATTTATTTTAGCTATTGATTATACATCGTTTTTATTACAATCAGTTTTTGTATAATATTCTCAATCGTGAAATAACCAGTTAACATATTATCATTTTTGACTGAAAACATTATTTTTAATTTAAAAAAAACATGGCACCATCAGCTGCAGTAAGCAAGAGAGATGACGGCCCGTCGACATCTGAAGATTTTGATTTAGAAAAGACTGCCGAAGAGGCGAAATCTTTGATTGAGAAAGTCATCAGAGACGTTGGCAAAAAGTCTGCAACCAGACAATTGCTTTTTGGTTCGGCGTCCGGATGGTACTAAATACAAACTTTATTCTTATTTGGTTTTAATATATTGTATTCATACATTCTATTTTATCCAGGGCAACTGGTTTTATAATGATGAAATTGGGTAAAGCTGCTGCTTTTACAGTCGGAAGTGGTATTTTAGCCCTACAAATTGCCAATTCGAGTGGTTATATAAATATTAATTGGGATAAATTGACCAGAGGTGTAGAAAGAGTGGCTGAACAAGTCGAAGACAGTACAAGTACCAAGAAGCAAGGATTATTGAAAAAGGTAACATACACAATGTAATATTGTAAACATTAAATGTATTATGTCCAAATCAATTTCCCAACTCGTACTTTTTTACTCATTGTGAGATTCTTATATTTTCTTTGTACTAATTGTCTTTTAGGTCAGAAACATTGTAGAGACCAACTCCATTATGGCTGCTGGATTTACGGGTGGTTTCTTCCTTGGTGTCGCCTACTCATAAACAGATTTTCTATGCGCAGCATTTAAGAATTCTTTGCACAACATTTTAACTATCACAAGCTTATATTTAAATATTGTAACTTTAGTAAAATAATAATAATTATAAGAACAAGAAGTCGAGAAATATATAAAAAATATATATAATATTCATTGATACTTTTTAAATTGGACATAACACATCAATTAATTATTTTTTAATTTTTGTATGACATTTCTTGATATATGGACCGATTTCAGGTGGGGCGCTTTGTTGACAAGAAACTTGACAAGGCTGAGGATTTATTAAGGAAGAAAGAACGCAAAGCTAAACGTTGGTTTAATCGTATATCTGGTGATGAGGATGAATTTGTTTTTGAAGAGATTCATGTATTCTTAGCATCTTATTTAATTGGCCTTGTTATTGGAATTTCTTGTGGCATCGTTGCTCGCTGAAACGGTTATTGAATAATACATTTTCGTGAACATACATTTTTAAAAATAATCATTTCATTTTATATAATTGATTGCATGTATATAGCAAAGCACTAATACTAATAGTTCCATATTATATATTTCTTTAAATAATTTGTTAATAATGAGAACAGGCATTTGTTTTTTCATTTATTTACTAAATTTACATAATTTATTATCATCATATTATATTTAGCTTAAGTATTATTTTGATACTAGTCAGTTTGAAATGAGCTGTTCCGTTCATTTTTGTAATGATTTGTGATCAAATACATTATGAACTTAGGTTATAACTTTTAACTGCCTATGTCTTATTTATTTATATTTATTTCCTTTCTATTAATTTGATTTGAATAAAATAAAATTGTCTTGAAAACAGTTTCATGTATTTACAAATTAAGTTTATTTTTTAAATTTTGATGTACTATTTAAAATTTGAATGATTAGTTTTTTGTAGTTAAACTTTTATACAATGAATAATAGTCCTTATAAATGGTTTTACGAAAATAAAATAGTTATAATATTGGATCTAATGTTTATCATACTTTGATTATTTTAACAAATAAATTGATAGTGATGGTTAAAAATGATAAAATTGCTTAAATTTTCAAGGCCCATAAGTTCCCATTTTTTATAGACCTATTATTTTCTTAATACCTAAAAAAACTACTTGTTCAAGTATTAAGTTTCATATCAGCATTGTCAGAAAAACATTTTATAGAACCCCTGGTTTTTATTTAAAAAACAAGTTTGCATCTCAACTCAACACTTCTTGAATATTACAAATATATCAAGAATTTGAAAATATAGTCTAGAAGTATAAATTATAAGCTAAAAATAACTGTAATAGATCATGAAAATATTTAATTAAGAATAATATACTACTATATTTCACACAGTGCTACCTACATGTATTAATAATAATATAATGAATGGCATTACGCCATTACCTATAGGCTATATTATACATTATTTTCAAAACTTAACTAACATTATAATTTGTTGGTAATTATGTTATTAATTATTTACCTATGCAATACGCATCGAGTATTAATAGATTGTTGATGTGCCATTTTGTGTGTAATATGTATTAATTTTTAGACATCTATGATTTTTATTTAATTCTTTATTGCTGTGTGTATTTGTTTATTTTGTTAAAATCCTGGCACTGCCACTGTTTAGGTATATAGAAACATCTTTGCAGCAACAGTATTTATGCAAAAACTATGTTTATTAACATAAGTTTCAGATTTCTACAACATTTTATCACATTATGGTTTCATTTCATATTTTAATTTGTTACAAAGTTGATTTTGATTTAAGGAAATCTTTCAAATTGATTAATTACGTTGTTATGTATTATGGACTCTTTATTAACTAAACTAAAAAAAAAAGAAAATTTCATAATTTATTATACATAATTATTAATCAGTAGACAGAGATAAAAAATATTTATATGGCCAAAACAAAATGTTTAATGTTCATTTGTAATATAATTTATTTGTTATACATATAATATAACTTAAAAGGTAATAATGTATTGGCAAATTGTGCTAGTTATATTTAAATATTGTAATAACATTGCATGCTTATAGGATTAAAATAAATAGTTTTAAGCAAAATGCAATTAAAACTTTAGCAAATAGGTAACTGAAAATAATTATGTACATGATTAATACATAATGTTTACACATGAAAGAGTAATTTTTGAAATTGAACAACAATAAATCATATTAATATAGTATTATACAAATTAAAAATTGGATATAGGTATAATATTTTAACTCTAAAAATATTAAATCCCAATTCTTGATTATATTTATGTTATTTAATAAATTATTTAGAAATTAATAAATATTAAATTTTAGAATTGCCTAGATACATAAATAATTCTACTAAAAACTAGCTTATATAATTTATAATATATCAACATTTCAAACCTTAAAAAAATTTTTTAAATTCTAAAAATTGTTGATTATGAAACTGGCTGGCAAATCAATTTTTTATTGCTTTATATTGTGTCCACATACTATATAGTAAATTGTTACCAATTATCTAAAAAATCAAATCCTGTCTTTGGAATGTCATCGTCATCATCATTAAGAATATCATATGTTGAATCTTGAATTGTTTGCTTAGGATTTATGACTTGTGGTGGCGGTGGTGGCGGAGGAGGGCATTTAGGCTTTGTCCTATCACTTTTCACACCTTTATTTTTGTCTTCAGTTGGCATTAGCGATTTGAACAGAGCGTTAGATTTTATTTTACTGATGAGTTTGTTGTCTTGGGGTTCTTTGGTTACTATTCGTTTCACAACTGTAGCTTTGCATTCATTTGCAGTGAAGTTCTCTCGGACAATATCAATATGTTTGCACAGATCCAACTGACTTCTGGTAAACCAAGAAAATCCACCTTCAGACATTTTTTTCTAAAAAAATAAAATGTACAAGGAAATTCTTTCAAAATTAAAAATGTAATTATGATATAAGAAAATGTTTATCATGGTATCCCTCAATGCTACCTGTCGAACTTAATCAGCATAATATGCATATTATGCCACCTCTCAACTTTTTTTCAGTCAACTGCAGTCACCAAATATTGAACTATAGGCTGCAGTAAATTTAACGCCCATAAAATTGTATATTACAATGTACATTATACATTATAATTAAAACAATTTTTATATATTCTTTAAAAAATGTGAAGAATCATCATGGAGAGGCTTCCCCATAATCGAAAATTTGAATTGTATGGGTTTTTTCTCCCAGTAGTTAATTAGCATAGTATCTCTCAGAGGCCAAATGATAAAAATCACAATTTTAATATGATTTTGTAATAACATAGGTACGAGTTACAAAAAAATGTTAGGTTGCGGTAAGACTAAACATTTAGGGGAAAAAAAGTCTCCATCAAAGAATTTAAGTCTAGACTGCATCACCCAGAGACTTTCACTATGTTGTTCATTGACATTGATAATGTAATTTAACACACAAAAAAAGCAAACTTAAAGTTATAAAACAACTTACATCTGAATTTTTGTATTTTGAATATTTCAATACAGTTTCTGGACTGATAATTGATTCTTCCAGTATTTTGTTTTGTTCGTCAACAGTTAGCTCAAGCCATAACGATTGATACGCATCCTTGGTAGCGTCAACATCCTTGCGTATGCGTTCTGCAATTGGATTTATTGTGTACAAATAATCATAGTAGACGTTTTGGGTCTGGTTGGGATCCATGCCAATCTATAAAACAGAAAAATACAAAATTTCCCAACGTCGATAAACAGATACAAACTACAAGTCAAAACAATTGTTACAGTGAATTGTTATAGGTTGTATGGGTAAATAGCAATAAACAGTAATCATATGCAGTAGATAAATACTAAATAGGTAAAGGTAGGTTTCTTACTTGTAATGAATAATGATGATATCTAAAATGATACTATAATTTCCTACAGAACACCATCAACCGATACTAAACAGACTGATTAACTGCACCAAGTTTCATGGATGATTTTTGATCACTATTTAAGGTAGTTATACAGTATATTTTACATTATACATCATTTTAACATGTTCTTTTGACAATTATATTATTCAACATTACACACAATAGTCAATACCGACATGCCTATGTTGGTATTTAATCGAATTTAAAGTATTTTTTTTAAACTTTCATATAATTATAATTCTGACATCAAAATATGGTTCAATACTTAATATTATTATAGTTGATTAAATTCCGAATTCCGATAACAGAATAAGTGGCATAAGTGAACTGCGATTAGAGTATCTACAAACAGTCAAGACGTAATTGTGAAAAAATTACACTGCATTGCCTTCTTTAATGCATTATCATTTATCATGGTCCATGCTTCATGATGTACAAGGTATATACACTATAATAATTAAGTTTATATTTGTTTTTAGTCAGTTTGTATTAATCGTAGTTAAGACAATATTGTATAGAGTATTGAATACCTGCTGACTAATAAGTAATAACTTGTAAGTACTAAGTAGGTAATTCAATAATTATATTTTAAACTATCGAACTCTCGAGTAATGAATATTGAATATCATATCAGTTATCACTTATTACAGAATTCTGGAGTGATAAGCACTTGTCCGAAAAATGATAAGGTCCGTGATTCGAAAATGTAGTACCAACTGACTAAATCGAAATTACCTAATTAATTATGTATTTAATAATATAATATATATTGATAAAAATTATATTACTACAGATTATATTAAATTAAATATATTATATTATTATATATTATTTTATTATTATATTATATTAAATTATATTTTATACAATCTGTGATTTTCATATAGTCTGTGGTACACATAGATCTTATATATTAGAAACCGGTACAAATATATCGGTACACCACTTTGGACCAACGAATTTCTTGATATATAAAGGTCTATGGGTTGTCACCACGATTAAAGATATACTTAAATCGTGGTTGTCACCACAACGTGCCTCAACCTTTGACCATAATATAAGCTTGTATGGTCGAAGACCTCAACTACAACAGTATGGATATCATGAATAAAATATTGTTACTTTTTATCAGTATTTTAGGTCGATAAGAGCCAGCAGCCAGCTGCTGCTTATACGAATGAGTGATGAGTGGCAACGTTGCACTGTTATTATCAATAATAATGTGTACAAACACTACAACTACAAAAACTTATATATAATATTAAAGTTTCTATATTTCTGTCATCATTCATCATCGTATTTAGTAAATACCATTTAGTTCAATAGATTGACAAGGCAGTGATGTTTTAGTTTTCCTTTCGTGAGTTCTGGTATTTTGGAGCATTTGTGAGCCTACGGTTATTAAAATATTGTCTTAAATTGATTTTTAATATTTTAGATATGTCAACTTCTGGTGAGCACATATTTTCATTATTAATTTCAACCAAAAAACATTTGTTGTATTTTTGTATTTATTGAAATAATTTGTTTTCTGTTATTTTGGTAATAGAAACGACCAACGGGCAAGTGGCTACTACTCCAGTGGCGCCGGCCGTCGATGCCCCACCAGAGTCGAGTGTTTCAGAATCTCAGGTATTGATGCATCAATATTAAAAAAACAATAATTATGATAGTAATTATAATATTAAAAATAGTATTAAAAGTATTATTAAGAAAACGTCGTACCCGCATGTGTTGTTTTCATTTTACTAACACATAAAAATGAAATGTCCAGCAGATCCAATTTTGTGTTGTTAGCTTCAATATTAAGTTGAATTGGTAATAAATCAAACTTAAATGTAAGAGCATTATGTTTTCTCTCGTGGTGTATTACGATAATTAAATTTTTAGGTGAATTATGAGCATTTGCAAATATTAATATTGTATATACTAAGAGTATATGCTCATAATTCACCTAAAAATTTAAATATCGTAATACACCAACGAGGGAAAACATAATGCTCTTACATTTAAGTTTGATCTATTACCAATTGTTTTAATATTGAAGTTAACAACACAAAATTGGAACTGCTAGTCTTAAATTTTGATTTATTATGTGTTAGTAAAACGGGGAAACGGTGACACATATGCGGATGCAACATCTTCTTAATGTATATCTTTTGTTAATTTTTTTTTTAAAGAAGGTAACTTCCTCCGAGAGTAATGCTAAAAGGCTGAAAAATCCCAAGCACAATGCACCCATGCGCCAATATTTAGACCAAACTGTAGTACCAGCATTGTTAGTAGGCATGAAGGAGCTAGTCAAGGAAAGGTAAACAATATTTTACTATTATTTATAAAATACAATATGATTACATAATAGGTGTGTAGATTCACTTAGGTACATTAATACCTAGTTTAGTTTTTCTAGTATTAATTTAATTTTAATGCCCTTTAATATCCAGTACCTACCTAATACTGGTATATATTTTATTACATTTGTTATTGCTGTGACACTGTACTTGCATTTAGTTGTTTTGAATTATTAGGTTGTGTACCATCAGTTTAATTATGAATTTATTCTGGAAATTAATATTATGTTAGAAAATTGTTTGTGGGCTCAATTGTTAGTATTTTATTAGGATAATATATTATATTTATTGGGGCTTCTATTAAAATTGACAAATGAATTTAGCGGTCAACTATATTTAGTTCAAAATAAGGAACAGTCGGCGGTGCTGAGTTTTTGTCGCCCCCACCGAGTTGGCAATTTATATACCTGGTGTGCAGAATTGCCACGCCCCTGCTCACAAGTCGATCGCCGACTGTGTTTCTTACTTTGAACAGAGTATAGTGTACAGCTGCACAATTTCACTACATAGTAGGCGTACAGAATACTGATCTTAGACTCATTGGGAGCATCAGACAAGTATCAAATATAATCTACCAAGTATATTTTTTAATTTGAATATAGTTTAATATATTATATTAAACAATATTTTTTTGATATACTATATTAAATTGCCAAATGGTTATATTAACTGATGATTCTGTAATGACTAGGGCTAGGGACTTCATGCCCTTAAAAACCCTTAAAATAAGCATACATTTATGCCCTAAAGAATTGATAAATCTACTATTAAAATATGCGTTTAAAGAAAAATTAAATTCTTTTACAAAAACGTTAAGCCGATTATAAGGTTTTAGTTTAGGTCTAGGCATTTTTGAATTATTTTATTATGTGTTATTATGGAAAAAACACTTCACGAAAACAAAATACAAAGAACCCACTACATCAACTGTCAACTTTTACTATTCATGGGACCTTCTGGCCTCTATCTACTGCTAGTCATAGTCTATAAAATGTTTTTTGGTATCATTATCGGCTTGTGCATAATTGCACAATCACGTGTGTGGTGTACCGATAAGTAACAATACATTTATAGTGATAGGCAAGAAATTCTCAAACGTTAATTTTTAAATATTTATAACCGATCCAGGAAATCTATTTAAAATTAACTTTTTTTCATAAAATTAAAAAACTTACTCCTTATATAAATAATTGTCAAATATGCACTTATAAATGAAATATGGTAAAATATGCAACTATAAATTTTAAATATAAACTTGTATTGTTATGAAACCAATTTTTATATTACTTAGCTATGTTTTCAATGATTATTTAAAAACACGCAAACTCCTAGAAGTCCCGAGCCCTAGTAATGACATAAGTAGTAAATAAAATATTTATCAATGTAATTAACTATTTCTAATTGTTATTCTTCAAATTTTCAGACCACCTGATCCATTGGGTTTTCTAGCTGCATTTTTATTGAAGTATAAAAAGGAACATGTTGACAAAGACTCAATTTCAGAAACATAAACAGATCTATTTTCTTAAAAAAAAAAAATTATAACAATAATAATTAAATAGACATAAAATATAATAATCACATCTTATTATGCTCTTAAATTATTTCTTTTTGCACTTATATTCAAATACTATTCATTTTGTGTGTAAATAAAAAGTTGTTTGTTTACTAAGGAAAATGTTAATTTTTTTTCTTATATTGTAGAAGGCTGATAAAGCATTACATTTTTTTTTATAAAAGGGATATGAAAACTAAAACCACTGTTATAACTAAATGATACAAATTATTTTTAACCCCATTATTACCAGTATGTTGCCATGGTAATTGAATCATAACAAACTGTGATATGTATAAAAGCATATTCAAAACATATACTCTTAATCACAATGGTGTTGTAATTATGATTTTTTGTATTAATTAACGATTTAATGATTTAATGATTCAATTATTTATTTTGTAGAATAAAAAATCCAATTACAATTTAACCATGGAATTATATTATTTGATTACTTTTTTAAGCTTTGTAAAATTCTGCTTATCTAACAGAGAAATTATTACATTTATTACACCCGAAAACTGTTCTGAACGCGAGTATTTTGTTCCCAGTTTAATGACATGTAAACAATGCAACGATCACCAGAAATCATCCTTAGATCGTAAGTTATGAATATTATAGTATTGATAAAATATTATAATACTGTTAATATTTTTTTTTTTGTAAATGAAGGGTTGAGTTGTGTTTGTGAAAAAAATAGCAGAATCGTTGATAAAGTTTCAGAATTTTCTTGTGAACCATGTCCATCCAACTTGACAGCCACACTGGATCATTTGCATTGTTTGAAAAAGACAAACGTTACATGTGGATTAAAAGACATAGAATGTAGGTTATGTTGATTACGGTAAATACATATCTGCATTTGCACACGAGCACCCCATGAAATAGTTAATAATTAAATATATCAATAGTAAATTAGTATTTAAAATTTATATTTTACACAAGTTAGATTGAAATATATTTGACAACTATTTGATCTCTTCTCTTAAGAATCTCATTGAATTTAGAAAACTGGCATGAGTCATGTCTCTCGATAATATTTTGGAGATTTAAGTGGTTATATTAAATGGTAGTACAGGTATTGAGTACAGATAACCTAATAATGTTAAATAATGATCACCTGCTGATAGGATAAAACAAGTAATTACTTAAGTTAAGCTTTGATGGAAAAAGCCAAAGTCCAATTTAAACATACTTTAACAATATTTAAGGTATCATTTGAAAACATTTGCAACAAACTTAAATTTTAAAATGAACTGGTTCAAATGACAATTAGTGAAGTGGTTAAATTTAAAAATAATTTAAGTCAACACGAAACACTTAAGCTAAACTGGGCAATAGTCTTAGTTTATGGCATTATGGCAATTTAAAAATTATATGTTCCACTGCTAAAATATGCATCAGCCATTTTAAATGGGTAGTATGACCTTTATAAAAAACATCTCGAATCTATATAGATTGAAACTATAGTTAAAGTTATATAGTTATAAAATTTTTCATTGCTTTGTTAGACATCCTTTCTACTAAAAAAATTTAAAATTAAGTACATATCATGTTTTATTTCTTAGGTATCAGAGAAAATATTTAAAAAAAAAATAGTAAGTAATTGTTCATAAATGTTCCTACTCCTAACTACCCTACCTTGTACCTATATGTCTATACTCTAATAAAACATAATTTTAAATGACTAATGTGTAGGTACAAATAAGACATATTTTCTTTTAAGCGTATATGTAAAAATCATTGAAAATATAACAAATATAAAATTAAAAATATAAATCATACAGGTTGTAGTAACTACTATAGTCTATAAATTAAATTATATAGAAGTCAAATATGTTACTGCATACAAAGTAAAATAACTACAGGGTCAACATTTGGTGTCCCGTCATTTCGACGCGGCAATCTTGACGCACGTCAAATGGACGCGGCCATTTCGACGAACGACAATTGGACGCATACGTCATTTCGACGCATGCAATTTGAACGCCACCACTTTTAGGCGCAAGTCAATTTTGACGCAAAACAAAAATATAATTTTTTATTTATTATAATATTAAGTAAAATAAAATAAAATAATACGAAGTTGGTTTTTTTACTATAATATTATTATATATAGTATTTTTATAAATAAAATATTAATAACATACATAGGTATTAGCCAATTTCAACGTAAAAACCTGGTATCTGTATATCTGTAATCTGCATCCCGGACGAAAGGACTTTTTGACCGATTACCCTGTAATTTTTATATTGTAGTTTGTTAATCTTTATGGTCACATAAATGGTACACATTTTATCATTATCTAAATATTACGGTTTTCCGTTCAATTATACCTGTACATTAATACAAGTTTGCGTTAGTGTGCTTTATATCGCGCAGTGAGTCGTACGCTTTTAAAAATTATTAACTAACTATACCTATATCTGTTAGTGTGCTTTAAATATTTTAACTTGTAAATTAAAAAAAAAATTATAACATGCCATTGGAGTTTGTAAAAAGTCAACGGGGAAAAGATCTCCTTGTTCATGGTGGATTTATTTATAAAAAAGATAGAGAAGGTAAAGAAAAAATGATATGGAGATGCAACGAAATTAAAAATTGTCCAGGACGAGCGCATATTATAACGTATAATAAAATGTTTCAAGCATTAAAATCCCTTAAGTTTGATTTATGTCCGAAATCATTTACAACAGATTTTGAAAAAGCAGCAATGAACTCTATCAAAATTGAATTTCCAAGTACAGAAATACATGGCTGTTTTTTTCATTTTAGTCAAGCAGTTTGGCGAAAAATTCAAAACTACGGATTGACAACAAAATATATAGAAGATGTAAATTTTGCATTACAAGTTCGAAAATTAATAGCGCTTGCTTTTATACCTATTGACAAAGTAGTTAATTATTTTGAAGTTTTGTTGGAGAGCGATTTTTATATGGAAAATGAAAATATGTTAACTCCATTAATCACCTATTTCGAAACTACGTGGATCGGAATTTTGGACAGGAGGGGTCGACGTCGAAAACCACAATATCCTATCGAAATATGGAACTGTTCAGAGCGTCTTGAATCTGATCTGCCGAGAACCAATAATAGTATTGAGGGCTGGCATAATGCATTTTCGGCATTAATAAATTGTAAAAAACCAGTCATATGGAAGTTTATAAGTGCATTGCAAAGAGATGAAAGTTTGACAAAGGTAATAAAAGAACAATTAATTGCTGGGTATGCACCAACTAAAAAAAAGAAGTACAAAGACTCATCCAAAAGATTAATTCAAATATGTACAAATGCAAGTGACTTTACAATCGACGAAGTGCTTCAAGGGATTGCGCATAATTTAAAATTTTATAAATAGTAAATTTAAAATTATATGTTTTTTTACTTTTAATTGTATTTTTATTTATATTAATTTATTATTATATATATTTCTAATTAAATAGAATAAATAAAAATAATTTACTAAATTATATTTTTGTTTTGCGTCAAAATTGACTTGCGCCTAAAAGTGGTGGCGTTCAAATTGCATGCGTCGAAAGGACGTATGCGTCCAGTTGTCGTTCGTCCAAATGGCCGCGTCCATTTGACGTGCGTCAAGATTGCCGCGTCGAAATGACGCATATTCCAACATTTAATGTGATTACCTACCTACATTCAAATATTAAAACATGATTTTTAAACTTATCTAATTATGAAAATGTTGGTAAGTAACATCTGGGTATAACTATTTTATTTCTATTATGTAGATTATTGGTAAGTACTTTATAATCACTAAAACTCACCAGTGATATGTAGGTACTTAAAAGTTAATACAGTTATATCCATGCTCTTGTATAAAACTGTAGTTATATTTGTAGTGCCTATCTTATATTACCACCACAAATTATTAATTAAGATATGAAGATCACCGTTGATTAATTAATAATTATTATGCATACATTAATGCCTATGTACATTTAAGCTATATTTTTACTCTTATTAAATGGATAGTAAAATATTTAAATGTTACCTTTTATTAAATAACACACCTAATTTGGACAGTGAACATATTATTTTTTTGATACATAGGTTGGTGCATAAAATATAATTTGGAGAGAGAGAGTAAAATAAGTTGACAAACTTAAGGGATTCAATAATACCTACTTACATTATTAAATAATGGACAAAAAATCTTTAAGGCTTTTTTTTTTTGGTGAAAGGGGAAGACCCAGTGGCGGATTTAAAGAGGGGTCCAGAGGGGCCTGCCCCCCACCCATAGCCCATAAGATGTGTAAGTTTATAACTGTGACTTAAATCTTATAACACTAAAAAATCAGGTTTCTGATCATCATTATTAAAAATTCATCATCCAATTGATATAAAACCAGAAGAAGTAATACATTTGTTTGCAAAACAACATTCGAGACGTTTACAATTTCATTTATAAAACACTACTTTTAAATTTATTTTTTTTATGTACAAATATTTTTAATTTTAATACGTTTTTTATGTGCGTAAACTTATATAATACATTATAATTAATCATATATTTTTAAATACCATTATAGACTATAGTATTATACTGTTATAACTGTTATAAGTGTTTTTAAAAGGATATGTATTAACGTAAAAAAAATATCACCTCCCCCAAAACAAAATCCTCTATCCACCAATGGGAAGACCTGTACCGGCTGTACCTATAGGTGGGTGTCATAATGAAATGTTGTTAAACTTTTATTTTGGGGATCCGGCACCACTGATAATAACGATTAAAGATAATATAAAATATCTTTAACCGTGCTACTAACATATCCCTGCTATATATTAGTGGATCAATTTATTGGAAAAGTCTATAACTTTTAAGTTAAAAATTTCCCAAATTTTTACAAACACTCGCAAAAACATGTATATCTGCCTATAAACGCTCTTTTAAAATAAAAAATTTTTAATAAAATGTTGTCACGTGATATTTGTATACCAAAAATGATTGTGTATTTAAGCTCAACTTTTTTTTTAAATGTCCACTAGCAACAACTTATGAGGAACATTCTATTCAATTCAAAGTTTCAACCAAGTGACATTTTTTCAAAAATTAAAAAAAAACTAACAAAATTTGAAATTTTCTCATGCGTTTTGTAACTTAATATGAGTCAAAATATTTTGAAAAATGTTGGGAGAAAACACAAATGTGAACATTTGGTGAAAATGCCATGTAGTTATACCTACTTTTATTTATTTAGTTACACCTAAAAACAAATTTTTTGTCTTTATAATTCTTTAAATATTTTTCTTTTGTTTAAATTTTTAAATTTCTTTATCTAGTAAATAAAATATTTATTTGAACGCTTTGTTGAGAGTTGGGAAGTAATAAAGTAAACGATCAATTCTAGTTGGCCTATAGTCATTAAGTTTTCACATAAAAATAAATAATAGCGAGTCAAAAATTAGTTACTAACCACAAAAAAAAATAAAGAATTAATTTTGTTTTTAACTATAAATATTAATTATAACGACTGTTGATTACACCAGTCACCGACTACAGTCTACAAGTTACAGTTGTCAGCTGCTAACTGTGTAATTTAACCATATTATTTAAAACTATAACGATAGTCGATATGTACCCAATAGGTAGGCACTTGAAACTTTTACTCATATTATTAGGTAGGTATGTATTTTTATATTTTATATACACAATGATATTTTCAAAATATTTAGTTTAATTTTAGACTTCTGTACTAACATATTCGCACATAGTTAATAGCAACGATTGAATGACACCTATATGAAATACATATATACATGTACAAGTATAATAAATATGACTCTGCACATAGATATAGGCTCTGGTTCATATGCTAATTATTAACATATTTTTTGTCTAATACTAAGTATACTTTTTTGAATTTCGTTTCACAATATATAGTGGAAACTGAACCTAACGGTTTGCCATTGGCAAAAACATCGTGCATCCGTTGTTCATCCGGAACATACCCGTCATTAGATCGAACCAAGTGTTTACCCTGCCAAGTGGCGAATTGCACATGCCCACAGATATCCCACGAGTGGCTTTTGGACGGAACCCTATGCGTGTTCAGCCAAAATCTGACTTTGTGGCCTGATGAAAGGGAGACCCACATCGTTGAATACGACGTCGTTGGGTTGGATGTGGAGTCCAAGTATTTGAAAAAACACTTGAGGGCGCTCCTGTACAAATGTGTCAAAGTATAAAATATAATATTCATTTCATATATGACCCATCGCATAAGCAGTAACGGCAGCAGTCAATAATTGAAGCTTATACACGTACTTTGTAGATGAAACACAGGATGTCGTGCGAGTCTCTTGGCAACCTGTGCACGGTTCAAATGTATAAGGATGAGCGGAAAGTCAACCCCTGCAGGGTGTTCAAAGACTACAGACGCATACCAACGTCGTCGGATGCTGACCGTTTGCCATTGCCTTGGATTTACTACGGTGAAGGAGACGCTTCTATTGTTTTGAATAGGAAAAAAATCACGTCTAAGTACACCATAAGACCTGGCAGTCGTGTATGTATCTACCTGTAAATTATATTATGTACGAGCACCGTTAACCAACGAATTGCATTAAATATCTTTCTATCATGTAGTTGTGTATTTTAAAAGACTTATAACAAATTAAAAAGCAATGGCACAGAGGTCAGTTAAAATCTTAAAAAATTGGATTAATTCTAACCAATGGCCACCCGACTTTACCCATTTAATCAAGAACCAAGAAAAAAAGCTAAAATATTAATGCTACATTTTCAGCATTAAAATCTAGGGGTTAGTATCGTGCAAATGGTTTGCCCCCATGTGTTGATATCACAATAAAAGAAAAACAACACTAAAATTTAAAAATATTTTGATTGTATAACCTATACGAAACCAAGGACAAAGTGATGTTACTGGATTAAAGTTTGAAATAATTTTAGATATTTTTCTCAAATTTCGACGAACAAGCATTGTGTGTTGCTTTAGCTGTTCAATAATACAAAAAATACATACAAATCATACAATGTATCTACATAATAATTATATTAAAGGATCACTAAGTTCTTAACAGGGTCGGTTAAGTAGTGTTTTGTCAGGTAGGTATATATTTTAAAGGCGACACCAAAGAAGAAAAATTGAGTGACCGTTCACTAATATACATTAAAATATTCAATTCAATAATTCCACTTATGGCTAAAATATTATGATAACAAAAAGAATTATATAATGAATAATACAAATCATCTTTGGTTGAGAAGACATGATATTTTAACAATTGTAAAACAATAATAATTTTCTTAACAAATTTTTACTAGTAACCTTATAATTAATTTTATACTAATAAATCCCGTTTAACATCAACAATTTCTCAATATACATAAGCCATTTATATTTTATAATAGATCTTGTGAATAGGCATTCTAAATTCTCAAGACTTAGATACGAGAACGTCGTAATGTGGATGTCCATGAATTTGACCTTCGCAATATTCACTGATTGGTTAAAAAAATGTTCCAATATTTTGACAATCAATTGCCAATTAATTTTTAATACTTGTGAATTAATATAAATTATATATTTTTTTAATTTATATACGAAATTAAATTTGGGCCACCACTTGAAGTAGCCACCTTCCTCCCCATTTAAATGGCTTTAAACATAAAATATTTCAATGTCATATGTGTGAATTTTGAAAACCAATTTGCAATTATTAAATAATCATAAATATATATTATAATTTATAATATTAGGCATTTTTAAACAATGGTCAACACTCAACGTTATTTAATTCGAATATTTACTACCTATGTTACAAAAATATTGATGAAAAACAATACCTAACTTATAAATTATAACAGTAATAATTCTACAACATAAATTATTTTTCCCTATACAAGTATAAAATATTTTAGGTGGTTCAAACACACCAACTTAAATGCTTACTCAGCGCCACTAATGACGGGTTTAATTTTAGAAAAGCAAATTGCAGCTGGTTGCGGCCAGGTATAATTTGAACGGATCGCTAATTAAATTATCCGAATTGAGTCCTGTTGAGCTTCAACTGTGTCCTGGATTGTGGAACGGCATTGAGTCGGCATTTCGGTTTGGTGCTCGATATTTCCACACATGCGATATACCAGCGAAACAATTTATCGGACAAGCACCCACAGAGCCCATATTTTATGACTTTTACTTACAGTACGATGACAGTAAAAAGAACATGCTGTATGCAATACCGTTGCTGGTACGAAACATAAAAGTGGGGACAACTTATCCAAATAAAGTAAGTATTAAACAATTAAAATAGTAAACAATTTTTAGTATTCACCTAATGCCTTATTCTAATGTAATTTATTGTAACTTGAAATACTCTGCAAAAATATGATAACTGTGATCTCACTCAATAATTGTTGACAAGATTTTCAGCTACAGTACCTACACGGATGAGTTGAATCTTTACAACTGGGTTAGGATATTTTTGTGTTATGTCCTCGAAAACTTTAAGCTAATTAATGAAAATATGCCTAAAAATGTATACTCAAAAAATGTGGACAATGTATACCCCTAAAAAGAATTGAATATGACACAATAAATGCGTTAAATAATTGTATTATTCATTATTAAATTAAAATATATGAAGATTAATATAAACTAGGTACAATTTTAACTTTCCTATAGACTATAGTACTAAATATTTGTGAATTAGATAGCCTAACTTTATTGTAATATATTGCATATTTTATAAAATATAAATGAGTAGCACATTACTAATTTAAGAGCATAAATTAAATATACAATACATTTGTTGAACATAATTGTCTTATAAGTATAAGTAAGCCACCTAACCAATACTTGTTCGATACCTTTTTACTTAAGTATTATATAGTTCCAGTACAACGCAATTAGCTGTTGAAAAGCCAAATGAGATAAATGTTATTTATATGTAAGCATACATGTAGTTTCTTAAATTAAAGGCACATATTATGTCACATAATATGATATAGGAATTAATAACTATACAATTCTATAGATCTTTAGATTCAAATGTATTTAATAGGATTGAATTAATTTTATTACTAGTAATTGGTAAAGCTTACCTAAATCACCGAAGTCTTCGAAAACGTCATTGCGATGGCGGCTATAATACTAAAACGCGCACGGCCTGATATAAGAACTTCATAATGCAATGATGAATCATAATAATATTAATGGTTAATACATTCTTATATGCAGCTGTGTTTTCATCATCCTACCCAATTAACAATTTATAATTCAAAATATTACTGATTAAAATTACTTCATTGCATGTGGATATAATTTTCATGTTTATCGTTTTAACATCCCCCCCCCCCGCTCCCTCACATAAAAATATTTGAACTTTTGAAAGTAAATCACAGTTTTATACTTGTGGCTTTAAAAAATAAAAATAAAAAGTAAACGTGTAGTCGTGTAGAGCACAAAAAAGGCTGTAATAGTTATGATTTATAAATATGATACACATATTTTATAAAATAAATATATTTATTATATAATAGATAATCAAATTCTAGGGCAGAGATACATCACAATGGTTGTTAACTAGGCGCATGTTTCTGATAGATCTGTTTAGTGGAATTTCCACTAAGTCGCAAGGATTGCCAACGGTCATACAATACTTAAAAACCATTAAACTCGTGTAAGTGACAGTAAAATAGTTATAGACATTTATGAAACGTTATTAATCATGATTTTCTATTTAAAATTACAGGGTACAAGCTCAACGCGAAATTGAGAACGAAGGAAATATCTATCCTCCATTTATGGTTTTAGAATATGGTCAAATAACTGATGATAATATATCGTCGAATGAGCTATGCCCGGTGACGT
Source organism: Myzus persicae (assembly GCF_001856785.1). Taxonomy (NCBI): domain Eukaryota; kingdom Metazoa; phylum Arthropoda; class Insecta; order Hemiptera; family Aphididae; genus Myzus; species Myzus persicae. Next base: position 281,657 of record NW_019103603.1, read on the forward strand.
TCACAGTGGAATTTTATATGGAAAACGATATACTGCATTATGTTGACGTAAGGCGAACTGTACAATCTAACCTGTGTAATACTGCAGGATATTACATCTACTAACTGTTGTATAATATCCTGTCAGAGTTTTTCAGAAAGCTTACCACCTTTTTATTGCTTACTTTTCAGATGAGTTTGGGTATTCTTAGTGGCTGTGTGTTCATATGGAGCTGTATACACACGTGGAGTGAATCAAAACGATGTGGAAGAATGGCAATTGACTTGTGGACAGTTGGACAATTTGCAATTACTTGTTGTTCGCATTTTGCTAATATGATATTTGTGGTTTGTCTTCTATTGGCTATTCATACGTTGTTATTTTATAAAGCTCAGAGTGTGGTTTACATCCTTTTACCGTCTCAAGATCTGGAAGTTGTTGTCAGTCGTTATGTAGTTATTGCATTCCTATTAAAAGTATGTATATCGATTGATTAATGATTATATTTAAGTTCAAAAACTATATAGTAACGATTCGAAGTGTTACAAAAATAGAAAAATAGAGAAATGCTGTTTTCGGTTCTGAATGCGGGGAAATTAATTTACAATAATTTGTGTTTTTTTTTTTTGGTCTCCTTTTGCTTTACGAAGAAGTAAAAATCCTTGATTTCAATATCTTTTTTGAAAGTTATAACAACTAGATTTAGTTGTTACTAGGGCGGTGGAGGCTCAAAAGTAAAAATTTAAATGTAACGTCCGTAACTTATTTAATGTCGATGTACACTCAACGCCTACAGTGCAGCAGAACAATTACACACTAATTATCCTCTTTATTTTTAGTTTAAATTAATCTTGGTATATGGGTAGTTGCTTAAATTTTATTACAGACATAAATAAAGTTATAATATACCTACAAAGTTTATTAATTAATTTAAATAATTATCTGTTGGACGTTTAGTCGGACAGTTCGTCTCCACCTAAGAGGAAGGTTCATTATGATACTACCATGAGTTTTGTACATTTGAATGGAGTATTTGAAAGTGACTTTTTAAAACCAATTATATGGAATGTTTTGTTAAGATGTATAGTTTTAACTTAAACCAAATTAAATAATTATATAACTCATATAGTCATATGTATTTTCTTTAATATTATATTCGTCCCTTAAGACCTTTTATTTAACTCTGTAGATATTAAAATTGATTTGAACATTATTAAGCTTTTTCTTATTCAACTTTTGTTGTATAAAAAGTGTTTCGAGCAATAATTTGAATAAGTATATCCTATATTATGTTATTTATGTATTCTTATTTATATTCGTACTTATACTTATATAAAAGTAAACCTCAACAGAATTCATATTTTATTTAAAAGTTTTTCTTTGTTTTGATAAAATATATTAATATGTAAATACATTCATGGGCGGGCATGCGATTTTTATTAGGCAGGTACCTATTTAAGGCATACAGCATACTTATAAAATATAGATTAATATTTACATATCAAAAACTTATATAAAGTATAAATAAATCATTAATGTTAATGTATTTTGCAGATTGTTGAAATTGTACGATTAATATGGAAACAAACAACTATTGATATATTTTTAGTAGATTGGGAAAAACCTAGAATATCACCAAATCAGAAACAAAATGGCATAATGGCTACACAAAAGCAAACTGTAAGCATATGGAGAAGCTATTTTGTAGCAAACGAATGGGCTGAAATACAGACGAAAAGAAAAATTAGTTTGCCCTTGCAACTCTTGTTTACTATACTCCTCTTAAAAGTATGTACATATTCATAAAGTATTTTTAATAATGTAGATTTTTTGAACAGCATAAAATATAATAAGTTAAATGTCAATAATTCGCATGAGTTATTTGTTCACAAATTGAGTTTGTCGGATCATCAGTTGTGTGAAATCCTAAAACTGTTTGATACTTAGGTATTAGGGTATTTTGTTACTTTATCGGACACCCTTTTTTTGCAATTCATTTCTTAACTTATGTAGTCAGATTACTGAAAACGATGGAGAACTCAGGAGAAGTCAGAATTTGGCTTTCGAACTTAGTTTCGAAAATATAGCCTAATAACTTCACGATTTCATCATATTAATATTAAACTGCCTAGATTATTAAAAATAATATTGTAGTAAATCCTCAGCAATTTAAGTTTATATTACTAGAAAACAATTTTTTATTTAAAAATATTGTTTTAGATTTATGGGTTGGAAAATTGGGCTGTGGCTGAGCCCGAAGTGCATCTAACCAAAGTTCCGTATAGACCGACTAGTCAACTTTTAGAATTTGGTATGCTTGTCATCGTGTTCAGTATTGTGTACATAGTTCAGGTAAGAAAAATTCCATGGTTATGCATTTCATTTATTTTTGTGATTTATTGTTTGCAATGAAGTTAACGCCTAAAGCATACACAAACCATAATATTCGAGATTGTTGTCAACAGTTTCGTTGTTATTTAATGATGACTCTAACCCAAACATTTTACAAACTAAATAATTTATTTGAAGAACGTAGGCAGGTGTGAAATGGAGCATTTGTCTTTATTAATCTTAATTAATTCACTTCCCAAAAACGATGTGTTCTATCTTCTATATCGTATGTGAGTTTTTCCTGTCTATTTCAAATTTTATTTTATCCATCGAAGTATTGATATGACGTAGTTTTTGGAATAGTAATCGGTGATAGTAATCGATTTCTTGTTTCGTGATTTTGAATATTATTTTTATTATATCGATGTGACATGTGTTATATAATAACAGTAAAGCTAGGATTTTTATGCATTAGCATATTTTTTTCTTTGATCTAAATATATACATTGGTTATTTGGTTAGCAGCTATACCTAGAACAGTTTTCATTTAGTATATTATAGTTTATCTTATAAAAATGCATAACATTGCATATTTTGAGTTTTTGATAGCTAGAACTTTTCATAAAATATAAAAACGCAAAATATACATTTTATTTTTTTAAATGTGTAAAAAAAATGTTTTAATTCTATCACACAATTTTTATATAAAAATGAATTGCAAATAATATGGCTGGTAATCAATTATTTTGGCATCTGTTTTGAAAATTCTTCAAAAATTTGGCCTACTTACTCTCACTTTTAACTTGAGGCATTTTTCTAAATTTCTTGTTTTATCTATAAGTTGAAATATTATTATTTTTAAAACATAGAGCTTCATTATTTATATTAATTTTTATCTAATTAATTTTTATTTCTGTCCCTGTTAGTTTTTTATTGATCTCAAACATCGGCAACTAAGGCCATTAGCATTTTGTTGGTTGGGTTACGGTTGCTTGAGTAACTCGTGTATGTGGGGTCGAGGATTCGTCACTAAAAACCTGAGTGGTCACCCATCCGGAAACTAGCAGCGCCTGCCGATGCTTGACCTCAGAACACATTAATGACTAAGGCCAACCATCGAGCTACACCAGGCCCCTCTGTTAGTTTCATTGGTATTATTATCAATATGTCTCTTAGTTTCTTTTATGTCAATTGTCAATAATTATATATTACTGATGTAATGTTTTATTGCTTATGCCAGTTGATTATTATAAATAAATTGAAAAAATATAAATTGTTTATAATGATGTTCCATTAAATTTCAAACACGAAATTTAAAATGTTGTATATAAACAGCAAAAACGCGTTCACGCCTATGAAAATTTTGAATCTTTTATTCACCGAATATGACAGCTTTCATAAGTATATATTTCTTATATTTTTTTATTGACGGAAAAACTCCATTTACAAAATAATCTCTAAATGAACAAAATTAAAATATGTAGTTTATTTACGACGAATACGAATTTTTACAGATTTTTAATCTAATAAAATATCCAAAAACTAAAAATATGCTATTTAAGACTGATTTAAATAATACAGTATGAGCCAAATCATGGTCATAACTGACAGTCATTGTAATTGGATTAAAGGGAAAAAATACGCTAATGCATAGAAATATTAACTCTGCCGTTATTATAATGCAAAATATTATATATACCAATATACCTAACTAATAAAAATAATATTCAAAATCCAGAAATAAAAATTTGTTAATATCAGAGTTCATGTTATAGGCCCATCATAATGTACACACAATAAATTGTTTGAAACAATTTAGTATTCACAATAACTAATATTTAAATAATAATAAAGTGTTATCTTCTATAAAAGGAAAATATACTCATTAAACTGAAGAGCATGTGTTTGTCACTGATAATGATAAAATTGTCGTAATATTGAGTTTCACTAAATAAAGTAAACATTTGGAATTTCTATTTAATTTTTAATATGCAAAAGTACGGTGATCAATTTAATATTAATCTTTAACGTGTAATTACTAGCTAGATCACACTCTAAAATGATGTTTCGTTAATTTAATGTCAAATGTAGTTTAGAAAAATTAGGTTTGAAATTAGTAGCTTGGATAAAAAATATTGTTATTTAATTTGTTATAATTCAAAATGTTCATTTTTTTACGTACAGTGGATAACGACAGTAGCAATATATGAGAGGTACATAAAGAATTGTATACAGCAGTTTGTCGATATCTGTTCGTTGGCCAATATCAGCGTGTTCATTTTGTCTGCGGATTTTTTTGGTTACTATATACATGGCAGGTAAATAAGTTGCCCCGTGCGTTATAATGTTATATTATTTATTATTATATGACGTTCAGACGAACATTGCGAAGGGCTGATTCTTCAAGTATCATTTGTACATAGGTCTGCCCATGGATTTTCGGATACTGACATGGAGAGTTTGATTGGTCAACTGAGAAGAGAAGAAGACAATATGGTAAGGCACAGAGGTTTGATGCCAGGTACAGAGAACCAAACGTTTGAAATGACCGTTCCTTCATCTTTGAAGACATACTATCGAAGAGTTATGGCTCCCCTGAATAATGTAAATACGATCGCATATTATTTAATACTTAAATGTGTAACTGGTTTTGTTTTGTTGAATTTTTTTTAGATCCAATCCAAACAGATCTCAGGCTCGTCGTTTAGAATTAAAAAAGTAGATAAAACTGATATGGTAAAAATTGGACAGGCATACAATAATATGAATAAATTCTTAGCAGCTTTCTTGGATCACGTGTGTTAACAATTTTATTGTAAAATCAAAATAAATTTGACTTAATACAATTTATTTTAGGCTTTGAAAGATTTGGATTATGAAATTCGCGAAAAGACTTTCGTCGAGAAGCTATTAGGAATTGAATACTCAGACCCTTTGGACAAAGGAGTATTTTTCATAGGTGAGTACTAATTATAAAATTGTCATTGTAGGTAATATTTATATTATGAATTGTATAATAATTATTTTATAGATGACGGTCATTCATTTGATCAAGTGATTTTTTATGGAAATGAGTGTACTTTAGTAATATTTGACTTGATGATGTTGTCATTTTTTTACGTACTTACTGAAAATATAGTGCTCGCTGGAATTATTACAGGATTTTTAATAAAGGTTTGTAATCACAGGAATTATGCTTAAAAAAGTATACATAAATATAGCTGTAAATTATAATGGTTATATTAAATTGGATACATGTATGCAATTTATTTACTACTTTTATAAATGTAATATATTTAAGATTTTTATTGTATTACAAAATCAGAAATACAATTTATCTTAGATAAATATTAATACTTATTCGAATTATGTATAGGTAATGAGCGTCATCAGAACAACATTTGGCAAAAGGAATTTGGCCAAGAAAACCTTAATTGATGAGAGGTTTTTAATATAAAAACAATGTGACATAAATATATTTTACAAATATTATTTCATCTAAAGTTAGATAATATGTATTTTTTTTGTAATATTCAATTTTATATAAAATTTGTAAATTTTTGTACTTGAGGGGGAGATATAAATTGGGCATTGGATAAAGAAATTGGTCCACGAAAAATATTAAAATATGTCATGTTAATAAAATAATTAAATACTGAACAAATTTTCACTGGACTTAACACCCCTTAAGTAAGCTAAAAAGTCCTTATACAGTTTTGTGACGCTATATTTTTTCCTTTTGCTATTATACATCCTTTCCCTGAGTGGATTCAGCTTGATTTGCGCCAAAATGCCTACTAGTAGCTTGTCCACATTATGATCGATACCACTTGAAGTTTCAATAAATTTACAGTTCCAACTGTATGCCAAATTTCGTCCAACTATTTAAAAAACAAATCGTTAGGTTTAACAAATTAAGTCATTAAAATATTTTCTAACCATTTGTTTGAATTTTTCTGGTTCGTTCCAAGTCTGATTTGTTGCCAACCAATATCACACCTCTCGTATGAATGTACTCGCCTTTCCATAAAAACAGTAACATCTGTTCTGCCATATCAAAACTCCTCTCATCGACTACCGAATACATAACTATAAACACATTTGGGTTGTAAGTCGAGCATAGAGTTTCAATCTGAAAATAAAAATCAAACGTTTTTTTAAATATTTAAACTAAGTATTATGGGATATGGATTACATATTTAAACAGCATTTATAATGTGATGTATTAATTTAATTATTGAATGATAAATATTTGGATAACAATATTTAGTAGGTAGTTCAAAATCATTGATAAAAACATTTGTTCTCGTATATATATTCAATATTATATTTATATATTAATTTTTTTATATATCCCAAATTTCAAACTGATTTAAAATAAAAAAATAACCTCTAGTTAGTTCATAAAATTTATACCATAATATCATAATGAGCTCACGATTATGTGTAAGAAAAAGGTGGATGAAAAACTAAGTATACTGGATTGAACAATAGGTTATTTAACAATAATTTCGTTATTTATTTAGTATATTTATTAAATACTAATTATAATTTGTTTTAGTATGTTAACAACTTCGTAAATCAACTGACATAAATTATTCTTACAATTTAAGTTTCGGTAGTTATTTTATGCGTTATCTTATCATATATTTTTTAGCTAAGAGCCTAAATTTTCCCTATTATTTTTTATCTTCAACTATTTTGTAATATTTATTAACTGTTTAGGTGGATTCTTGTCTGTCAATAATATACATTGTTTTTAGACCTTCTACTATGAAAACAAATTGGGGGGCTTTTGTTAATCTGATTTCGATTATGTAAGCACCTTAAGATTATTTGACATCATTTATAAAAATGAAATGTTTTAATAGTTTTCCCCGTTGTAATGTATAGTACAACTAACAGCATCATGTCACCACCGCCAGAATGTACCATTTAATATGTCCAGTCGACTCAGCGACTCACAATACAGATACACAGATACACCCATGCTCGCCCGCTGCACCACCACCGTTGAGTATAAACGTGCAATCGATAGTGCCCGTTTATAGCTTTGGTGGTGTTAGATATCGCAGAAACAAAATAATAGCAATACCAATTATTATTAAATGTATTACGTGAGGTGGAAGCAGTGAGGATGGATTATGAGAATTAAGAAATTCATTAGGATTGCGTACTTCGTCGTTATCGTTAACTACAATGCATCTACTCGTATTTCCGCGTACGTTTATTTGGTCATCCGAGGTTATTTGAGTCCATACCTTTGTATCATATTATATGTTTAGTTGATAAAGGCACAATGGTTACGGTATACAATGACAACGTACATTTCTTGATATCATCCGGTATATCTTATATTTCTGTAATGTTATCCAACATTCTAAGTTCTTAAATGGTGTTGAGCCAATATCGACTTGCAGGTGTATAGTGTCACCCGGTCAGAACACCGAAAGTTTTGATAATAGTCTCTTAATGATATGATATATGGCAATATATTATAATACAGCTTAGGTTTTTTTTTATATGCGGTATTGTGCAATTTCTATAAATTATCACCTTTTTTACAATTTTTTTTTCAACACATTTTATTTTAAATTATGTCTCTTGTACCTATTGTAAGGTGAGGTGTAACCGATTACGAAAATAATAAGACACAGGTATTTAATAGTATAGCCCTACGCTTATTACAAGATATTTGTATTGTGTGCAATTAATATTCTGATAAAATATTATTTTTTAATAAATATAGGCAATATTATTTTCCTGTTGTACAAAAAAAAAATAATAATTACAAGTAAACGTGTTATCTTCAGACGAGTTTGCAATATTAAGTTGAAAATCAAATGAATAGCTTTAGAAAAGCAATTCTTAAAATAAAAATGATTTTATTATATTATTGCATTCACATAAAATGTGTTCAATTAGGTACACGTTAACAAATCTCGATTTCAAATTTTCACTTTTTACTTGGTGATATTAGTGTTATTGACATTTAATTTGGACGAACAGAAGTTTGAAATAATATTTTTTTTTCTTTGAGAAATTAGGTTGAGTGAGTTTGAGTATAAACGACATATTATATGATAAAGAGAATACTCCATTATATCTAGTATAAACAGATTTGGGAGTGTAAAATTCGGTGAGCGATCGGCACACATTGAACTGCACACACTGAACCGCACACATAGGTAGCTGTATAATATAAAGGGGTTCGTTCTTAAAAATACAAAACACAATTGAGTAGACGAAAGGTAATTTCAAAATGGCTCGGCTTTAACAAACACGTAGGATTATTGAACGAGTAAATTGTTTTCGTCATTTTGTCTGATCCCACGTGAGCTTCTTATGCAAATCTCTATAGGTACGTGTTGATAAAATACATTGTTGTTTTATAGCCACGAATACATTTTTATATTTCAATGCTCAATACTAGTAGGGTTTGACATGCTTGACTGTATTTTAGAGACTGATACTCATTTTCGATCATAGAAATGCAGGTTTTTACTATTCAAATTTCATATATGTAATATAAACTATATTGTGTTTATCTGTTGGTTTCTAAAAATCCAATATTTTGAAATGATACAGATAATATCAACGAATAACTTTTAAAATTTTATATAATCTTTGGATATAAGTTTGAAAGTCATAATGTTTTTTTTAAGTATACTTTTTTTCCCATGACAAAGTAAAATTATAAAACTGTACATTCTGCCAAACCAAGTTTTTTCGATACTCTGCATGCATATACGTTGTTTTGAATAACTTTATACTTGCCTACATCACTATAATAATAAGATAGGATCGTCAGTCTTTATAATATGTAAAAAATATGTGTTTTAGTTTGAATTTGTCATTTTAAAATAAACATGTTAAACGTCTTGATTATATTTTTACTTCTTACTTCTTAGATTACCAGTTATCTTTTTTTTTTTTTTTTATTAAAAATAAGGCTTCGACATCAGAGGTCATTAGCCTGAAAAGGTTTACAATGGTAGATTAAAGATTAGAAATATTGAAAAAGTCTTATGTACGTAGTAACATGAGAATTAAACAAAATAAGTAGATAAATAAAATAAAATAGTAATGTTAAATAAATAGGTAAAACAGTAGTATTTGCAGATTTTTATAATAGGTTGGATACTTTGATGGCATTAAAAAAGTTGAAGATGGCATCGGTGTTGGTTTCCCCGAGTGCTTCTTCGATGTTGGAGGGGAAGTTTAAGATGCTTCGTTCATTGTTGTACTTGGTGCAGCTGAGTGTGAGATGTTCAATTGTCAGTGGTAGGTTACATTGATGGCAGGTTGGATGTTCTTCATGGTTGAAAAGGAAAGAATGGGTGAGATGTGTGTGGCCAATTCTGGCTCTAGTTGTGACGATATCTGCTTTACGGGTTGTGTTTATGGGGGATCGCCATTTCTGTATGGTTTTTTTTATATTTTTTAATTTGTTATCCGAGGAGCGGTCCCATTGTGATTGCCACTGTTTGTTTGAGATTAGGTTGATTATTCTTGATAGGTCTTTATATGGTAGCGAATTTATAACAGTTGATTCAGTGGATGATATAGCTTGGTTCGCTAGTAGGTCAACTTCTTCGTTGCCTTTGATACCAGTATGTGACGGGACCCACATAAACTCTATAATATTTTTTGAGTTAGTTATAATATTGATTATTTGTTGAGAGATTTCATTGGACGGATTAGGAGATAGTAAGGAAGTTAAGGCACTGAGAGAGTCGCTTATGATAAGAGCTTTTTTTATGTGGATGGATTCAACGTAGATAGTTGCTTCTTTGATGGCGGTTATTTCTGCTGTGAAGATGCTGGCTTCAGTAGGTAGTTTGTATAGTTTTTTAACGGATCCAGAAATGAATGCACAGCCTGTGCCTGTTATATTTTTTGATGCATCTGTGAGTTATCTTTTATATGGCTGAAAACGTAATTATACTACCTACTTTTTACAAACATTATGAATGATATTCTAAGTTTATAACAAATAGAAGGTCTATTTTTGTGATATTGTTATCTTTCCAAACATGGGATTTTTGAAAAATCATGAGTTTGTATGACCATTTTTATTAGTTAGGATTCCTACATATATCCCATGTTGTATAGTAACTTATTATTCATTATATATAATAATATCCATCTTAATTTACATTTATTAGTTTAAACGTACCTATAACACTTACTTATATAATTCAAATTGCTAAACATTTTTTTTTTTAGTGAAAATTATATCATTTGGTAATAATTATTTAATAGCATATGACCATTACAATTAATTACAATAGTATCTAAATTATAAATTATCTTTAAAAAAGTTTTTCAATCTTGTAGGTATTTTATATAAATAACTATATCAATTTATATAAAACAAATAATAAATAACTTTTCAAATCAAAAGTTTGTACTGACAAATGTTGTCAAGACTCAAAATGCTACCAACCATTAATCCATACATTATGATGACGGTCTTTATTTTTCGATTAATATATTATAGGTACAATCAACTTTCATAACGTAGAGTCAAATATTATGTAGACGTTATCTTTTAGAAATAAAACCATTGCAAGATATCAAGTATTTAGTATCAAAAAGTAAATTAAACTTGGCAAAACAGAGAAGAAATGTAGAGCATTATGAGGAATGCTTAGCATTATAGCTTTACAGGTTAAAAAAATATAACCTAAGTAGTTCAAGCGCTTAAAAGTTAAAACCAATTACACTATACATCTTAAATAATAAAAAAAAAAAAAATATTATTATCAACTTCACAACATAGCTTTAAGTCTGTAAGAAAAGTACGAAACTACAATAAAATGAGTGTCGAATTCAAGTTAATGTGAGTTAAATAGCCCTCTGTGCAGTATTCAATATCTGTGATGTAACATAGTGATCCCATTGAGTCATATAGTTAAATTAAGTTTGATGAAAGATGGAGTATCAACCAAAAAATATTATGCAACGCCTGAAGAAATGAAGTAAACACTCTTAAGTTATTGAATACTAAACATTAGACACAAGTTATAAGCGTGAATACTGAACATTCAATATAGGTAAACACTTTTTATAAATAAGTAAGAGAAAATAAGAGCTAAGATTTATCAAGGATGTGCATTACAGGTATACCACAGTAATATTTTCCTGTGAAATTTCAACACTTTTTGGTGTATGGAATAGGGTTTTAGATTTTTTTATGAAAAGTGCGCTGAAAATATAAAATAGAGGTGTCAAGGGATTATTATTATTTTGCGCATGAGACGTACACTGAAGATTCAATATAATACTCACACAGTCATATATTATTTGTATATACATACAATATTGTTTTCTTCTTTTTTTACCATAAATGCGAATGCAACCACATTAACGTACCTTCATGGATATTATGATATACCTACTACCCGAGCTAAAGTCAATATTGAAATGTATACATATATTATACATATACTCGTTAAAAATATATTAAAATGTTTTTTCTTTTATGTATTCAACTACAAACACATTTAATGTATATTATATAAGTATTTAATTATATATTCAAAATATTTTGAAGTATATCATCATTCAGATTAAAAAAAATTTGATCAAAATCGCCAATCGGATATACCAACGAAGCGTGTGAGTTATACATGTGAAGTCATCTTTGTTGATATAATACACCGTATTAACTCCCCTCCCCGTAAAAAATTACCTACCGGGCAGTAGATTAGGGGAAAAGTTGTATAATTAAAATAACAATTAAAATATAATCTTTAAATTTTAAAGAAATGTGGACAACTTGAAAAACCAGCTCCAACACCATAACATAAAAATAAACTTGGAATTTTTTTTAGTTTTTTTATTATAAAACACAAAATAGGTATTTCAAATCTTATGTATTTATTTTTATATTTATAGAGCCCAAACAATTCAATATGATTGATTTTGAAAATGATTTTTTCAAATTTGTTATTATATTTTCTCGTTCATATTTTTCCATTTAGAAGGAGTGCTAAAAGTTGTATGACCTGCTTCTTTTATATATCGTAAATCGTGTAATACTACGAATATGTCGGTTTTTTATTTGCTTTGGTAGTATCACCAAATCTAAAGAAAAACTTCCGACAACTGTCTACAATTTATATAAAAATATCGGAAAAGGTTTAACCAAGGTAAGTTTATGTTAAGAATTGTTTTGCGAATGCCGTCAATCGTAATTCATCAGCCCTTTAAGATTGAATAGCGCCAAACAATTTGTATCATTAAGCAGCATACTATAAGTCCTAGGTGTAATACGGTGAGGATGAACAGGGCACAGAGCTCAAGATATGCTTCTATTGTCCAGACCAGTGGGATTCAGATAAGCATTCATTGAATACTGTTTGAATGCGAGAGATGGGATTTTATCCATATTTTTACTCACAAGGCAAATTACAGGGAGGAAGAAACCCGAGGCCACAGAATTTTGTCATTGTCTATATTTATATAGCCCTGAGCAGTTTGATATCGACAGAGACGCTGGCTGCAGGCTAGTAGAAGCATCAACTAGAATTGAAGGTACCTCATCCGAATGTTAGAAGATATCCTTGACTAGAAAGAAGAAAATTAGATGGAGCGTCAACGCTCTTAGTGACAAAAGCGCAGTCATCTAGGTGAATACGAAGACCTAATCTGGCCATAGGTAGTGTGACGTAGGTAGGTACATATTTTAACTGTAGTTGAGAATGGTTATCGGGAAAGGATCTTTTTTGGGCAGTACAGTGCTCTGAGAGAGAACCAATTATGTGATGTCCATTTTACTATAATAAGAAAAACAATGTGGACCTGGTGGACGCAATTCAAAAGCAGTATCTACCCGGTTGAAACTGTGTAGAAAAAATCTGTTATGATCACACCTGTAATAGTCGTTATGTATTTTAATTGTCGAGATAATTCTGAAAAGTCAGTTAATATTTTATTTTTTTAAATTTTTAGGTGGAGCAGTGTTTCATTTGATCTATCTCAGACCCGCAATAAACTAATGAAACTTTTCATAAATGTTAAACACACTTAGATAAGTAAGTTTTGATAACTTTCCCCAAACAAAATTAATTCTTTGGTCGATACTTAGCAAATAAAAATAAGCAACTACAATTAAGCCATACAAAAATACAACAGCAATAAAACCAAGTGAAAATTAAAGAAAAAAAATAATAACTCTGCCAAATAACTTAGTCAGTTACTTAAGAGTTTTTCTTTTATTCAGTAAATGCACGTATATAAAAGTTAAAATTATATAAATTATCGGATCACATTAAAACTTTGAATCCATTACTGTGTCCTGACTCTTAATAGCACCTTGAAAATCACTCATTAACGATAATTTACATGTACCGTCTTATTTACAATATGGTATGGTCAAGAGAGTCAACGAACATAATCGATAGATTTCAAGCTGCAATAATTATTATTTATTACTAATAATAATGTTGCAAGTGTATTCAAAATTAATAACTGCAATTCAAGTTTGGCACCTCTAATAAATAATATACATCGATCACTAGGAATGAAATGAGAAAGAGAAGACGAGGATAATAGAATTAAAGGAATAATCTATTGTAAAAAAAATTGGAGATGTTATAATCTGACTGAATAGAAAAAAGTGCACACGTTTTCTACGAGCGAAGTGGTATCCATTGAAAATTTGTTTTCGAAGGACGTCGGGACGAAGACATCTTTATAGTCTAACATATGATCGTAAATTGGGACTATGTATATTGTATATACTATATACTATATTGCATACCTTTAATTACATAATAATGTAAAAGGTACAAAGTAAATTAGTTTTTAGTAAAAAAAATAAAAAATGGATTCGATTCTAACATTATTTTTAATTATAACTGAAAGAGCAACGATTAATGATGATTGTGATTAATTATGATGTTTTTCGTACCTAAACTAAAACCAATAGAATATAAAAGTGTTATAAAACCGGATTAAAAGCGTTCTGATCGAAGTTTTTTTACACAACCGGTCATGAGGTTGAAACAGAAACAATAAATATAAATCCCTTTTTAAACAGCTCGTCCACTTGTAAATTAATCTTGTCGAGTGTCCATTTGACACACAGATGGATTACAAAACGGCTAGGTGTCTTATTTCTAGTTTATTTTACACGTATAAGCTACCGTTTTTCTTAGTACACATGCCGACGAATTCCCAGAACATAATAATATAAATACTTTAAGTTCTCTCAGATTCGTTTATGTTACATAAATTATAATATTATCTCAGATTTTCGCAGTAACTTCGGAATTTAAGGCACACCTGTAATGTTGCAGATGTGCAATATATTTATAGTTTTATGACTTCGATCATTGCATTTCAGTAATTGTATACATATTACAGTATTATAGGTAGCGACAATTTCACTATTATTATTATTATAATCTTTTGTTTGATGGGTCTTAAATAATTTCTTATTATTATGAGTTATTTGATATAAGTTGTATGTTTTTTTTTGAAGACGCAGCATTAAAACATTGGGGCTTATAAAAAAATATTATAATAATATAAGAATATGATAGTAAACATTTTATTAAATTAGTTTTTTAAGTAAATATTAATCATAATGTGTAATTAGAACATTTCCATCGATTGTAGGTATACCTAAGATAACAAGCCTTAGATTTTTTAATCTATGATTTTTATGAGTCTAAGAATAACTAGAACATTCTAAGTACCAACAGTTTTTTAAGGATAATGACTAAAAATATAATCCTCGGTTAATTTTTAAGAGTTTTTTTTAATTAACTTGATAGATGTTTTTTTAAGAAATAATCAATCACTAATGTATTTAAAAACGTAATTAAAACTAAATTAAAAAATTTAATTATCTCGACGTCACTTTAGATCAAGGCATTATGATGACGATCAAATTCTTTTATCGTTCATTAAAAACTGACTAAAAGAATGTTTCCAAGTTTCGCCGGACATTAGTTTTGCGACGTTGATAATTTTTTACACAGTCAAAAGTACTTTTACTTTCATCATGTTTTCGTTTACTTAGGGGAGTCTGTCACTTTCTCAGATTGTTAGATGAAATTAAAAGAAACCGAAAACGAATAGTAGGCAGTTGGTAGTTATATTCAATATTCATTAAATAATCCATTTTTATAATAAAAAGGTTTAAAAATAATGTGAGTGATTCACAAAGCAGGTTCACCTTTTCTTTCTTTAATATTGCAGTTGGGGAAAATCTGATTTTTGAAAGTTTTAAGTACTAATACTCAAAGTCCTGTGGAGATATAAACTTATGTTTTTCAAATGAGGATCGCTTTTTCTACTGTAAATTATGTTAACAGATAATTTTTATGAAAATGCTGATGTATCGATATCAAAATTTGATCGAATAGTTTCTCAATTACTTAACTTTATAATTTAAGGATAATATAGGTCCACGATAATGGGTTTTGGAAGGTATGGGCTATGGTGAGTGTAGCATTATACTTAATAGGCAATAGCTAATAATAATATAAAGCTTTGTGTAACCGCTTTTCCATGAAACGAAACAATTTTAAATGTCAATTATCATCTTCTATAGTTATTCAATTTAAATAACTTAAATAGTTATACATACGTCATATAGTTGTTATTTATGGAGTTTAGTTGGTACTCGGTACAGAGCTTATATCATATAAAAACAAATAGCACACACTTGTTTTATCATACATAGGTTTCAGGATGACTGGTCAAAATATCTAAAATAAGGCCTTAATTAAAAATATCCCATACAAATGACAATCCTATGGGAGTAATATTTCAAATGAAAACAATCTCCAATATGAGTATTAATTATGCGTATTATAGGGAACACAACAAATTTGTTAACGGCTAGGGAAATTAGATCTAAAATTATTCTTTAGGTCAATTCGATTATATTAGAATTATGAATTTCGGTATACGATAGATATAGACATAATAATTTTAATCATACTTTGTTGATGAATATCGTGCTTCACCTTTAAATTTTGATGACTTGATTGAGTTTACGTATTTACATACAGAAGTAGTAAAACAGCCATTGATCAATGATCGATAACATTCTGTTCACTATTATCAATGATTTATCGTACTAAATATTACGAAATATAGACATTCCAGAATCGCTTGTTATTTTCATGGAAGCGAATTCTTCTTTTCAATAGAAAATATAATTTCTCCTTTTTTCCAACCCGTAGCCTACTTTTGCAGCCAATCAAGAGATATCCCAAACTCGATAATTAACAATCAAATGTAGGTACTTCTTGTTTGGTGTGTGACCTATTCATGAAATCTAGTATCAAATTGAACGACACATTGACGAATAATGTAAATAATAACATACCTACTTATATTTATAAATTTCATATGTATTAATATTTATAGTAATATGTTAACAATAATTTAAAATTCCTAATTATTCAAAGTACCTAATAAATACAATGTGCTTTAGTAACAAAAAAATAGAATATTAAAATGATTTGACCATTGCATAGGTACATTCTTTATCGTTGGGTATAAAATATGTTTTTATATTTTTAAACTAAGCTGATGTTGTTTTTATTTTAGTTGTAATAATTATACTTTTATATTTTTTTTACATGCCTTTTTTATGCTTGTTAAAAATATTATTGTGTACACTGTTATTGATGATATTAATATGTTTATGTACAATAATAATAGAAATGTATCAAGTAAAAACTTAAGTGGGCAGCGAGTGAATGACATGAGTCTTATAATACTATTATTTAAAGATATTCAATTTTATTAATGTGTATTACGAATTTGTACCTATGCCATATTTCACAATTCTGAATTCATGTATTTAAAAGAGAAATAATAACGCATTATAACCTCCATCGTTTATTATTATTTTTTTAAATATTCTAACAAAAATAGTAAATAATATAATAAAAACTATTCAAAGTATTTAAATTTGTATTTTAAAAGAAGTATACTTTTTTATAAAAAATGATTAAAAAAAATGCTTGGCTCATAATCTAAAAAGCAGCTTTTTCTGGTGTTTGAATAATATATTATGTTCGAATTGCTAATACAAATTAATTATTCTTTTAGCCCCCATGGACTTGGTTTAGTACCTATTAAACCAAAACACATAATGCTCCCCAGGGTGTAGCACTGACAGTCTGTCACCATTTTGGCTCATTATTTATATATTTTGAGCTTATAACTATTGAGTATTAATGGAACAATGCTGATGTTTTTGTTTGACGTAGATAGATGTATTGATTAAATGTCTTATTTGATATAAGTGTGTTATCCAATCGGAAAGAATCTACAGTCATTAAATTTTGACTTTGTACAACTATGTGAACAGAAATATTTTTTAATATATGTTTGATTTCACTGGATCAATTGATTGATTGGAGTCATAATTATTTTTTATAACCAAATATTTATTATACATTTATAAATAACAAAAAAATAGTAGGTATGCACTATATGTAGCATTTACAGCGACTTAAATGTCCGTGGAGAGCAAGAAACGTTTAAAATTTGAGTGGGTATTTGTTAAACTATGACGTAATATGCAATCCTCTAGGTACTATAATCTTGACTTCATCAAAAGTACATCATTTTTAATTTGATAATTGATCTTTTTCATAACTTAATCAATTTTAACATAGCTATACTAAACTTATTCTTTAAGCTGTTCTTAACTATTGTCTTGATAGCTGCACTGTTCTGCTATATTATATGCCCAGTTAAGCTAATTAATGCATTGATTAATGAGTGTGTAATGTGTATGGTTGCAATTGCATCGTTTATTTGATAGCCGTGATGACTGGTGAGAGTTGCAATGAAAGCAATAATGACTTTTCAGTCTGTATATTTTGTTATTTACTAGGTATAAATGTATAATAATATATATTTATATGTTTTAATATTCTGATCATTTTACGGCATGGTGCACAGTAGGCACCTATATATATATAGTTATCTTATCGATTTTAAAATGTAGAAAAAAAAATTCAGTATTCATATTTTCTGGCTAAATGGTAAAATAAAGTTTTGAAGTGGTATGCAAATTATAGACTGAAAAATATTATTCAGATATTTGCTGCCTATATCAGCCCATTATATCGTGAGTATTTATAATAGGTATATTCATGCCGAAAAATAAATGCAACCCACACATTTTACTTGATCGTTATTATTAAATACTACAGTACCTATACAGGGAGACTATATTATAGAGCTAAAAGTAGCACATTTTACATATATATTGCATAATTAACCCACAGGTTGCTCTAAAATTAAAAGCAAATACAAACTTATTATCATGCGATCTAATCGAGTAATCGGGTGTTGAAATGACTGTTTGATAGACAATTATTATTTGCACGGCAATGACGATGACGTGTTCAAGCAGGTTTCGTGTTCTCATAATATATTTTCACATTTAAAACTTTATCAAGCGTACAAAATCGTTATTTTTATTATTATTATTAAGTCACGTAACTACGAAAATTATCGTATTTGAACAAGTATAATATACAATTTTATAAAATTGATGATATTCCCCCAATATCCATAACACCGTAATTATTATTATACAACCATAGAATTAATGATGAAAACGGAATAACTGCATATTATTATGAAAGAAAGTGTACAAATTGTAAAAATTATCTTAAAGCATAATTTGAGAAAATAGTTACTATATTAGGTATCATAACATAATATTATGTATAAATAAATATTCAAAAATTAGTAAGTTGATAAATATATTAAAGGAAATAAGAAATCATCGACTTTTAATGTATAAGCTCATTTCTTAGTTTTTACTTAATTATTATAACAAATTCAATTTTACATTGGAATGTATTGATTTTACAATTTAAATGAGTGAGTTTCTTTTTGTGTATAAACTATTCCTAGTAGACAATTTTCTTCAATTTTTAACCTATATCTTTTGTGAAAGTTAATCTAGTTGATACTTTTGGTTTTGGGAGATAAAAATTAAAAATTCCCAGTACTTATTTCAAAATAATCTTGAAAACAAAAAAAATATCAGGAAAAAACTGGAATTTTTACGCAAAACGGTTTTTTTTATTTTGTTGTACGTAATATTCAAAAACTGATAACCACAAGTAGATATCCTTTTATATACATGGTATATTTTTACAAATATTTTGAATCTTTTTATAGAAATATGAGATTTTTTTTTCAATAATTGCCAGGAACAAATTGTTTGCTCTGTCAAACCCATTACAAATATAATGCGGGGTTCCTAATAAGTTGTTAAAGCTATTCAAAATTATTTAAAACACACAAGCACAATTTTTTTACAGACATCTTAAGTTCAAGTAAGTTCAAATTCAGACGATATTTGATATTTAAACGATGAATAAAGATTTTAGTTATTGTTGTTGTAATTCAAAAATATTTTTCGTGTGGATTTGAAACTTTTATATTTATTATTTTAATTTATATGCACAATAACATTTTCAAAACATTTAGATTTATTATTTCATGATATTGCCTATTTATATCAGGAACCTATTTAGTTTCACTGTTTTTGGTACACATATTGAATCGAAGTTTATTTACCTAAAATATAATAAATGATAACTAATAACAATAGTATATAATATATATATAATACAACATATATAATATATACATACTAGGTATGTAATACGATCTTACACATAATTACAATAAAATTAAATATTAATATTTAATAGCATAATAAATGCAATGTTTAGTGTAAAAATGAATTTAACCTTTACTAAAAGTCAAATCAATTATTTTAATCGAAATATATAATTTATCATTAAATAAACTTAGTAAATATACTGTCAGCTTATCTTCGCTCACAGTCGTTATTATTTTTTGGTATGCAACGATCTATCAATGAATTCTAATTTAAAACAGACTTCATTTATGTATGTAGTGACTGTAGTAACTTACTCAATGACTAGGTATACTCGACAACTATTTATATCATAGTGGTTACTTAATTTCACAATTTTTTAACATCATAATTATATTAGGAAAACTAAGAATATTTTTTTGTTATTGGGCGTTGTATTTTATTGCCGATTAGTCATGTGTCGTTTTCCCAAAATATTTAATATTTTCTTTCAGCTACCTATGTACCTATAATTTTAACTAAAAAATGTTGCCAGTATCTACCAATACTTTAAAATACCTAATTTATATGACAAGGGCATTACTATTTGAACGAAAGGATTTGAATGTATTGGAAGCATTGGTATATTTCACAGTAACTGTTAATAAATTAACAGAAAAACATACGTTATTTTTTTATTTGATAATTTTTACCTATTTGACGATAGTCAATAGTCAATTTAATAATTGTTTAAAATAATATTTTGGTTGAAACGATAAGCTTTGGAACATTTGATTTAATATTTTATTCTCATTTTGGGTGAAATGAATAACGGCTTAAAAACTTTGCCGTAGTGTGATCAAGAGTTCTTTTGTGAGAGTTTGTCAAATAAATTAGATGTAAATTTATAGTGCGCTTGAAACCTAACCTTGTACCAGTCGTCGGCAATGGAATCGATCTATATATGACTGATTTATATGTTTCAACGTAGGTCTTGTCATCGGATCGACAGGTTACAAACTATCGGTGTGAATGAATTCTTTTTATCTATTTTGTGTGTTCGCGATGGGGAGGTTCAATGATTTGGAAATGTGAATTCGACGGTATATATATATATATATAATATATATATATGCGTAAGTCTTACTCAATTGGTGACACGTGACGGTTGTAGACATGGTGTTGGCGGACGACGTGTCACGCTCACGCGATAGAAATGCTTTCGGTATTGAGAATTGAATCGGTGTGAGCCGTAAACCATGTATAGGTAGTTGCAACGGCAATTGCAAGCGAGTGACGTTTTCAAAGGGAAGCCATATTTATTAAAACGCCAAACGAATGACCGCCCTTTCCGTTACCAATGTGTATGAACTGACGACGTCGTCTACTTTTTCCTCTATAGTTGCCTATCAATTTTCCATTGCCATTTTCTGAATAACGTTAATATGTAGAACTCAAAAGTATTGTACGAGTTATAGTTTATATGGCGTACCTACAGCTCGGAGAGAAAGTTATTTACTACCGAACATTGTTGATGATTGGCTTGAACGCGAAACATTATACTTTCGATGCTAGTATTCGATTCCATAACTACGTCTAAGTTTCGTCGAACGAACGAACCGCATTATGGCTTCCAGTTTTTAATAGCCATTACCTACCATTGAAAATAATTTATATTATGTATACAAATGAGAAGTTTTGGAAAAACATAAGTTTGGGTTAGCTTTCTCTTTGAGTAGGTACTTAACGATGTTGAAGTTGAATAAATTATATTTAAGTGATATACCTTTCTTAATTTAAACCATATACCTAATGGCTAATAACAGTATGCAAAATGCTGACGACATCAGTATATTATATAGGATTATGTATAAAAGAAAAAGTGTCCTCACATTTGCTACCTAAAGTAGTTGGCATAATACGATTTTATGTTATAAATAAACTGATTACTAACATAGTGCATAAAGAGTTGTTTATTATGGAATCCAAACTAATATTAAATTTAATTAAATTAAAAATTATATTCAATTTGTTATGAAACTTACTAAATATATTATATTTTATTGAGTTAAAGCTTCAACATCTGAGGTCATTAGTCTAGGTTATTTAGTAGGTTTGTTGCTGAGGGGAGGGTATGGTTGGTTATAACATGTGTATAGTTGGTGAGGATTTGTCACTAAGACCTGGATGGTCACCCATCCGGAAACCAGTGACACTGGCTGATGCTTGACCCCAGAACACGTTAGAGACTAAGGTCAAAGGTCAAACCCCGCTTACACCAGGCCACTAAAGAGATATTATTGATGACACACTATATATTAAATTACAACATTGGTGTAAGCTTTTAAATTATTAATAAAATAAGTGGTACTTTGGATAATTATAATTATAATGATAAAATATTTTATTTAATTGTTTTATAAAACATGTTATAACACTATATTTCAAGACTAATATGATTATGTTTTAGAATGATAGACGAAACTAACGAATTTAGTTAATTCATTAACCCAAATAAAAAATAAAAATGATCACCAGTTGTATTCAGTTTCTTCTTTGTCTAGTGAAACGGACCAATACAGTTTTTTTCGTTCACTTCTTTTTTTCAACCCATCGATATTTTTAAACTTAATTCCCCAGAGCCGAAATTATCCTGTCCTGGAATTACGTATTTTGTATTTTGGTACTAGTGACACTAGTGACTACGTGTTTTTAAAACTAACTTATACTGTGAAATTTTATAACAGACATCATGATTTTAAAAATGGTCAAATTCTGTACTTTTCTCAATTTGTTCACATCAATGATGGTTAGTGGTGCATTATATATTTTTGTTCCTGACTTGACTACATACGGTATAATTAATCTAAAAAAAGACAATAGACATTGGATACGTAAAACGAATATAAGCGATAACTATTGAACAGCTACAAAATATAGAATATTTTATATAATATTTTTATTGCTATTATAATTAATAGGCTAACATTATTATGCCGAAAACATTGCATTTATTATTAAAATTTAGTTATCACAATTGTATATACTACATACTATGTACTATATATATTATACTATTTATATTTTATATCACATATTATTATTGTTATTAAGTTTTGATTTAATAACGATTTTTTTAGAGACGGTGAAAATAGGTTCGCAGCACAAATATGAAATAGGCAATATCATAAAAAAAATTTAATTATTTTGAAAATGTCATTGAGTAGACTATAGGTATATAAAATAAAATAATAAACTCAAAAGTTCAAATCCCCGCGAAAAATATTTTTGAATTACACTTAAATTGATTTTTATCGTTATTTAAATATCTATCTAATTTCGTAAAATTTGAAGTTAAAATGTCTGTAAAAAAAATCAAGCTTATAAAATGTATCTTTTATATTTTTAAATAACTATAATAAAAACTTATGAAAAATCTTGTTTTACATTTCTAACCTTTATGACCAAATTCATTTAATGCATAAAAAAAAAAAACCAAATATGTCCTTAGTACTTCACAGCTCAAGAAGAGTTAAACAGTTTTTTAATTATATCATATAAAGAAAATGCTAATATGAATTTATTTATTGTAACATTGTCCATTTGTTAGTTTCGTGAACTTTTTAAGTATCTATCAGTCCTATCAACGCTTATTGGTGTTGAATAATAACTTGTGAATCCTTTGATGAATAATCGATATTTTACGCGTGGGTGTACAATTAAGCTTCTTATTTTGATTTATATCTCTTAATTAGCGAATGGTATATTTCATGGTTATTTTTATTTTTTGTCTTATAAACATTTTTGTAAAACATCTGTCCACGTTCTCTTGGAACAATGATCGAT
This sequence comes from Myzus persicae, assembly GCF_001856785.1. Classification (NCBI taxonomy): domain Eukaryota; kingdom Metazoa; phylum Arthropoda; class Insecta; order Hemiptera; family Aphididae; genus Myzus; species Myzus persicae. The sequence continues at coordinate 305,421 of NW_019103603.1, forward strand.
TTTAAGCGAAAACAATTTCAAAAGGCAACAAGAATATTGCGTAGGTAAAAACACTTTTTATGGTCTTGGAACATAATGTTATACGATTTTGTTTTGTTTTGTCTGATAGCATACACTGGTCAATAGAAACTTACCGACATTTCTATGTATGGTATATCAATGATGGTTAATTCTGCTTCCTGACCGTTTATCATCACTCTAATGGTCCGACAAGCGCAGTCTTCGTCTATAAATAAAACACAATCATTTTTAACTGTTCATTTATTAACAAACATAATTATTTAAAATAAATATGTATTTATAAGAAATTAAATGCAATATTTTCATCTTTGTTAATTTATTATCATAACATTGCCATTTATTGTGCTAGAATTAAATATTATTAATTTATTAATTTGGAGATTTAATGATTTTATTTAAACATTGATATGAAATCGCTTTAATGATTCTGAAGTATGCAAACTTGCAGAGTATGATATTATTATAAAATAATCTTTGAAATAATTAATAATTAGACATCGTATTCGTTTAAGTCTAAGGAGAGCCAAAGATAATAATTTTAAGGGGATCTATTTTATATAATAACTTTAAATTTTAATGGAACGAAAAACTTTTTTTAAATTTTATTTTAATAAACATCCCATGTTTGATTTGTATTTATTTTAAACTCAGGATATCGGTAAAAATAAAAATGGACAAAAAATACTTGAAAAAACAAAAATATTTGAAGTAATTATTTATCTTATCTCTAATGGAGCTTTGTGAAACGTTTGGAGTAGATAAGCTATTTGTCCAACGAAATATATTGACAGATACTAAAATATACCAATCTGTTTGAATAAAATGATTAAAAATAAAGATCGCCATTTTATGATATCAGTGACAGGCATTTATTTTATCGTATTGCTTATTATTTACATTGCCCCATTATGGATAAAAATGTTAAATCGTAGGAATGATTTTTTCGAAAATTCATATAAATTGTATTTTAAACAGGTGTATTCTATGCTAAGTATAATTATACTTTATTTAAGATTTTCAGGATTTAATTTTCTTTTTTTATAAAAGGCACCAACAAATTGAAACTCCCAACAATATTTTCGATGTAACATAATATGGATATGAAATGTTATGTTACATTAATTGTAATTTATATTTGTTATTAAAACAAATAAATAAATCATAATAATTATTATTACATTATATTACCTATGAATGATAATGTAGACCATTACTTTCAACAAATAAGAACGGATGATAAGACATAACATATTTTGTTCCTAGCTACTCACACAATTACATTTTTGGAACGATGAAGATTTTTTTTATTATTTCGTCAGTGATAATTATTTATTAATACTTGTATTATATTTATCATTATTAGTTTAAATCATGTTACTGAATAATATTAATTTAATTGCAATTAGGAAGAAAAATTCTCTGAGTGAATTTAAGTGATACAGCGATTGATAAATTTAATTTCTTAAAATATTTACTTGTTGTTATTTTAAATTAACTACGTTTTATAGATCATTTTGTTTTGAAATAATAATGTTTTTAAAGATCTTTGTTCCTTTAATTATTGAAACACATTAGTAAATGTCGACACTTTTCAATTTTTTGTTGAAAATATAGCATGTTTGTATGAGTTACTTATTTATAAAAAAATTTTCACTGAATTCTGTGTATTTAAAATGTAAAATTAAACAGTTTTATTTCACATAGGTAAACCGCTTACTAGTTTTCAAATATTATTATTTTTATTTTTTAATATTTCTGTAATATTCCACTTTATTCCAACATTTTGAAATAGATAAATTTATATACCAATATATTAATGTTCAGGAATGAAAATACATATGCCAAGATCATTTTCAAGTCTTTTTGTATTATTATTATCATCTAATAAGTGATAATTGTAATAAAATAATCAAAATTTTGAATTATTGGTATTGTTAGGCTACTAAGAAAACCAATGACCGACTAGTGACTATTTACAATTTCTTAGATGTAGATAAGTACACCAAAATAAAACTCTTGAAGAATGTATATTATTGCTTTTTCCTGAAAATCGATAAGTAAAATATTTTTAAAAAAAATAGCATCAAAACAAATACAGACCACGTTTTGTTAAGAATCCTTATGAATTTATGAAATCTAAAAAATATAAATTTCCGACTTTCAGTCAATTTTTACGGAACTAGTTTTATTTGTTTGAACTGCATAAAGAAAAATAAGTTATCATGAATTTAATTTCTTCGTTTGATTAATGAAGTTGGATAACTCATCAATATTTTTATTTTCCATTGAAGTGAACACATAGATCATGTTTTTACAAGTCATCACATTATAGTATAATATGTATAATGTAATATAAATGTAATTGATAGATAGGAAATCATAACCAATATAATATTAATTTTTTTTAATCAATGTAATTTGTGTAAGTATACTTAATATTGTTATCAGTAGTTACTTGAGTGAAATTTATGACCAACAATTATAAAGGTATTATACTCAGTAATACTCAATATAAGTATGGACATGATGTATAAGAATTTATAATAAAGTACAATATATTATGTACCATTGTTCAATAATGTATTTTATTTATCCATTTTATTTTTCAATTAATAGTAATAAAATTAAATTTTTTATGTCATTTTAATTATTTGTGTTTATATTGTGCTAGTATTATCACTGTCTTCTTTAATATAAGAAACTAATTAAGTGGATTCGTAATAATGGAATAAGCAGTGAAAATAAATCAAGTTAACATTTAATAAACTTAATGCCGATACAGAGATAAAATAAAAATGACGATGCCTGTAGGCCTTAAAATGAGGTTAGATAATATTTTTATAAAACCAACAATGGATTGGTAACCATAGCAACACGAGTTTCGACGGGGGAATGGACACGACCGGAACGTTAGGTATTTCGTTATACGTACGGAAATGTAAGACACAACTAATTATGGAAGTATGTGAATTTCGCTTTAAACTTCGAATGACATGTGATAGTAATTATAATGTCACAGTTTTGCTTATTTTAGTTCAGAAATAATTAGAATATCAATTTTAATAGAAAATGCAATATGTTTTAAAATAAAACGTTAGTGAGGTTGTGTTTTTCTTGTTACAAGAAATAGATAAATCAATACATGATAAACTTTTTTATGTCATTTTATAATTACAATATAATATACCATGTAATATTAATAATTTATATGTCATATTATTTACATTATGCACTTATTAGTATTTTGTATTAATGTAGTATTTATTAAATTTAAGTGTATATATATATTATATTTTATTTATAGTAGCACATTGTGTTATACAAATTATACTTTGTGATATGAAAAAAATGTCAATAAAAAATCAGTATTGCTTTTACTTATGACTTATTAATATTTATTGTACATTCCAAAATTGTAGTTCAATAACAATTCATTAATATTTCATAATCCTATGGTTATTAATAATTAATAGTTGTTAGTTTGATTTTAAATTGAATAATAAAATTGATTTATTCAAAACGAAAATGCGGTATATTGTAAAAATTCAAATTTAATGTAGTTTATTAGTACACAATGGCAGTGTTAATGTGGAATATTACACAATATTATTTAAGCTTCCTATTCGACATTAGTACACTTAAAACATATCAAAGGTACCTATACATAAACATAAATACTTAATCGGGTACTAGATTATAGTATTATCATACTCAAATATAATACAGCGGTCAACGACAAGGAATATATTTATGTTTTTGGATGTTCCTTATTGAAAATATGCAATGTAATATTATACATAGCTGGATATGCGTTTAACGTAACTTCACATTACATCGCGATAAAATATTTCGAGACATTACCGAAATTACTTACCTATGGAAGTGTCGTACACACATATGTAATCGGACGTCGAAAACTGTACAGATATCGTGGTCTTTCCGACACCCGGGGCCCCTAGCAACGCCACCTTGTACGATTCGACGGTGTCGTTGGCTTTAAACTTGTTTGTCAGCGCCGTACTGAAAAAATAACAAAACAAGTTTATCAGATTGTAACGTTACTGCAGCAGAGCGGGACAATTCTCGAGAACATGTCTATAATAATTTAAACGCGTTTGGAAAATATCACAAGTTATCAACGTTCACTATCGAGTTTTAACGGAAAATATACGAGTGGAAATCTTTTCACTCGTGGTATATTATGATACAATGTTTAAAACAAAATTGAAAATAATATACACTGTACACTATACAGTATAATATATTATCAGCAAATGTAAATATTTTCACACTCAACGTAATTCAACCACGTGGTGTTTTCAGTCATCTTTATAGTAAAACATAATATTATTACTGTATCATGGTTATCGACATTAACGCATTATATTATAGTGTAATGATTATTAAGTTGATGAGTCTAGATTTTGAGAGCAGCTGATACTCGTTAGTTGGCTTATTGTCATGGTTTATTGAAATATTATAATTGTTCAGAATACTGTTATAAAACCAAGGCAGCCACTCTTCTCTAGTGGTATTTGATTTTCAGAGATTTACGTAATTGAACTACTTAATATTTTATTGTTGAAAATATTTCTAAGAAACATTAATTTTATAATTTAAGTGCTGATTTTGTATTAATTGTTTTTGTTTGCAGGTGAATACATTTTTATACTTAGATACATACAACAGTATAGTATTATACAGTATATTATATAAAATACGTTTATTTGTTTTATTTACGTATTGTCAAATTAATATAACATGTAAAAGTAGGGGTATAGCACACTGATTTCCATAAATATGATTTCAAATAATGGTTCTACCATAATATTAAACAAAAGTTGATTTTTTAGAAAGATTGTGTCAAAAGTTTTGTACGACGTGCAATGCTTTGGTTAATTATTTGTTAACGTGAAAGCTTTTTGAGCTTGGTGATTAACAGTTATTACCTGTAATCATAGGCATGCGCAGACAATGTTCACAGGTGGTGAATTCCTTCCTATCTTTTTACCTAACACTCCAACAAAACATTACAAATTTGTGATGTTTTTCAAGTGATCTCCAAAAAAAAACAACAAATTACCTACTTATTTAATAAATTAATTTTTTTTATAGGTCAAAATAATTTGTTCTTATTAATAAATTATGACAAAGAAAAAAATTGATTTTCATACATCATAGTATAGGTATTTTTTAGGGTTTTGATTAGGGGCATTTATAATTTGTGGTTAATACTATTTTTAAGGATGAAATTAATGCCACATATGCATACCTTACTCTGCAACACCACCCATGTCTATGTCTGTAATTTCTATACTATGTTCAACAAGAGAACAGATTTCTAATTATTTCGGAGTGATTATATTGTAACGTAGTAACCATTTCTACTTAAGATTATAGATCCAAGAGATTGTCCATGAGTAATGATTTAGAGGTGTTAAATAAGTAATATAAAGGTAAGTTGAACTAATTTATATTTATATAATATCCCTATAACCCGAGAAAACATGCATGTTTTAATTTGTGGTACAATAAAACGTTAGTGGATAATTATAGTGCTAAGATTCTAAATTCTCCTTTGTAAAAAGTAATACTAGTTATACGTATAGGTTCACTGTAAAAACTAAAAATATTATTCGTTCAACAATACTATTATTTAAATAGCAGGTATACAACGATACAATAATACTAATATAATTTATTATGTGTAAAAATTTGTGATTGATACTCAACATATTATGCCATTGAATTTATGTCACGGTCGTTAAGGCTGTATAATGTAATCGAGTTGTCTAAATTTACCAATAATAATGTTTTGGAGTAAAAATATAGGTCAATAATATCAAATTAATATTTGTTAAGTACAATATCAAAATTCTTGGAAATTTTTTGGTTTCCGTTTTAGCCGTTTTAGGGGTAGTAAAACTATGTATTATCGTCATCGATCGATCATCTACGATTGTGTCCAAACGGCGACAATGCAACATTAGTTGACCTACCTGGGTTTTCGGAATCTGGAGAATTCCGTGCAGACCGTGTGCGAAGTAGCGGTGGCAGTGGTGGCGGAAGAACCATTCGCGTTTTGCTGGTGTAACGGTGTACCGGAAACGGATGCGGGGCAACTCTCGCGCTTCCCGACCGGTTGATGGTGTCGAGTGGATGACGGTGGCGAGGCGTACCGCACAAAGTCGCCTAGGTTGCAAACGCCACTGGCAGTGATCGAGAAGCTCCGCAGTCGATACTCTTCCAGCACGGGACCATCCGGTCTGGGCACATTTCCGAAACTCGGCTGTTAGACACAGACAATCAAACATTTTAATAATAAAACAAATATTAAATATAATAATTAAATAAAATGTGACAGACTAATAAACAAAGGACAGACTGTCGCACGTGGAAATCGGACATCCGTAGACCCCAATAATACCATTATCACAGATAACATCTATATTGTACGATCACTAATTAAGAAATTGGCACGTATCTACTTGCAACTGTAAAGCGTAGGGGTTGTGGCTTTCTTATATGCCACCAGAGAATAGGTATGGTCGAAAAAGGGTCTTTGCCACTAAAGAGAAATCTACTATTCTCGGATGCTCAAAATAACCTTTTGATAAAACCGCCTACCGCTCTCTGATCAGCATAACCGTATCGACGTCTCGTCAATTAGTCAGTGCATCCGCATCACCCAACTCAGTAACAACCTCTCTATACCGAATCCTGCTAGCGACAACTGGACTCTCACTATAATGACGACCAGTAATAATCAATGTGTTTTATTATTTTGTTTCATGTATTTTGTGTAATTAATTTGTGTCATCTAAAACTTCTACAGAGACAGCTGCGAGTCACGTAACACATTTAATATATAATATATAATTATTGACTGTATTATATTACATTATATGCGCATTTTACATACAATTACAGTGTTCGGTGTATTTGATCAAATTTTCGAATACATGACCTTGAGATCCTTTCGAACACCTGGAGAAAGGTAATGGCGTGATTCTAATATTTACATCTGGTATTATTCTCTAGAAGTCTAGAACTTATAAGTGTGGGAAATCATACAGGTTCTTAAATTTAATATCAGATTTTAATATAGTTACAGGTATTATAGGCATTTTTGTTTTTATCAAGGGGAATCGTCCGTGGAAACATAGGTCATTAGGTGTTAGTATAGGCATTTTTATATTTACCTTAATTTTGCGTTATTAAAATAAACTTTTTTTGTTCTTAATAATTATTAAGGAACCACCAAAATGTGGAGAAAAGACAAAGGAGTCATCGAATGAAAAAGTTTGAATATTTCTGACGTATATTATGATTTAAATAGATATCTAACGAAAATAAAAGTCATTGAAAATAATAAGTAATCAATGTGTGATATAATAACATAACATTCATGTATTTTCTACTAATGTGTTACATATTATTTGTTTTAACCTTTGTTGTAGCTTGAAATATAGCAGGCACAGATGATTATAATATAAAACAGCGGACATCAGTGCCACAACCCACAACCATAAAGCCTCAGATTTTTTATACTACGGCTCCATATTTTATCTCAAACATTTTTCTGCGTATAAAATGTCATATAATAATATATTTTGATGTTGACGTTGTAGCAAATTTTGTTAAATTAACCTGTTCTCGACATTCCCGTAATATATTGCATCTCATACTCAACCCAAAGAAGATTACCTAAAGCTAAAATCTTTCAATTTAAATAATAATAAGGGAGCAGAGATGAAACTCAACCCAGCAGATAAGTGCATATAGTCTATACTAACCATATAAAGTGATTAAGTTATAATTATAGGAAAGTGCTTATATTTATTTCGATTATTTAAAATTAAATTCACTTGAATATGTTTCATTGAACTTTTATCTGTCAGCAATAATGTTGTGCGATCATGGGACAAATAAAATAATTCCATTGTACAATTAATGTTGACTAATATTTTGTGCTGGTAGAGTGGGATATTTTAACTAGGTGCTAAGCTTCACTCTATTTGCCTCTACATCGTTGGGACAAGTGCTTCTAAAATATTTATGAACCGGAGCCTCTAAATTATAAAGTGCCTGAATACTAATTACACCATGTCATACATTTTAAAATTTAATAAATATTTCGTGCCCCCAAAGTTTATTATTATCATTTATCAGTATTTACTATTCAGTATAAAATAATGTGAATGAGGGACTTAGAGTGTTTGGGTAATGGATTTGAAATTTTAGGAAAATGCAAATCTAGAGTACCTAATAATTTTAGAATAATTCAAATTTCATGGGTGCGCTGCCTTTTTGTTAATTCTAGACTAATACCACTCTTCATAATATTGTACGCTACTTTTATTCATATATTGTAAACGTTACTTTGATGACCTTAATCGTCGTATAATGAGTTTATGTCATACTAGGAAGTTTTATTCTATATTAAAGCGAGTATAGTTTTCCTTGTTGGTAGTTGATACCTATGTATTTTCGAAAAATGTTTTTTCGTTGATAATATTTTTATATCAACACTCTCCTATTACGCACACATACAATCAGTTGATACATATTTTTCTAACTTCACGGTATCCGCAACAATAGTTTATTCTGATGACATGAGTTTTTTTTTTAAATGTAAAATAGTCCTGTGGCAATACTATACATCTCATCATGCGCTGTATGATGATTTTCAGAATAAAATATTATTTTGTTTTTATAGCTGGTTCACAAATAAAGTTCAATAAAACCTACAATGGTAATACAATTTAATCAATACTGTTACAATATATATATACTATATAGGTATGAGTTTAAACATAAAATATAAAACTTAAATTACAATAATATACAATGATAAATATGTTGCCATAATTAACTGAGTGTTACAGACTAATGAGTAATATCACTAATATCTAATTCTTGGAGAAGCATTCTTCGTGAACCTCGCTCTATATGTAATACATTAGCTGACAGCCAACAAACAAATGTGACATAATATTAGAACCAAAGCCAGCAACTAGGGCACTGATACCCAGCAACACAAATCAATATTAACACAAATAAAATAATATATTAGTATAAAGTGGGTAGGTAATAGGTAATATTATTGTGATTCATTACTGCTTCGTTATTATTGTATTCACATAATATATTAGGAAGTATGGTTTGTGTACACCAACATTGTACATATGTTTGTAAATTCCAAATTAAACCTTCGTAACATTTTCACTTTACTCATTTTTTAATTTCTTAAAGTTGTACCTCAACAATTGTAATATTATCTCAATTATTGGAATATTGTAGATCCTATTCTGTTATACTTACAACAAAATGACAACTTATATAATGCACTACGAAATAGGAGAAAAGTAGATTTACTTCTCATTATTTTTTAACTAAAGTATACATGATTATGATGGTAATTAGTATCATTCAGTAAGAAAATTCAACTCACAAAATAAAGAACTAAAAATTGTATTATATTATATATAAGTGATCATAATAATTAAATAATTGATAATATGAATTGTTACAAAGAGCAAAGGGTATAATATTTATCTATTATATTTTAATAAATATTTATTTGATACAATTTTTGTATAAATTTAAGTATGATTGAATAAGTCAAGGAAAAAAATGTATAATAATTATTAAAAGTGTATAAAAATCATTATATTATTTCTAATTATTAGGAATTATAATTTTATATTTTAGCAGTGATATTAATATATATATTAATATATATATATTATTTATATGTATATTAATAGGTATTAATATACATGTTTTATATACTGTTTTTGTTAAACATTTTTATTTTCGCTTTATTTTAATTATTATTACTTAAACCAGATACTGATTTTTAATATCAAAAAACTTTCACAAATGTTGACAGTTGAAATCCTTAAACTAAAGAATATTTAGTCATTTCTATTATTGTTAAAAAAAGTTTTAAAGTATTTCACTCTTAAAAAGTTTGATATACAATAATTGTTAGTTAAATATTATAATATTGTAAAAAGAACTTATGTTATGGACGTAGTTTTCTCAGTAACAGGAAAATACCATTATTTTGGAACATTAAAGGGGTTGATAACTTTAATATAGGGGTGGTTTCAAAAGTTCTTTGAAATAGTGTAGTATTTAAAAAGCAATAAAAGAATGACCTAACATTAAACAGTATTGAAATGAGTTTTTTTTATCTTAGATAATACAAAATTGGTTTGTAGCACAAAAAAGTCTTATGAATTTTATTTTACGTATATTTTATTCGTTGAAATAAATCATGAAGCATTTAGTTTGATCTAAGTGCATTTTAGTATATTAACTATTTTAAGTCACTTTTTGATGAAAGGTACATTTTATGTAGATAGAGTATAAATTCCTGGAGTCGTTATTGTATTTTTTATCTTGTTAACTGATATTTTCAAAGAATTTATGTAGTAATATATAGTAGATAGTGGGTAGTAGGTACTACAAATTGTTATTATATTCAAGTTTAATAATAACTTTCATTAATTTAAAAGAGCTGTTTTTGATTTTGAATGGAACAATGATGTATTTGTTGCGTAACCTTTTTTCGGTCAAACATATATGGTAATAAACATGTATCTCATCAGATTCCTTACCCCTATTGCGAATCCCTTTGAATGTTTAATACTTATCTTTTTAATTTACCCTCCTATTTTGCTACAGATAAACCGTGTAAAAATAATATTGCCAGACTAATCTATCTTTATTATGTGGTATACTGTATACATTGAAAAAATAATAAGAATAAAAAATACTGACGATTTTTTTAGCTGCTGACCGTTATGTAACAAGCACTGAAGTTATGTACTTATAATAAGTAGTAAAACGGAATGTGGGAGAAACTAATCTTGTGTTCAAACGGTACCGAAAGTGATGAAGTTGGTGAATAATTGAAGAATAAAGGAAAACCGTGAACGATAGAAATAAAACTCGATGTTGAAATTCTGATGGTAATTCATTTACGGGGAGCCGTTATACGACCTGTACATCATTGTGGTGAGCACACGTATTTTTAACGGCCTCATGTTGAAGTATATTGTAGCCCATCATCGAGACTCATTATTTTATTGTACCTACTTAAACAAATGGAAACTTGTGAATTGTTTTTTTTCTTCTTTCTATATCCTATAATTGCATACTCTTCACTTCTGGTGTCCTAGAGATACATTTCTGGGCATAAACATAAATTTTGAATTTAATTTTAATATAGCGATGCACTAATTAATGGAAATGTCGTTGTGAACAAAGACAGATATTATGGTGGCGATTAAATTGGTTTGAACTTATGGAAAAAAAACTTTAACTATTTAAATGAATTTATCTTTAATCGTTTAATAGTAGGAAGATATAGTGTTAGGGTTATGCACTACCTACAATATGTCTTACTTTTGTTCTGTGATTTCAAAATGTTATTTTTAGTTATTTTTAAAAAAAAGATAAATAAAACCTATTTATAATGATTTAATGCTTCTAATCACAAATTGTTCATCACTCCAATTATGTGTGGTAAAATTAGTCAAACTTTGGGAAAATTTTACAACCATTAAACGTTAAATACAAACGAATCTGATGTAAGAATATTTGTCACCGTATTTCTGGCCATTTATTATTTCTATAATGTAAGAGTTGATAGTTAATTTTATTTTAATGACGTCAGAATATTATAATGAAGTATGAAATATTAAAAATCAGCATTTTTTCATTATTATTTTTTATTCTAATAGACGACACCGTAACCAATGACTTTTTAGCCTCTGTGTGTTTTTTGTCTCTATACTACTTATAGCGCAATTTCCTATATCTTACTATGCTTAGGAATGTAAAGTACAGTAGGAATGTGCTACTGGCCACATCCTTTTATTTTCGGCCATTTTTGATTTTTTTGAATAGCACTTACAGTAAATGTATCTATTTAATACATGTACTGATTACAAATACATATAATAGAACTTAAATTATTTTAACTATCAGTTTAATCATGGTATCTATTTAATGATTTAGTATTCAGTTTGTTAGGTAGGTACCTACTGTTTATTTTTCATGTAGTACATTATTTATTATTCTATAATTATGTCAGTGTATTTTTTTTTATCTCTGATGAGTTGGCCAAAAAATGTCCTTAAAAGTTGGTATTGTATGAAAATAGATGTGTTAATAGTTCATGAAGAAAATAAATATTTGTTCACTATTAAAAGTATTAATACATAAGTAAACCCTTTGCAGAGATTTGGTTTATTTAAATGTTTTTTTTTTTCAGAATACTGAATAGATTAGGTTAGGTTAGTATTATTTTACAATACATTATAATACAAGTTTTATATTCAAAAATAAAACAAACATTAAATTAAGTTGTAGTAATAGAGATCATTGTAGTTAATATTGAATTAAAAGTTAAATGACATAAAACACTATAGAACTTCTCAGTTACAGTGCCTAATTATAAGTTATTATTATATAGGAATCTTCCAAGTAGTGGTATATGCAGAAAGCATCAAAATGATAAAATCATTGTCAAGAAAAAAAAATTGTTTATGAAAGAGAATTATTTTTGATTGTGAATTTGTTGTTATTTTTTTCTTTAGTTATAGCCTGGATGTACTAACGTTAATATATTTTTGGCAATTGGCTAATATGGAATACTAGAACAGAATAGTCGAAGAATTAAGACGTTGAATTCGAATAAGGAATCCAAAGTTAATAAATTTCTAAAATGACGCAGTAATTTTGTTTTCATTAATTTAATAATATATTATATAATTATGGCCGTAAGCTTAATTAGTCACTATTTTTAATTTTGCTTTATACACATATTAGACAATAGTACAAAAATGTAACCATAAAATATGTAATTTTTTTAATACAATTTTTATTTTGTGAATTTGCTTGTCCAATTTTGTTGCCTCGAGGAAAGAGAAAGCGTTGTCAATTGATATTGATTCGAGGCCAATTATTTCAAATGGTTTGGTGTGTTATATTCTTTTGTTTCCTCATCGAACAATAAGGATCAGGTTAGTATAATATGCTTTATTGTTCATCTGAGTCCACACGATGTGCAGTTTGTGATTTCATTGTTTTTCACACAGGCATGTGGCAAACAGTAGCTTGTTACTCTCTACGCAGTGTGACTATAAAAAAAAATATGAAGTAAGCAGATGAAATCATTTTGCTAAGTTTAGAAAAGTTAAAGAAAAGCTTTAGTAATTTAGACTTGTTGCGCTTAAGGTACAAATTGTATGATACTCGTTATTATTACTATTACACATTATTATTACTCTCATTTTTTTGGTAATAGAGAATAGAGTCGGGTACAGAATTACGTAATTTTGTATGATTTGATAACTTTATTCTTAGATTACAGACAGAAATCTGGGAATTGTTGATTTATCATAGTGAGGTCAGAAATAGTTTCAATAAGCTAATTAGCTGCCTTTTTTTAATACATTTTTTAAAGGTAATTACAACTTGTTGGTATTTTTAAAAATAATACATTATTATATTTTATTTTTTGCTATGGATGATTTATTGTACCTTCTCCTAAGAAAAATAATGTTTCTGGATAAATAATAAAAAGGTACTTTTAGATGTTAGTTTTGAATTTACAAAATGTAATCACATGATGACGAAAGAATAAAATAAACAGATAAAAACATCTAATGAAAATATCGTCTTGTGATATAAAGTCTTAATCTACACTTTTAAATATATGTATAATGTAGGAAAATACATTATATTATAAAGAAAAACAATATTTTACTCAATTAATAATAAAATATGTTTAACCGGGACTGAACTTAATATTAAATTTGATTTATTGAACTTGTTATTGCTCATTGATCTATATGTTGATTCACTTCAATACATATTGATATTACATTTAATTTATGTTGTTCACGTGTGATTATTCATGGTTGATTTCATATTTATTCTTGAATAATTCTCCTTTGTTTGAAAACTGTTTAAAATTAATCGAAATGTAATTTTAAAATATATGGTCTTAATATACTGTAAGTATAGTTATTTGTAGTTTAAATGTCCATGTGTTTTTTTAGAAATAAATAAGCTTCAATAATTAACTTAAAAATGAATAATTTAATTTGTTATTTATTTTTGTATGTACCTACCAACTAGTCAACTTTTCAAGCATGAGTCTTTAAATATATTTTTAGAATCTGTTTATGTTATAGATTATTTATTATTTATTACATTTCAATTCTATGTAAAAATTAATTTAAATGTTTTTTATTTTTAAAAAATCATCCTTACTGTTGAGTTTGATTTGTCTTCTTGTTTTTTTAAATTGAAATACCCAGAAATTTATGCCAAATAAAAGTTATGACTTCTATAGTCATACCCGTGTAGGTAGCCAGGTACCTATAAGCCATAATTAGGTTTGAGGCAAAACATTTTGGGTTATATATGAGTATATTTTAATAAATTATGGCAATTGGCAATCAATCAAACGATTGATGAAGTACAATTCATAAGAAACTAGAAAGAAATGCAATGTAGCGTCAACACATATTTTTCTCATCTTCAAAAAAGAGTACAGGAAAATACTTCAGAAAAAATTACATTCTAAGCGTTGATGTTAATCTTTAGTTACCAGAAATAGTATCTTCTTTTTAGTAAAACCCAAGTATAGTGTCGTTTCACAGATACAATGAAATATTATAGAATATCACTTTTTTATTTGTACGATTATATAATGTGCTATTATCACAATGAAAAATAATACACAGTTATTCGTTAAACATCTTTATTTTAATCAGCTAAACAATCAAAATTACCGACTTCATTAATAACAGTTATGTATGAAATAATATTACAATATTGTGTCATAATTTATGTAATGTTTTTAGATTTAAAATTAAAAATTTAGTTCATCCTGCCATACTATAACTAATAGAGGAATAAATAAATTATGAAATATCCTTAGAAATGGAGGTTGATACATCCCACAGAATAGAAAAAAACATTTTTTTTATGCAATGGTTTATCATTGAATTCCAATTGAACACACTCATCACAGTAATCTACTGAACAACCTCCCAACTAAATTATATACATTGGGGGAAATAAGGAGGAATAAGATTAAAGATAATGATATTTTAAAAGTTTCACTGGAGTATAAAATTATAAGATATTTAAATATATAATATGCTTTATAGTAGAATAAAAAATATAATAAACTTAATAGATACCGAAGTGGGTTAGAAGGTTTTATGTAAGAAATTGATACACTTGAAATGTAAATAGCACTGGGAAATTATTGTTTAATATAGAGTTCTCGTGTAAATACAACTCGTTAAATATAAAATATGATCAAATATAAGATTTAATTTTAATATCTATTGTGTAAATAAAATGTTTTTTCCTAGAAATTATTAATAAAAAATTATGTTTTTTAATGACTCCTTTGAAATAATATAGGTTTTGTGAATTTCAAACAATATTACCATTTGCATAAAAAAGTAATAGAAAAAGAATACTTTATGTGTGCATACTCAGTACCTATACTAATTTGTTTTAAGTATGTAACTGACACTTGTGGTGATATTTTTATAATATTCACTATTCAGACATTTAAAAGGTAAAAACTTAAAAACTAAAAACAACTTGTACAACGACAGAAGTTGAATTTATAGGTAATGTCTACGTCAAAGTTATAAATATTTTCTGTTCAGTTCAATTTGAATGCTGTGTCCATCCAATTGTATTGGATCAGTATAAGGCTGCATCTCAAGACAGTGTCAATAAACTACAAAAAAATATATTAATTAATGATAAATTATTGAATTTCCAATGTTGTTTTTATGATCTCCAAAACGGAATAAATTTGTGTTCAAGATAAGAAGAAATGTGAATCTTTCATTTTTACCTACCATTTATACCATATTCGATATTTGTTATTAATATACGGTATTTATATTATTGATAACAGAAATAACAAATGGCATAAAACCTGGTTAAGAATATACACTGCATAGTTTATATAGCACAATAATATTATCTTAAGCCATGATATCATTGTATCAACTATATAAACAGATATTTTGATTTTACTATGATATAATATTATGGTTTGGTGACAGACATATTTTAAATTTGTATACATACCTTATTGCTCACATTTATTAATTGCAATTATTTTCTTCTATACGATGCATAATCAATTTTAAATTTTAGTACATTGTTATTGTAATTTAAAATTTAACATCGTTCAAAAATAAGAAAATGAGATAACTACTTACAATTATTATTACTATTTTAAGATAGGTACAAACAATCTTTGCATTTTGTAATTTTTCTATTATTTCTTTAAATTCATATTTCTTTTTATAATCAATATCAAATATTAAAAAATATAGAGCTCTATCATAACAAATATAAAGGTAAAAAAGGGGGAAACGTAGGAAACCACTCAGCTGTACAATTCTGAGTAAAGGCGATCTGTCAGCCTATATTACTAAGTATATTTTATGATATTGCTACTAAAGTAATCTATTTTACAACTAGTAATATCGTAGGTTGAAATTGTTTTTCCAAAAACATTACATTTCAAAATGGCATTGTGTGTATAAAATATAATATGTATTGAAATTTTCAAATTCAAACCAGAAATATTTTTGTAATACAACTAAATAATTAAAACCGTTATTTTTTGTTTAAAATATCTAATTTCATTCAAATTAGAACTTTGAATGTGAATAAAAAGAAATTGTGTTTCATCAATTTTTTAGATCTTTGGTTCCAAAATTAACCATTTATGAGAAATCTTGTATTACATTATTAACATTTTATATACATATTTTTAATAACAAAATAATTTGCACACTTCGGTGACTTCCATGAGTTATGTCAAAATTTAAAATTTTGTTAAAAAAATTAATGCTTATAAAAAAGAAAATCGAAGATAATATATATCTTTAATATTTTTTTGATATTTCAAATAAAAATGTAAGAGGAACATCGTGTTTCATTTTCTCATTATGTTCATCGACATTTAGAGAAAAAAACAAAAAAAATCAAGATTTCAAATGTCTATAAATAGTTCAAAAATATAAAACTATAATGAAATTCATAGCACTCAAAGGAAATAATAACATAAACGGTCAGTGAAACAAATTATAGCTATTCGTTGTTGAATAACAATGGTATAAGAAAATATCCTTACATGAGAAATCGTTATTTTACGAGTGAACATCCAATTTCATCAAAATTTAAACATCTCACACTCATTAAACATATTTGTGGAATTACACTTAATATTTTTTTGAACTCCAACAATAACATAACTTGTGGAGAACCTCGAATTACATTTTTAAACCTTAGGTACCTATAAATATTAACAGGTTATACATTTTTAACCACAAAATGATTTTCAAATGTTTGTTCGTGAATTTTTTTAGTTGTTCTTGATTATGTAACAAAAATACTATGAATTTTCAATTTTTGAACTTTCAATAGAACCAACTCCATCGATTTTGCCATCAGAAACCACTCCTAAAGTTGAAAATCAAAACAAACATTTTTTTCTTCTATAATATATCGTATTACAGTGTAGGTAATACTAGGTGTACAGAAAAAAACACATAATTGTATAATCAATACATTCATTATTATGTTCAGAAACATAAAATGCTTTAAAGTCAATATCTTTCAATGTTAATAGCGCTCACTTTTAAAAGAATTCACTTGTAAGCATTCAAAAACGGAAAGGATAATTTAATAAATGTTGTTTTCTATATTATTAATATTTAAAACTTAGAACGATTCATAGTTGCTAGTTATAAGTTCAATAATTCATCAGATTAGTATCCATTTCCTGTTAATGAGTAAAAGTGTAAAACTACTATATACGTAGATGTTTATAAATTTATAATGTTTGTAGTAATTAATTCATTATTTCCTGTTTAGTATTGTTCTAATAATTTAATAATCCCATATTTTGATCAAAAATATTCATAAAAACTTAAAAGTTATTAACAACATAATATTTATATTTGAGCTTTTATCGTTACTGGCGTAATGAGAAATACACCATACTAGTTATATTTAGAATTTAAAAAAATATATATAACAATGAAAACGATAGGTATTGGATTGGATTTAAACCTTTATAAAGGCATACTATAAAAAAAAATAAAAACAGATTTTTAATGTTTTTATTATTTATTATTTATTTGGATTTTGTATGGTAAAACTATAATATTGATTTAAATAGTAATTATTTTTTATAAATATTAAAATATGGATTATAATTTTAATCACATAATTTGTTAGATTAATAAATTTATCATATTTTATTACCGCCTATCATATATTATTATCCTTCAATTCTTGTATCTATGCATTTTAGTGAAATCCATCTTACTAATAGTATATTAAATGTAGTGAAATTGCCTATACAAGACGCCTTGTTAGAATATAATATTTATAATTATTAACATGCTTCATTCAAAATTTATTATAATATATCTTGTGAATCAAATGTTAAAAAGCACTCGTTGTTTATTATTTGATACATTTATATATGTTTATCCAAATTCTTAATAATATATTGTATCATTATAATAATGTAATAATGTCATAACTCATAAGAATAAATACAAAATAAGCCAATCGGATTATTTAAAAAAAATAATTTTTGAATAAATAATGTTAATGATAAGTATTCTGTTTTGAAAGATGACTGTGAATGAAGTAGTTTCTTTCAATATAAACTAATGTTTATATTGAAAGAAACTACTTAAAAATAAAAATAATTATACACTTTAATCGTTACATATCACATTGTATAAGTATTTATACAAATATAAAAAAAAACTATTGTCGACTCTCGTTGTTGTTTTTGTTAAAAATGTTATTACTTTATCATAATTATTTTTTGTTTTCACCATAATGAAATTGTATCAACTTTGATTCGTCAGAATCATATCAAATAATAATCACGTGAGTACAACACAAAGAACAGTATATTATATTTTTGTGTCGTATAAAATATAGACACAAGACTATGTAAGACTATGTTATACGCAGTGTTGTGCCTTATCTAGATAAAAAATCTTTTCATTTTTTCTGAATAAAATAAATTCACAGTATATTTTTATCATATTTAAATAAATGAAATTTTTATCTGATTTTTTGCCGATAATTAGATAAAATTTTTATTAATTTCATTTGATTTTTTCCGTTTTTCTAAAATATTTGCAATTTGAAATTCAAAACAACGCACCCAATGCCACAATTATTTTACAAGGCATCTTCCGGACTGAGTGATTGTAAAATGTTAGTATGTTTACAACCAAACCAAATAAATGTAATTTTTTTTGAGATTTAATTATCTGCATTTATTATTAACTATTATTAGAAGTTTTTATTAAGACCTAAAAATAAATTTTTACGGCTCAAAAATGTATATTATTTTCGTAAATTAGTTGGAAAATAATAAAAATAATTATAAAAATATTTAAGGACAACTATAAACTAAGAAAGGGGTTTTGTTGACAATCGAATAAAAAATAACATGTAAGAAAAGCAGATTTCGACTAAATCACATTTTTTTCAATTTCAATTTTATTTTTATAATATAAAATAGTATATAACGGGCGTCCAGTTGAACACAAAAGTGCAGAACAATTGCGCACAGTGGTGTACGACATAATCGCGATATCAGTGACAGCTAAGTGGATCAGTTTCCACGAAATTTTTAATTCCGCAGAGACGTTTAAAAGCCGGTGACCAAACACTTGCTATAAAATGTTATAATTTCTATATATAAAGATCTATGTCAATAGCACCACAACAAAACATTCACTGGACGAACGTCTTCTTCCGGCTCCAGAATGAGCGTCGTCTATGGACTATGACTGACTGCGGTTGTCGTCAAGTCCGATACCGTATCTCCGTGGCCACCATGTCCTGGAAATTAACTGTCTCGTGGGTCAGCAGTTTTATCAAGCTGTTTTTAGACTCTGCATCAACAAATTTTTGCAAAACGCCAAATGTTGTGTATTGAACTCAACTGCGGCATGTCCACCTCGACCGTCCGAACCGCTTGCAAAGATGACGAGGTAGATGACAGCACCTGAATTTCACCAAATTCTGAGAGGTAGCAGGTCATTTCTGTTGTGTTCAACGATCCGGCGGTCGTCGAAACGTCCAATTCCACGGATGTGACGGACGCTCACCCTATCTCAAGTTCACCACCTGCCGAATTTATCTCGACTGCCATATAAGCATCTGTTATATCACCTGTGCTCCTGCAAACTCTTGAGATCACTACATTCTACCACTTAAGTTCGATTTTCCTGGAGGTCGTTTAAAACCTGAATCATTTTATCGGTTGTGAACGGTCACATGATTTGAGGTGCCTAGTCTGGTTGTGGAAGTTGACTTTAATGCCATATTAGGCGATGGTTTAAATTGTTTATGCAGCGGCCAACTCGCATGACCACGGTAGACTCAAGATTTTGGGTGATTTGTCTGGAGATCGTCAAAAAGATGGAGCATAAATTCGGCCTTGAACTGGATCTTGATATTTTATAATTTCATTAGTGCTGCGGTATTCGACATATTATAGATCTTATGTATAGGTTCGATCAATATATTAGACGAAAAGTGGGTAGGTAAGTTATAAGTTTTGGACAGTATTATAAATCAAAATCGTATTATCCGTTGTAACAAATAGGTTTATTCACATCTTATTTCTATTTTTTAAGTATACTGTTCAAGTACAAAACATAAAGTTATTTAATTATTTAAATAAAATCTGAAAATATTGAATAAGTCCAACCCAAAGCATAACTTTCATCTGGACAATTTGATTATAATACAAAGTATGAAAAGTAATAAATCAATTATTATAAACTATTATATCAAATCCATAAAAATACTACCCACATCAAACTCTTTGCTATTTTATAAATTGCAATAGACAAAACAAAAATTGGAAAATGCCGATTGATTACTCTACTATTTTTCAATTATTGTCACGATCACGTAAAAATAATAATATCGTAATCATAATATCATTCACCGAATTTATCTCGAACAAGCAGACACAGTCTTGTCATTTCCGTTATTAATATGTACTTATATAATGTAGGTACAATTATAGGTACATATGTTACTTATAATTGTAAAGTCTAGAACTTTTATCAGTAGACGATTTTTGGATAATGTTTTATATACAACAACTCTGCTGTTTGTTACGAATTGTGTAACAATGGTCTAGTATCAGTTACAATAAGGTATGAGGACTTGTGTTACATTAGTTGTTTTACATAATGAAGTTTCTCCATTGATTTTTTTTTTAAATTTAAAAAATAAACAAATAAATTAGTAATAAAAAACAAATTAATTGATAAACGTTAGAAAAAAAGGACGTGCTAAATATATCTAATAATAATAATATGTAGGACGTAGGTGTCTATTTGAATTTACAAATTTAATTATAATTTAATTATAATTTAATTTATTTTGTTTTTATTAATTGCTATTATTTTTGAATAAGGTAGGTACTTACAAAATGAGTGTTGGAAATAAAACCGCCACTTTGATACATATTATTTTAAGATTCCGAGTTGAGCGATGAATGTTTTGATTTCACAATGATGAGTGTGTACGTGTGTGTACGTGTTTTTTTTTGTTTCTGAACTAACTAATATTTAGTAGAAAAATTGCTTTAATCTTCAAATTATATATTTTACTGGTAGAAAAATGTATTTAGTTCTTATTTTCGATGGTCAAAAAATAAAAAAATCTCTGTTACTTTTCAAAATAATTGAGAAAAATCCGGTTTTTAAAATAAATGATTCTTCAGTTTTGTTGTAACCTTAAAATCTAAGCAGTAAAGCTAAATATTTGTAGAAAATTTATGTATTCACTGCACATTTATATTAGAATTTACTAGACATGGAAAATTTTAAAAATATTTTTGACTCTCTTTGTGCTATTGCCTATTTATAAATATATGAAATCTTCGAATTTTTTTTCGATTAAAATAAATATTATAATCTATGTATATGTTTTTTGATTTGTATGACACAGTTTATGGTTTTGGGTAAAAAGTTTGAAAATTGAGTACAAAGTTCCTCGTACGTTTAGGAATAACAATTAATTTAAAAATATCGAAAATGCATTTTGACTATTTTCTTTTATAAGCGTTTAAAGTTCAGATTTTGATAAACATCGTCAAAATGCAAATTGCAGCTCATTTATTTGATGAAAATGAATTAAATGTTCAATTTTCTACTTTTGACTTTCCAAAGTTAGAACTAGATCTAGTTTTTTTCTAGAAACCACCTTGTGAAAAATTAGATAATTTATTCTACCTACTATAAAAAGTGGTTTGAGCCTAAAAAAATAAAATGTATTATTGGAAAATCGATTCAACATTCATCACTTCATTTAGAATCTAAAATGAGAGTAAGCCTGCTTGTTGAATCATACTGTATAAACTAAATATATATTTAAAAGCGTCTTTACGCTGTAATTTACTATGGGATTTTAAGCATATGTTTTTATCTACAACTGGTGTTTGTTCATTGTAATTGAGTGCGTAATGATGAATGAATATATATACACGCGTGGCCATGTATAATAACAATATGAGGCTTTTAAAAGTAGGTTGTGTATAAGTGTATACATAAGCGCTCGTGAATATAGTTGTTTGGAGTTCGTAAATAAATTTATGTTGAATTCTCGAAATGGATATAAAAAAAATAATTTTGTTCGTTTCGGAAGACAATAGATGGCTGAAAGGGTTTTAACTTTTAATTTCGATTTTAATAGGTACCTACTGTTTTTACTCGTCATTACAGGAGTGATTACGCAATGTTGATTGTGTAACTTTCGTCTTTAAAATGTATATTTTACAATATAAACATTTAATCAATGATTTTATAATAGATACAGAACGGAGGGTCACAAAAACCGTTTGTACTGATTTCCATCATGTTTTTCTGAAATCTTATACTGTATTGTTATTATTTATTATTATTGACACAATTTACTATTTGTGGATGATTGTGTGTAAATGCATAAAGGTTCACATAGACCCTCAATGTGAAGACATGTAAATGCAATGTAAACAATTGTACCGGTTGAAACGTGTACAATGTTTACAAATACATTTTAGTCCAAAATTATGTTTACATTTAATTCAATAATGTATGTTTATTATTTATAACAATATAAACAAATAATAAAAGAGTTCTAAAATCAAAATGCATTATTTTATTATAAATGTTTCAGGTTAACATACAATTAATGTACCGAAACCGTTTTAAGTTCATAAAATAGAATATAATGGAGAATAATTATTCATTAGATTTAATGTTTTAAATAACATACTACGTCTTGTATAAAAATACTAGCTGAATATACGGGCTTCAATTTTGAATCATTGAATTTAAATTCTACACATTCATCACACTATTGAAGTAATGTACGCAATAACGAAGTACACTCATTAACTAAAACTATACAGCTCAGTGACTTCCCCGTTTAAAAAAAAAAAATTATCTCATTAATAGTCTCTAGGCTAGTCTATTTTGATTCTTCTATGGACATGACCAGGGGTTGAGATGTTGGATAGTTGTCTAATGTCTTATTAGTTATTAGTGGATTATTGCATACTCTATAAATTAGAAAAAACTATTTAATATGTCATGAAAACCAAGGAGAAGAGGATATTAAATATCCTAAGTAGATTGTACAATATCCCAGGACTTTCACTATATCGTCGACTAACCAGACAATGGTTTTTGTGCCAAAAATTGTTTGAAAATTCAAAACTGATTACTACTTAGTATAATACATACCACTACATTCATTGTTATCAATTCACATAATTCATTATTTATTACTTACTTATAATAAATTAAAATGGTCTATGTTTTAAATATACAATAACTGTGTCTGATAAAAGAGCATATGGTATCTTCAAAATATATAAAATAATATTATAACGTTAATTCTTTATAATTAATCAAAATATGTAGTTTCACCAATAGGTGGTTCCTCCATTCAAAAGATG
Organism: Myzus persicae; assembly: GCF_001856785.1. NCBI lineage: Eukaryota > Metazoa > Arthropoda > Insecta > Hemiptera > Aphididae > Myzus > Myzus persicae. Next base: position 329,515 of record NW_019103603.1, read on the forward strand.
CATTTGTATGCAATTATTTTTGAACGTTCAACACATTAGTTCATTGTTTACATTTAAAGGGATTGTAAATATCTTAAAGAAAATAATAATAATATATGTACATTACATTTTTTGAATATCAGTGTAAATAATAAACTACTGTTTATCATATTCAATCAATACACATTTATAAAATATTGTTAATATTTCATTTTTATCACACACAAGTACACAACACACCCTCTTAGACTTCATTGAATCGGGTCAGGGTTTGGTGGTGAGTGGGGGGAAGCATTTCCTAAAGATAACTGTAAAATAACCGTTTATATTTTATAGTATATGCTATACTACTATAAAAGTATTATCACTCAATAATTAGTGTCTATAATGTATATAGGTAACTAATGTTATTTAAGATTTTTTGAAATAATAAAATACCAATCACAAAATAATGAATATACGATAAACTTAAAAAAAATATTTTTTAAGCATTACATATAATCCGATTGTTAATTAGTAATAATATGAAACATTTTAAAATTGTTTATCTATTGCACGTTCAATGTTATGCACTTAGATTTATTTTACATTGAAATACATTCTTATTTATTTCTGTCTAGTGACTAGTTATCACTTATCATCCATCTTTTTGATCTATATCGATCATAAATACTGTTATTTTGGTGGTTCATGCAAGATGAAATGTACAACACGTGGTTACTATAATATCGTGTCTGAATTTTGAAATGTTACCTAATTCTAATACTACTTACAAGAAAAAGTAAAAATATTTATGTAGAGTGAGATGAATATTTAAAATATATAACTAATTTAATGAAAACAAAAACTAAACAAATTAAAAAAATGAAAGATATTTTAACATAAAAAATATAAGAATCGCTATATTTAGTTGGTTTTTACTTTTTATGATGATTTACATATCCTCACCAATATAATCATAGATGTATCCAATACCAATGATCCAAACAATTTTAATGACAAGTTATTCTGGTTGTATTGGATGAAGAACATTTCAATCTAATTAAATAAATAATAATAATTAAAAACAATGAAATAAAGTTTCAAGTTTATCTTGTTATGTAAAATGAAGGTAACTAAATTTATTTTATTATAGATTGCTAAATATTTAAATTGTTAACCCACTAACTTAGTATTTCTGTTAGGTAAACTAAAAACTATTGTACCTACCTATGATGCAAATAGTTAAACTGTAAAATAAATTATAATGCTCCTGAATAAATTCTCCCTTCCTAATTCTTCGTCAAACTTATACTAATTCAAAATGATAAAAAGTTTTTTCGTTACTGTTGCTATTAATTTAGCATAAACAAGAGTTTTTTTAACAATCCTACAATGTAATATATTTAAATCCAAACAATCGTGTATTTGTAATATTATTCATTAACAACTCCAACGAATATGTTTCTTTGGTTCTTTGAAAACAGAGTTTCTGTTTTATTAATATGTAAGTCATATAAATATTTTAAAAGAGTTTATTCTAAATGAAATCATAATAAAATTGTTATACACCAGAATAACATGTATTTTACCTAGGCTGGCAACTTCGATTTGCAGAATTTATAGATATTTATAGATATTTCGAACATACTTTTTCACAATAAACTAAGCTACTAAATTATTCATATCATAAATACTCCTATCCATTTCTAGTATAAATTTTCTGAAATCATATAAACCAAATTAAACTTCAGCAGCATATACGTTCATAATAATAAACAACTTTAAAACAAGTTTTAGTTAATTACAATGTATTCACGATATTAAATATGTTTGTTGTTTTATTGTTCGCGCAAGAATATAATATTATTAAAATTAATTAAATTTAATATTTATCTCGTAGTCGATCATAATACATCATGACGTAATCAATATGTGAATTTTATGGTTATAGTAATTGCTGATTATATTATGATGTTCGTGATAACACATTTTATAAAGTGCATTGATTACTACCATGTTTGTTATGTACAAGAATATCAAAAACACTAAAACCCAGTTAAGTTTAAATAAATTGGGATAGTATCGTGCAAAAGTATTGTTAATTGACCATGAATACAGAAGTTAGGTAATCGTTTCATTTAGATATTTGGCAGTAGATGTCAAGGAAATATCAGGATCTGACTAAACAAATAACTACCTAGATTCTGTTAGAAAACTCAGAGGATCATATGACGTTTAAAACAACTAAACAATAATATCGGTTGACTACCAGTATAGAGACAACACAATATGGAACACAAGAGAGAATTGACAGTTCTAGAGGGTTTTGATAAGTGAGTAGCAGTACACACCTCTTCGATGTCTTCAGTTTCCATACATGAAGTTCGAATTTGGCCCATTCTCTCGTAAACATTTAATGCCTGAAAATATTCAAAACTGTGTATTGAATAGTAATGGATACTTTTCAACCTCAGAGGTGATTTTGCAGACAAACAATTATATTGTGAAAGATCTATCACGTTTGAATAAAGATCGTTGATAGACAACACACAATTTTTGTATTTTATTGTAAAAATAATATGATATGTAATATATTAGTTAGTTATAATATTAACTATGAAAAATAATCTTTTTCCTTACAGCTAAAGTTTACCACAAAATATTAATTTAATCTGTTTCTGAAAAATTATTTGAATAACAGTATTTATTTAGTGTATATATTTTATAACCTAACAAAAAATATTTCTCATTATTAAAGTATAATTTTGTAAGCAGCTTATGGAATAATGACACATCAATTTAAATTAAATGTTATTAACAAAACCGCATATAATATTATGAAAATTAATAATGCCGACGATATTTAAAAAAAAAGTTTTGAAGCTACCATAGGCATAAACTATAGTGAAAGATAATAATATATCAAAGATTTAAGGCTACGAGTTTCATAAATAAGATTGTATGTTATATAAGACATTTTATACTAAAAAAATAAGAAAACTAAATTATTTTTATCATTATGTAATGTGTATTATTAAATATATTATATACGTATATAGTTTGTTTAAAAACAATCATATATATATGATCAAAATTGAATCAATTGTATACGTTTATATTATGAATCCTTTGTGTTGAGTCTAAGAATTTAAGGTCAAGAGTTTGTACGAAAGCTTGTATAATTTGCTTTTATCAATATTATCCAACAATTAAATTGTTTGAATATTTAAACAAATGCGATTTACTTTTGCATTTAAATGTCAATAAGAGTTACATAATTTCGTTATTGTGTGTCCTTTTTTTTGTCAATTATGTTTTATTATCCGCCTTGCATTATAATGAAGTTTTACGGTAAATATATTTTGTTTTGTTTAAAAATAAAACCTTTTACACTAAGCAAAAAAAATGTATATATGTGTATGAGATTGTTCAGTTTTTATTGTTTTATGCAATCAATTAAAAAGGACCTAAATTATTATAAAATATAGTTAATAACTGAACAACCAATATTTTTTAAAAAATATATGTTTTACACATTAAGGGCCCTGGTAAATCTAGTGTTACGTTTTTGATGTAGTTGAATACTTTTATATTTAAGCATAAATACAGTGCCGTCATTTGGAGGGTCGTTTGGAGGCAAGGCGGGAATTTTCCCCTATCTGATTTTAAAAGCTGCACTTCGGGCCGGTGCCCGATTGTTTTGGTTTAACCATTATTATAATTTATTAGTACAAAAACATGTATATTTTTCTAATATTTTGAAAAAATATTAAATTGTATACTAAGAAATTATTGTCGCTCAATGATAAATTGGTAATTACTTATTAATAGTCGGAATATATTTATATATAGACGCACGAGGGCTATGTATAAGTTGGTATGTATATGTGTGTTTTATGAAAGAAAATGAATATAATATAATAATTAGTGCTTGTGAGCTGGTTTTTGTGTTACGCGCTTCATGGCTGGTCAAAAAATTTGTCCCCCTCTATTAAAAACTGAAACGTCGCCACTGCATAAATACGTAATATAGTTTGATAAAACACGATGTCATAAATATTCTTGTTTAACAATGAAATACTAGTAAAATATAATTAAAAATAAGCATTCAATAATATCCAAGCAATAAAACTATCATTTTATGGTAAAGTCCTTACATTTCTTAATGACATTTTCCATTTGAAAATAATCATTAAAAAAAATTGTTCGTGAAATTTCAGATAGCACGTTTAATTTTATTTCATAAGCATTATAAGAACTTATGTTGTTCAAAAATTACTATACTACATATGGTAATGAAATATCATTAATTTTTCAGAATACCAGTTTTCTAATATCTAAATAAATGATCCCTATCAATAGAAACACTAAATTATTTTTTACTTAAAAATATATGGTAAAAATGAATATCGAGTATCGACATATAGTTATTACCAAATAATATGCATGAATTTGTCAATAACTTTTGTCAAAATTAAATTTCAAACTATTGTGTATTTTTTGTATTATTAAATCACAGTAGGAACAACTAATGATTAACTTCGTATTAGATTCTTAAACCTTTTAACTAAAAATAACATTTTATATCATCTATTGTAGGTATTGAGCCAACATTTGGAAATTTTACTCTATATAAAGTGCTAATAGGTATACACATTTAGATACCTAGGATTTTTTGTTTTTTAATTACAATGATGAATAAAATAACAAAACGAATTAAGGACTAAGGTATTTCCAAAAACTCCATTATTATATTTATTAATTACATTTTTGTAATTTGTACTTCCCGATTATTAGGGAAATACCTAGGTAAAATTATTCTTATTTTTTAGCGCCCAAAGAAGCGCCCATCCTCGGAATTGAGAATTCAAACAACGTTATGGCCATAAAAAAATTCTCCAAACACAAAAAAACACATCAGTGTAATAGAGTATATTTTTTTGAATCTAAAAAACGTAAAATGTAAAAAGTAACAATATCGATGTTATAATATGATCAATTTACATAATATTATGACTGTTCAGCCCATCTGGTTTTCAAAACGCCTCCATTACGTCATATACATTGAATTTAATATTTACAATAATAAAAATTATTCGTTTAACATGGACCACAAAGTCTCATGCATCATGTCTTACTGTATAATATTCTTAGGTTTGAAATTCGAGAACAAACTGCTCTATGTGATTTGTCGGCAACGACGAGGGACTGGTGAGTCATAAGAAATTGGTCTGTAATCCAGGCGTCAACTGTAGATGGTGTAGCGAGTAATTGAGAAAAGGGATGACTACGAAGCGTGTCGACCTGAAATGTCACGAACATACATGCGTCCTGCGATTTGAATTATCGGATTTGTACATCTCGAGCGTTGCAGATGGTTACTGCCGAGTGATCGATTTTAAACTCTGCTTCAAATATTTAGACAATGTATCTACTTACCAAGTAAGTAGTTATACTATTTTTATTCTTGAGTATCATAATATCATTTAACATTTTCCAAAGACGGTGATTCTTATTAACTTTCAATTATGTTTTGTTTTTTTATTTAAAACAATTTTATAAAACATAATATGATATTTAGTAAATAAGTATAAAAATGTATTATATTGTATTAAACAAAATATTTATCATGATTTAGTGTTATTCTTATTTTCCATCCTAAATTATAAATACAATGTTTTTGTTTATTATAAAATATTAAGTCTAGTATTCCAAGTAATCATTAAGTATAATAGTGTAATACACAAATATATGTATACTTGTATAATAATATACACAGTTCTTAATTTAATTTTGAAGTACACTCACCATAATTTTGTTTCCTACTAATTTTGAATTCTTGGTTTGATTTCTCTATTCCTTAGCTCATAAGTGCACGAGTACACCTGATTCATGGTTTTATTTTTTATTGAATTCAACTAAGAGCCCTGCAGTTAATATTACAATTCGAACCGTTGTCGCCCAAGAGACACACACCTGTTTGGCGGCGTAGTGCGCAGAACCGGAGACCACGGATAACCGCCACAGGTTGTTGAGAGCTCTCACGCCTCCGATGGAGACGGCGGCCCACGGCACGGCATTGGTTAGCGCGTGGAAACAGAACAGGTACACGTGGACGAGCGCACCGGAGAAGTGTAGGCCCACGATCAGCGACAATTGGCCCGTGTAAGCTCCGTTTGTTCGGCCGGTCACGTCACACAGCAATCCAAACTCCGTGACGACCGTTGACAGGCCGATCACTCTGCGCCGAGCACCTGAAACGAGTTGCCACCCGGCCGTTCTAAGCTCGGGCGTTGCCAAACTCAGGATTTCCTGAAGAATACCAATCATGGCCTGGTGGCTACTGCGTAGAGTTTTCAGGGACAACCCAAAATTTGAACGATTTCCGTCTACAGCGCCTTTTACCAATATCAATAGTGAATTTTTTTTAACCTCAACATTTCAGATATCGAAGAGCAATAAGCAGGTTTACCGGACTTAAGAAGATTTTGTATCCATGCCGGATGTATGGTAGAGCAAGCGACCAAATAATATTTTTTTGACCATCAAAATGTAATGTAGATATTTAAACAAAGAAATTCAAGGCAAAATAAAAATTATAAAACTAACACATTAATTATTGCAAATATCATTTAATTCACCATAAAAAAAAAATTCAAAAAAATGAATTTCTTGTCTTCATTAAGGATAAAATTCGTTTCACACAGGCCCCTGTGAACCAACTTGGTAACCCCTGTATTAGAATAAGAGAAAAATACGTCCTCATTTACTTTCATAAAGAAACAGTTTATATATTATGATAAATACAGTTTAAATTGCATAATTTAAGAATTTCTTTTACACATTTACTATCGATTTTGTGGTATTTTATCACATTTTTTATTGACTACCTAATTAAAAAGATTAGATAGTAGCTAGGTGCTTATAAGGCATCAGATATAATTTGGCTTAAATAAATATTTTTTCTTACTTCAAAAATTTAGAATTGATTTTTTTAATAACTTTATAACCTTTTATTCATAAAATTATATGGAAGAACAACCATTTGTTTTTTTAATAATTCTCATCCAACTAATACTTTTTAGTTTTGTTACTTTAATATACAGTAAACTTGTAAATCTATAGTTTATATTTATATTTTGTATGCTTATGAAATGTTTAAAAATTAACTTTGCTAAATATACATAAGTGTTGAAATATGTACTTAATGAATAATTTAGCCATTGAATAAGCAAGAAGTAACGCATTGTTTTTAATTATTAATAACATGTATGAACAATATTTTATACTTATAAGAAGCACATTAATAATATTATAAAAAATAATAATCTAAAATACATAGAAATTTAAATTTATCAACAAAAAATATAATCTTAATTTTTATATTTGTTTAATTATTTAAAATTAATTGTTTCATATTCTTCACCCTTCTTGGATAAACCAGCAAACAGAATGCAAAATGTAAGTATAATTTTATTATTCAAATCACGTGAAAGAATTTAATGCAATTTAAAAATATCTGGAGCACATATGATGACTTATGGGGAAAATATTCACTAAAAAATCTGTATTACCACGAACTTGTCTACTATGAGTAGTCTGATACGAATCTTACGTTGGGTTTTACGATTTATCCGTCTTTATTATTGATATATATAAATATATATTTTAAATACAAAGAAAGTACCTGTGTCATTTTTTCCCAAGGAAAAATAATAATAGTTTATACCTCAGAGTACGTTTAAAAGATAATAATATTAGACTGAATTCACTTATCTCGTATGAAAATAAAATTTATATCATACAATAATGTACCTAAATGGGAATCGTATAGATAATACTATAATAGCGCTTATCTACGTAAATATAAACTAAATATTTATGTATTGTAATAAATTGATGATTAACTTAATATGCCTGTGAAATTATTGAAATATCAAAAAACGAAAACCAATAACAATTTTTGATTACAATGTAAATATTTGATAATCTTATAATTTTATAATTATATTAAATTTTTTTTATTTTTAAGCTGGTCAATTATAATGCTATTGTATATTATACTTTAGTATTTTGTTATTAAAACTTAAAAAAGAAAAATGTGGAACTACTTACTTTTATTCATAATACTTAGGTCATCATTTTGAAATTGACAAATATTTTCATAGTTTATATTATAATATACCATGCAAATATTATTGTTTACATTAAACTTTGATTTTAGACTCCAACTATTTAGAACTATTATACATATTTTCGAAATCTCGGTAACTTAATAATATTATATTATATTATGCACAAACGAGTAAACGTGAAACAATAATATAACACAACGTGGTTGATGAGTCTCGTAAATATCATGCAAAATGAGGTTTAAGTCGGCGGAATACGAATATATCATATAAGTCAAGAATACTTTTTCTTGGCGGGAAACGACAATAATAATTATTGTGACATCCACACACGTAAAAATAATATATATTATAGTGTATTGAGCACACGGTAATCCAAACAAACACGTTAATGGTATTTAACAGAGGGTATTAGGAACAAAGTGTTTTTCAATTTGCATTCTTAAAATGACGAATTTAATTTAAAAATAATTATTCAGCTGTGTTCTCTTCAATTCTTAGAAATTACGTATCACATGTTTTTTTATCAATTTTGTACCATAATAGATGGGAAAACATATCCTTTGATGTCGATGTTTAACAACAGTCGGTCGTGTATTGTTAACACAACTGTCAATAAAGTTACGAAGGCATCAGTCACTATAAACATTATTCACTCATAAGTCATAATATAAGTTTGAAATATCTATAAATTTAGTTTCTCAAAAACTGAGTCATTTATTGATCGCTCTAACTGATGTATAATAGTAAGACAAATATAAATATTTTTAAATGTATATTTGTTTCAAATAGAAATTGAATTGAAAAATAAATAAAACAGAATTAACGCCGTAAGCGCAGAAATACATAATAATATATTATTTTCACCAAATAATACAGATGTAACCGTAAGAATCGTATACGAAGAGGTTTTAGCAATGTACGCTGACGATTTATAGGGATAACATTCAAGTATTATAGTCAAGAGATGTGTTCAAATATTCTAAACGTTATCATAACCTAACGTGTTATTCCATTATTAATTAATTTAAAACATGTTTTTTTCATAGTTCCATCAGTTGCAATGTCCTTCGTAGAGGTTTATGTCCTGGCGTTCATCTCACGGGATGCTATTTAATATTGAGGGCATTGAGGCATATTATAATAAATAATAATAATATATCCCAGCGGGAGACTTTTTGGTTGGTATTATAAAATTGAAAATATAAGTTGCCTTCATGGACTAAGATGTAACAGACTGGTATTGGCAAGACGGCCGTGTAGAGGTGGCAGGAGTAGAAAAGTTGCAAATGCCCCTCCTCCTTCCATCATACTTTAGTGATCCTCGTGTAATTTATTGGAAATACTGTAGTATGAACTATGAACAGTATGAACAGACCGGCTGGTGATTGTTTAATTTATGTACAATAACAATACGCAACAATCTTATGTATTTATTCACAAATGTTTAATTTGTTTGTTATTTTGATTACATTTTTTTTTTAAATTACTTAAGAAAATATTGTTGAATATCGTTGATGAATAAGTATATTTTCCTTATATTTTACATTTCCCTTGTTCCTTACAAACTATTGATAACGTTAAAATACCAGAAAAATATACATATTATCTAAGACTGTAGGTGGAATGTCATAAAAAAAAAAGAGTTTAGTATTAACATTCATACAATTTAAACGTTGATGGGATTGAAATTCGTGGACTAATACAACTCACAATGTTAAATAAAATAAAGGCAATATAAAAAAAGTTTATAATTTCGAGTAAGTTACAATCTAACATTTTCTAAAAAATAAAGGTAATTTATATTATAAATATTATTCAGTCTGTATTATTTTTAGATTCTAATCGGCGCCAAAAAAGGTATTAGTTTTACAATGAAATGTGTCTTTTTTGTCTGAAGGCATTGTTTTAATAGAAAAATGCTCTTACAGGGAGCAACTTCTAGGGACATTTCTGGTGACAAATTAGATCTAGTTTGGACTTTGAGGTGTTAGATATACAAACCTTCGCTAGTACTTTATACAAAAATCAGAGGGAGGGGCGGGGGTAACTTACTTTTACGGAAGATAGTTTTCGACAAAATCTCTTGCATTTTTGTTGTAAATGAAACATATATACTCTGATGGACTGTAAAAACTTGAATTTTAAACTAAAAATGTAGGTATATTAGCATTTTCTAGAGGTGAAATAATTTCAAAATATTTTTTATTTTTTTGTACTATGATACATTAACATTTTCTATTTTCAATTTTTTTCAATTTATACATAATAACACTTATGTTTATTAGTAAAAATACTTGAAAATTCAATATTCTACAAGGTTCTTCATAAGTTGTTTTTACTACATCTGCAAATATCAAAAATACAAAACCCAATGTTTATAAGCGTTTGAAGTTCAACTTTTTATAAAATTCGTTTAAATCAAGAAAATTATATAAACATTTATAAAATTTTTAATTTTGATGGATTAGGCTTGAATATTTAAACGAAAAAAAATATGAATATTTTGTTTTAATAAATATTACTCTGAGGAAATTGGAACTTTCATCACTATATGTACTTATATTATTACGTTGTATTTAATACACCTACATTTACTATGACTTTTCAATTAATTTTAAGCTATTTATATAAAGAACCTCTATTGTGTGAACCTATCCACACCGTTGTACTGTATTGACCTAAAAGTTAATAATAGCTATTAATATTATATGATTAATAGCTGTAGAGTGTAGGTATTATCCGATTACGGTCGAGGAAGTTAAACCGTGATTGGCATTTGGCGTTCACCTGTGGTGGATAATAATACAATTTTTTTTCTTCATTTATCCAATAACAACCATTTTTAAACGTGTATAAAAGTATGATTTTAAAATTATTAATTGCGGGGATAGCCATCCATAACATATAGGAATTGATAATATATTTTAATCTTCCAGGAATTTTTTGGAAAAATCTTTAACATTTTTGTAAAAGTTGAGGGAAACTTTTTGAGTCTCTATGCCTTAATGGCTCAACCATACACACTTATCATTACACTAATCTAGTTATTTAGTGAATTTGTATTGTTATTGAAATAAAAACTGTTTTTAAAATATAGCCAACATAATTTGAGGAAGGGAAAAGTTTAATTTTTATAACTTTAACATACTGATTTACTGCGTTACTGATACATTTTATTTAATATCACTATAGTGATTGTTGCTGTTCCTTTCAAAATGAAACATCATCGTAAAACAAGTTCAATATTAAGAAGAGTTTTGAAAAGAATTGGGGAAATTGAAAAGGGAATCAGTCTTAAAAGGCAATTCAAGTTTTAATAGAAATGTTTTATTGATTCTTTGGAAATAATAAGTAAATTAATTGTTTGAATAATAAATTAACTTCAAAGGTTTTAGTGGAGTATAATATATTCTAATCAATTATATACACTAACTTTGATAAAGAAGCCCTGACATGGTACATCAATATCATGTATATATTTAAAATGTTTAAATAAGCCTTGTTAAACTAATAGTCAGTTAATATTTTATTTGAACTTTTAAAACATAATTCTGTAAAACTTCAAATAAAACTATAAAAATCTCTTAAATGTATCTGGGTAATTATTTCTAAATATTTAGTGTCGACTATTTTCATTGAAAAGTCAATATTTTCAAATACAAATTAAAGATGGTTACTTATATCGTTTAGTTATTGGCAGTGCAATCGCATAGCAATGCCCCATGTCAGTATACCACTGTCAACAGATATTACTCAATATCGACATGTAGCAACACATTTTGACAGATATCAGCAGTTATTGGTGTGCATCAACAGGTACCAACAGGCACCGAAAAAAATCTACGGATAATGATAAAACTATGGGACTATGCGGTGTTAATTATATTGAGAATTTAGTTTTTGAACCACTTCACCTTATAGTATGTTCACCTTAATGGTGCTATACTGCTATTCATCAAGTTCGTTTAAGTATGTGAAAGCCGACAAAAATTGACTTATGCTTACAGTGTACACATATTAGTAGGTAAATTACAATAAAATAATACCCATTACGATGAAGATGTGTTCGACACTATAATAATTATTTATCATTAAATTATAAATATTATAATTTCGTTTGAATTCCACATTTGAATATTATTATGTTTAATTATAATTAATTATTATGCGTGTATTTCGATGAAAAATAAAACCGTAAGTTTTTTACCTGGGTTTCAGTTGAATTTTAGTTGGTAGTACCTACCTATATACTGAACCCTTTTTAGCCTTATTTTAAATGATAATCGTTCGATTAACTACGGTCTAAGTCTGATTAATCGTATTTTATTTATTACTATAACAGCTGAACACTTACCTATTGGCTGTAATACTGATATACTGTTTATAGTTTAATTAATGTATTATTGTATTAAATGCCTTACAATATTATAATTTATAAACCTGTGCAAACTAATTATTAATAAAATAAAAAACAGCTTTTATTGACTTGATAACATTTATTATGAGTGATGGGGCATGACAATTATATATACTATGTAACTTACTAGTTCCTAATATTTTAAATCCATCTGATCATTTGTAGTTGAAATATTTATATCTAACGATAGGTAGCTAAATATGTATAATTGAACTTTTAATTCAATTATACACATTTATTTGATTCAATCAATTCACTATTGGATTACAAGATTACCTTAAAATATTTAGAGGATTCACTGTAATTATTCCTATGGGTATACTAAATATTATGCTCGTGTGATAAACTAGGTAGGTACATTTATAAACACAGTCACAAAATAAATTAAATAATGTGGATATAAATTATCGTTGAAATCACTAATCAGAGCAATTTAAAATATTTTAAATTATTATTTATTATTTATTTCATCTGAATAATGACCTGCAAAGGTGTTAAAATTGTTTTCTGGCAACTTCTTTCATACATAATAGAAGTAAATAAAGTTCATATTTTTACTTATTTACCTTTATTTAAATTAAACGAATGAAAAAATAACATGTGAAATAGATTATAGAATTATTATGATTATTAAATCGGTTTTATTTGTTTATTCAGTTAAAATAAAAATTATAAAATTAAATCTAATAAAAATTAAATTCAATTTAATATCTTATGTTTTATAATGTAAATTAAGTTGGTTTTAAATTAAATAAATATTAAGAATTAGGTTTATTAATTAAATGTACATTTAAGTTAGTAGGTACCTACATATCAACTATATTATGTTTAAAAAAATGTAATTTTAATTTGGAATAATAGATTATGTATGATCTAAATATTTGAATAATTTGATTGATTTTAGGAACTTAAGTAAGTTGTAGCATCTAAATTATCGGTCTTTAAGTACAATTTTAACTGCGGAAGAGAGTTTTTTAGAATATAAATTGTGAAACTTTTGATTAGGAAACGATTAGTGTTCTCAAACATTCGAATAATATCAGATGTGAATCAATACTGACAATTTCAATAATTGATGACTTGAACTTGAATTAAGTTCTTTAAATTCAATTTTCGTAATTTAAGTTTATAATTATAGATTTAAAATAAATGTCTACTTCATTAATCATTTTTAAATTAGACTTGGTTAGTATGATATTTTTCTCTAAGCTATATACAATTATAATATATTTTTCATATTTTAATAATTGAACCTTTTAAATCTATACAACAGTTATAGTAATTATTGTATAGTAGACAATATAAAAATAAAATGTAATGGAAAAACCAATTAAATTACATATTTTTAGGTAGGTATCTCTTTTGGTACAATTAAAACTAAATAAGTAACTTATTAATTTAAAGTACATGCGTAAGGTTTGTTTAAACTTTAGTCAAATAATCTCAATCGTTAAACATTTTAAACAACTCTTAATAAAATTACCATAGTATCAATTTTTCTTAACTTTTCGTTGAACATAAGGTATTATTAAACGGCAATTATAAGATGATCAAAAAAATATTTGTGTAACCATGATAAATGGCATATAATTATAATCATTATTTTTGCTTGAGTAATATTTAGTGAGATTTTCATAAGTTTCATAATTCATTCAAGTTATTGAATAATATTTTCCATGATTCTTAGGTTAGCACTTTATGGTTTAATTATTTGTTTGGTAGTAGTAGCTGAATACCATTATTTAGGAATATATCTACGAAGTAGAGAACATAAATATAATAAAAACATAATATAAACATTCTAAATGTTTTTCAATTTGTCTGTTTGAATAACAAACAGAAAATTAATTTAATATAATATTATGTATTGTATTATTCTTTGAATATAAATATATTTTTTTTTTTTTACCAAATTTTATTATTATTAAAAATGAGTGATGAAATCATAATTGTGCTTATATAAATTATAAGCCGCATTTTAATTATTTTTCAAAATAAAAACTAACAAACTAATTTTTATTAACAAGTAGTTTTTTATTACACTATGCAACCTGACAATATTTATTTATTGTAGTATATAAATAATATACTTTATAATATTAATAAATTATGAGACGAATATTTCCAATACACATAAAAACCTTAAACAATAATTAATATCAAGCGACCTGCATTCACGTAATAATCAAATATAATATGATGCAACAATAATTCTAGTGGAGAAATCAATAATCGTCCATCGACAAGAAAATATATATAGCACAACAAAGTGGTGGTGACAAAATTAGCTATATGCTCTATATACGTATCACCCACACGGAGAAGTCCCACTTGGAGTCTCAGCCTCTTGAACTCTCAGTCTCTCGGACTCGCAGCCTTGGTATTTCACTATCAGACTGTCTTCGAATCACTCGAACTCTTTGGTCGGACTCACAGTCGGACCACTTGGATTGTCGTATTAATGTTTCAAGGCAGGGCGATGTCTTGAAGCACTATCTTACGGCCAGGAGGCTGCAGTATTCCACAACTTTTTACGTTCACGTAAAACGGATTCAACACACCTCCACATATTAAAAAACACTATTTTCCCATTTAAAAGTTTAATTTATTTATTTCTGTACTCAAACTTTAGTATATTGGGTACCACTTTTTTAATTTTTTTAATTTTTTTTTTTTTTGTGATAATCATAAAATTATAAGATCATCAACAATTCAAATTTTATAACAGTCAATTTAAATGTATTTTTTTCAGTATTTATTAAGTACATTACTTAATAACACTTACCTGTTCTAGAGATTTCAGTCAACTGAAGATTTGAATACAAATGATTGAATATTGTTGCTATCCGAATACAAATATAACAAAATTGCATGTCTATGGTAAACAAACATATCCTTGAAACTGTCTAAAAAGTTAATATTCACAATGAAACTATGTAAATGTTGTACTACACAGTTTTTTCATTACCTCTAAGAAAGCCCAGTGATAGTTTGACAAACTGTAAAATGGGTAGTCGAAAAATACTTCAAACCCCGATATTATGACACCCACGTAGGTTATAATCAAAGTGAGGGATACCGTTTCTAATGTTAATAGTAAAACAATAAAAATATAGTCACTGGAGTTTTTTAAGTTGGTTAGTTTGAGTATATCATGTTTATAAGAAAAATAACACTTAAATTTGATCTTTCAAAGTTGAAATTCATAACTCTGACAATTTTAAACATACAGCGTAATATACAATATCAATACAGACAATAAGCAGTAAACATTTAGAAATAAATGTTGATGAAATATAATTTTATACTTAATAACTAAAAATAATTTTGTACTATCATTAGACAAAAAGCAATCATTAAATAAATTTGCCAAGTACAATAATTAGTAACATTTCAAACAATGACTAGTGGAGTTTAGAATCGCGCTATTTGCATTTAATGCAATAACTTCTAAGTATTAGAAATTAGAATAGTTTCGTACTACAAGATGACAATAATAAAACAACTTTAATTAGGAGGTTTTATTTTATTATTATAACCTTAGGACAAAAAAAAATGTATGCATAACATTTTTTTAATATATTTGTATACTTAAGACTCACGAATATACCTACGTTTATATAAATGCGTATTTTCTTTAAACTTAACTATAGGCGTGAAACAACAGAAACAAATATTTTATAAAGATTTATTATAATTTATGATTTAACGTTTGTGCCCACAATATGCTTCTAACATTTTGTATTATAAGATACAGCAAGTAGCGTGAACATGAAAGTTGATTCGCGTGTACAAAAATGAAATTTGGGTCTTCCGTGTAGGAAATAATATAGACCTGAGCTTATTATATTATAAGTTACAAAAACTACGAGAGAGAATAACTTGCGATGGAATAGAGTGTCCAGACATGTTATGAAAAATATATAAGAAAAAATGGTTTAAAAGGAAAGTAGAAAATAAAATATAAATATAATTATGAGGCATAATAATAAAAAAAAGTTTTATCAAAAATAGAAAATGTTAAGGTTGTATTAGGTTTTTAGACAAATCATGTTCAATAGAATCGAAATACTTTTCTTAATATGTACATTGTATAAGAATATATGTCAAGAAAAAACGCATTTTCATAAGAAATTAATTATTACACAGTACTATTTAGAATATTTCTGTCTTATAGTTTAAGATTTTCTATTGAACTAAAAACAACCCAAATTTTAAGTATAAAACCGTTTTTATCATTCGACAATCAGTATAATAATATCATTTAAGTTATATAATTCTAAGCTGATCGCTTGTTAAATACATGATCATTTTAATGGTGGCTATTTCAAAACGTATGTTGTCATCAATTTGATTGTTTAATCAGATGAATAATGTATGCATATTACATTTTATCATGTTGTATTTATAGTATTAACTATGCATAAAATATATATAACATTATAATATATTTATTACGCATAGGTACAAGCAGTTAGGTATTTATCAAGAAGTCATACATGTGTTTATCTTGTGGTTTATCTCTTTATAAATAGGTACCTATTTATAAATAGTAAATGCATACTAAATGATTGTATATATTAATATAGATTTATATTACATTATGGGTTACATGTAAAGTCAAATGTTATTTTTGATTTTCAGAATTTATAGCGATGGCACTAGTCCACCAATCACTCAATATTTTAATCATAATCAACGTAATAAAAATGCAAATCTAAATTTATCAATACTTAAATATGTTAATGGGCATTGTCTGCATATTATGGTCTTTAATTAAAAGTTCTTAAAAATGAAATTACATTTTTTATGTCACTCTAATCGAATGTTCTCAGAAGATTAGAAGATGTAATTTACATATTTTTTTTACTATTTGTAACTAATGGGGTCGTATTAGCCATTAGGTTTAGTTTTTAATTTCAACTTGCCAATAATGCAATCAATTTATGAAGTAATTTATAAAAAAAGTTAAATTTTACTTGTATTTTATTATAATTTGAAACAATAAATGTTCAAAAAATAAAGTGTCATCCTAGTGTTTTCTCGTGTATTTAATTAATGAGCATTGAATTTACTTTATAATAAGCTATATACACCAGCATCGGGCAGGTATAAATGAATCCAAAATTAGTAATCCACCTGCAGCGGGTAATAATAAGTTATTTTATTTTTTAGAAGCAAAAATTAACGAATAGGTGGTTATGAATTTAATATTACTCATAGCAGGTAAGCCACACTTGAATAACTGGTTTAAAATAAAATTATCTAAATGTTCATTTGATCGTTAAAATCTGCCCAACTATTTTTTGATTTTATAATCCTCAGCAATATACTTTGCCTTTTATATAATATAATAGCTGTTACCCATTGTTTTTATTCTAATACACTTGCAATCCGTCCGGAAACCCAAATAATTCATTTTGTACAAAATTTGGAGCCAATTGGTCAATAACTGTGGATTTCTATTTGCATCATTTGAATATAACCCAACTAATTAAATCTGTTAAAGCTGATAAACAATCATAATCTATCCATCTATTATTTCCTTTTTGCTTCAGTTGACATATTCTTTATTGTTTTTTTTTTAACATACAAGTATTGTTTAACTATATAAACCATAACAACACACTTTGAATTTAATGTCTATACATAATATAATAGATATTACTACATTTTACATTTATTTAAAATAGCGATCAGCCTAATCGAACAAATTGTAATAAAATATTGATACAATACACAGAATTATATCCAATCATATTAATACCTATTTTATTAAAGTGACCCATAGAAATTGAAATACGGAGCTACTAAGAAACCCTGATTCTTAAGGAATCGATTGATATAACTTTTATTGAAAACGTATCAGTAGTTTTTGGGTCGATTGGGGACAAAGAAAGAAACTATCGTTTTTCTGTATATTTATATAACTACATTATTTTGAAGTATGTAATTTCGAATTTTAATGTTGTAATACAAATTGATTAGAAGGAATATTTCATATAAAGCTAATGATATCAATAATAAGAAACTAATTATGCATGGAAAAATAAGAAAAACTATGTCCATCAACGTATAATTTTTAATTTGAATTATTATTTAAAATAAAATATCACGGCGTTGAAAGATGTTATTTAATACACTATAGGTATACAGAACATAAAAATAAATAAACATCAATAAATGACTAAATAGAGAGGAATATTGTTCGAAAATTAATAGAAAAAAGTACATTTTTAATTAAATTATTTGTTTTACCTCTAATGTTCAGTCGTTTTTCAATCAATTTTAAATCATTAAAAATGTTCAGTATTTCAGTAGATTTGAAAGCTTGAATTATCATTATGATTGATTTTACAATTTTTGATATAGAAGATACAACTGTAGCTTTTCGATTATTTAATTCGTGCTGCAACAATGGAATATATTTTAATACTGTTATGTTTATTGCTTTTAACATAAAAACATACTCCAATTTCAGTTTTAGATCTGTAAAGTTTAACAGGGTCAGGATCCAAGTATAGCATTACAGTTATCCAGAATATGGTCGTACCAAACTTCCAATACCTCAAAGGTTTTATGATCTGAAATGGAATTAGTCATTTATCCAGTTGCAAAGTATGACATTTTCCGATAGAAGAGAGTGGTAGTAGATTATGTTAAATTATGATATGTAAATCTAGGTTCATAAAAAGATTTTTATTGTATCTTTAATATCAATATTTTAATCGTGTAGGTAACTAGCAATTTCTTATTTGTTTGGTATTTGTCCCTTTGAACTCATTCATGACCTTTCCAGGTTCAGCAGTAAAAAATATAGGCATCATTAAAATAATAGTAAAATGTTAAATTGATCTGAACATTAAATGATAATACTTCAAATTAAAAAAAATAATAACGAAATAGCTTGGTAATTAAAAATGATACAGCATATGTTTATAATCTAAAATGATCATATTGATCACATTGATATTCTAATATAGATAATGAAAATAATACAGTGAGGAGTCTGAAATATCTCCCCATATACTCGCAGATATATTCCATGTAACTGGCATGTATAAAAAAAATGTATTGGTCATTACATAATTTTGTGTTGATGGGTCATTTTAGTTAATATTGTCATAAACGTGCATTCGGATTATGGATGAAAATAAATTGCATACCTAGTCTGAGAAATTGTCAGTGTCTGATGAATCTTAGACATTTTTATTTAAAGCCTAATATTGAATCTCCAATAGTTTAGCAAGATTTTAACTGCTAAGATATGTAAACGTTTAAAATATTATATTTGTTAAAATGTTATCAATATATTAGGTCAACGAAACTGTATACAAAAACAGGTCAGTTGTCACATTTCTTTCACTTCAGAGCATGATATCGGTGTTAATACAATTAATAAATCACTGCAAATTTGAATGGTATGTAATTTGTATGATAAGCTATAGAACTTGAACATTGTTTATAATTTAGACTTAACTAAGGTATTGTAACTACTAAAATGAACTAAAGGTCACTGATTACTGTTTATAACACACAAGATATAGATTTAGAATGCATTTTTTTTTCAATTACGGATATTACTCATTATATATTACACATTTTATCAAAACTTTACTTGTTTTTCTACTCTTCTAACTAAAAACGTCGAATATTTTTTTCAAAGCTAAGAAGAGGTAACTGAGAATTTCGGAAAATGGCTTATTAAAAGAAAAACATTTCTTATTTATATATGAAACTTTTGAAGCTATTTAATACAGTAAAAAATGTCAACAGAAAATAAATATCGTTGTTAAATCAATACATTCCTTGCTTCACTCTTATTCTAAAATTACGCTGTAAGTATAATGTATAAGTTGTTGAAAATTCAATATATTTAATACTTAGAATGGCACTTCCTCTTCAAGACTTGACACAGAGCAAACAAAACAAGAACTTGTCTGAATAAAATTGATTTTTAGAAAATGATCGTAGTACAATATTCTCAAGCATTTACAATTTACATAACTTTACTCTCTTGGAATTTGTTCTAAATTTTCATACAATTTATTCCTGGGACAAGTCGTGTATATGTACGGCAGAACTATTCTACAATTTATGTAGGTGTATGTAAATAAATCTTAATTAAAAATGTCTAAAATTACTACGATTAATGTGCTTTTTATTTGACAAAAATGTCATCAGAATTTAAGATTTAATAGGACGGTATTCGGCGGATAATTCAGAATTATTTATCAACAAATATACTGTGCCTTTAATTGGTACAAAACCCTTTTAAAGTTTTAACCTAACATTTATGTTGTCTTTATACTCATACGTTGTATATTATTATGTATAGTCTAGTATTGTATAAATTTAAATCAAACTATAATACAATTTTAATTATTGCTTAGAGAGCTTCAAAACATATCGCCTTCAAGAAAAAATATTGTTTAATTTTAACTCTCACAACGATTAATAAAAAATCAAAAAACATCAACAATTGTTATCAAACAAATTCATACTCGTTATTGTAATATTTACATTTTAAATAATTATTATAAACTTTTACATTTTTTACTTTATTTAACTTTTAAGTAAAATTAAACATTTTTACCCTAAATAAAGAACCGAAAATGTATTGCAGGTACTTAAGTTATCTTTGTGTTAATTTTGTATTTATTCTTCTAGGCTTCTAAAGTGTAAAAGGTCTTTTATAATATTGTTATTCTAATTATAATAAATTAAAAAATTTCAACAACATTTAAAATTTTAGAATAAATTACGAATTAAATGGATTGTTAAAACAAGATAAACTCTTCATTTATTTTATTTAAATTCGGTATAAAAATATTTTAGGCTAATGGAAAGTCATACGAATTGATTTGTGAAAAATAAATGGCCTAAGTTTATTATCATTATTTAATACTTAAGCAATATTATCGTATATTATATTGTAATGATAAATCGAGAAATGTCTTCATTTTAAATTACATAGTATCATCGTTTATAAAATACCTATTATAATTTATATAAATCGTAAAAAAAATAATGCAAAAATATACATCAAATTTTATATACAAATTTTTTTTTATTTTTATAAAGAAAAATTTTTTCAGATCAATAAGACCTCAAATACAATACTGAAAATTGTTCGAAAATGTACTATATTATATTTGATTAATGTTGACTTTCGTTATTCAAAAAATAATGATCCAAGAAACTTGCCAAATTTATAATACTGGCTGTAAGAATAACAAAACTATTATTAATTCTGTAGATTAACTGTCTACGAAATGTTGTGGTAATTTATCTGTTTATGAAAAAGTTTTAATAACCTACCTAATACAAAACAAGATGATAACTATTAAAACGTGATGATATGAACATAATGATGAGTATTACACAAAAAAAAAAAAAATTAAAAAGAACAACATAACCCATTCATAATATTTTTCAGATAAAATTATAACAACCAAATTTGTTGTGAATGAACAGACGAGCAGTGTCATGTTTTTGCAAACAATAGGTGTTATGGTAAGTATTTATGATAGAATATTCATACTACATATCCATATAGTTTTATTTTGTAATTGTAATTATTATAAATTGTATTACGTCATTGCTCTTTTATACTAGCTGTACGAGTGGTCTACGAAGTGGAAACAGCTTTCGCATACAACAAATTGACGTCTGTTGGTGGAATCGCGCATTTTAGCTGGAGTCGCGTAGGCGTTTTTACACTCCGTGTTTTCGGAGCTCGATTTGCACACGAGACGGCAGGTCATGTGTGTGTGCACCTACACACACGGGCCGATAAAGTGCACAGAAGTGTTGAAAATACGATTTGTCCGCGGGGTGCACCGTCCAAAGTAGTTGTACACAGTGGCACAGTGCACGTACAGTGAACGGCGACGTCGTAAAGGGTTTTGACATGTTTCAACATGAAACAAAACACTATTTTTCCTCACACATGCACGCATGCACACCTACACACTCTCGCGCATGCGTACCTACCACCAACTGACGCTGACGTACGGACCGACACCTTCCATTTTTCCATTTCCATCGTGTTTATCACCGGTAACGACGTGCCATTTAAAACACGTGCAGCAGACTTCCCTTTCGCTCAGAAAAACGATTGTTTCGTGTTAGGAACATGATAAAAAAAAAGTAGAACAAAAACTACAACGCACCTATAGGTTATTGTACCACGGTTATGGCTCGTACACGTTTTGGGAATGCGTTGTTATCACACATATTATGTATAGGTGTGCAGAGTGACTTATAGATGGAGTTTCAGTTGGATTTTAGGAAAGAGACTAGAGACTCCATTTTTTTTTTCTAATAAAGCAACCTAAAAATGATGACAGCTCGCTACACACATTCACAACTTTCGCACTTATTTTTGGGGGACACGGATTCAAAACTCAACGGGCAGCAAATATATATTCGGTGGGTGATATTATTGGACACCTATACCTAAAATATGAATTATAATTGTCTATTCAGTATTAATTATAATATGTTAAGTTTGTCAAGACATGAATATGTATTATATTTGTATGTATAGGATGGCTGGGATGTACGAAGATTACTATTTTGAAAAATATGTTATAAATGTTCGGGTACAATAATATAGTCGTAGTTAAAACGTTGAATCCATCGTTTTAATCCATCTTAACGTGCTTTGAATATATCGAATATCTGCAGGTTATCGAAATTTGTACATTGGACAAACTGCTTGTAATATATTATTTAGTATATAAATCACGTCTTCATTTTTGAATACAATAAACGTGAAAAAAATAAAAATCTCCAGGCGTGAGTTGTCCAAAAGTCAATACCAGCAAGATAAAACTTAATAAATTCACAGAAAAGAAAAAATATTTTATAAACAATAATATAAAAGATGTGAAGCAATGGTGAATAAAGTTTTGACTTATTTTTTTAGTACGCTCAGAAATGATTAAAATAAAATATATTTTTTTATTAAATTTCCAGTACTTTCAAAAGTTTTCTGATAACAACTGAAATTTTCGAGTGTACATTTGGGTAATGTGTGAAAAAAAATTGTAGACAAACTTCTATTGAAACTCGTATAATGTAGTATACACAACATTTATAAGTATAATTTAATAATATTAGTTTTTTATATATTATTTTATTAATAATCTATAATATTTAGTATAATATACTAATATGTTATAATATTTTAGTAAATATTTCTTTTAAATTATCCTGTTATTACCGATTTCCTTGTCAATATTGCACAGGAGTATATTATACATCAATAATACTACCTACCCTTGATCAATCCGTCTTGTATTGTAATAACTGTCACCGATGTATCTTATTTTGATTTCAATGGTAAATTTAGGAGATTCACTTTTTTCTCAATGGTATTGTTATGTAATTTGATTTTAATGTAAGGTTTTCACAGTGATTTTTGTTCTTAAAAATGATATACTTTCATGTACCTAATTATTATTTACTACACTTTGAGTTGTAGGTTAGTACTAAATATTTTCTGTAAGGAAACAAGTATTTACTCTTTTTTATATTTTAGTAATTTACTATGATTTTTTCTGAAGCAACTTATATTTGTTAAGTTGTTAACCAATTATAGTTTTAAAAATGTCAATGCATAATTTATGAATATTGGATAAACCCGAAATAACTAATTATATTGTAGGCAAACATAAAACATTTATATTAGCAGAATATTGAGGTGCAAAAAACAAGAGATATCAATCCTCTTAATTAAACTTCATTAATGTTTATGAATAATAAAATATTGGTTTAATGTTTGATGTTTTAAAATAAACAATATATTCCACTTAAAATAAAGAAAATAGGTGGCTGTATAAAAAATATAACATCATCCTAAAAAATAAAAACGATAAAAAATAATAAACATTTGCTTTTTTGCAAATGTATTTAAAATAAATCAAATTAAAAAATTCATAAATTAAAAAACGAGTAAATTAAGTAAAAAAATATAACTCCCTATAATATACAGTATACCAAAAATTTCAGCCAATAATTAACCTGAAAATAAGAGGTTATTAGACCAAAGACAAAGACAAATTTACATATACTTATTGTAATTTATAAGGCAGGACTGCTGCAAATGTCCTCATCAAATGTACTTTAATTTAATAAACCTAATATTTATTATGTATACATGACTTAATATTTTTTTAATTTGATTTTTATAATTACTAAAAACTTTTAGAAATATACATACTTTGCATTTGGCTTTATCTTTCGACGGAAACGTACCAAAAACCGATGATATTTTTAAAATCCATTCTTCTTTATTAGACATTTCTGTTAAGAATGAAGTCAATAAAATAATATTTAAAGGAGTACAACAAGACGTAGTCAACAACGCAATATACAAATACATTCAAATTTCATACCACAATGGCCTGGTAAATGAATATAAATATTTATATTATTTTTCTGAAATCAATCATGTCAGCCTGGTTTCCTATTAATATTAATTGATGTGTTAAGAAAACAGTTTTTATTTTTTAGTTCCTTTTGCTATAAATTTGATGTCGATATATTTTCACTCCACATAAACTATTTTGATAGTTATTTTTTTAATAAATGATTATTTTTATAAGACATAATATGGCTCTAAAAATTAAAATGTTTACCTTAAAGATGGCATTTGTAAATTAAATTTATGACCCGAATACCTGCAGGGTTTATACTTTATACCCAACAAAAAACTTATTAATTATAATTAACACATTATTTATTTCTCTGATTCACAAGGAAAACAATATTATAAGATGTTATGACAGACATTAAAAAAAAAAAATGTTAAATAAAATTAACATTTAACTATGTAAAAATGTATTTGATTAATTATTATGGTAATTAATACTTGTTTGAAAAAAAGTAACAAATAAACAATAGACGTATTAATTGAAATGTCATTGTCCGTGCATTTTACTATTTGTAAGGAATGCCTACATGTTTGTAACCTACCGCCCTCATCTGAGTAATTTAGAAACCTGTGAAAGTTGTTTCAGGGGACAATTAATTAAGGATTGACCAATGTCAGACGACTGGACGAAGCTAAAAACTTATCAGACTAGATTTGAATTAACTATCGTCCACTTCGCTACTTATTTATCCAATGAATCTGCAGTGCCGTATAAAACTGTAGTGATAGATAATCTTTTTTTTTACATTAAAAAACAAAATTTATAGCGATTATAATGCATGTTAATTTATAGTGCATTGAGTTTTGGTGAAAAAAAGAAGGATATTCTTTGTGATACAGATAAGTCGAAATCTTGGTAACTATACGCTCCTTAGAAACATAAAATTACATTTGTCGACTATGCAGGTTTCAACAATGATAATATGAGTATTCTTCAATGTTGAAAAGAGGGGAAAGGCTTAATAATACAGAGGCTACACAATACAGTATAATATCCTTGAGTGTGAATAACAACTATATAGGGTAAGTACAGAGATCACAGTGTAGCACAATCATAACGTAAGGTCCTCTATCATCAATAACATCATCTCAAATTCTCAAATCTACTAAACGTGTAAGTACTAAGTAAACACATATTTAGAATTCATATCTACAGCGGATGTGTTCCTGAAATGCCATTCTGTAGAAATCGAAATTCCTCTATAAATATTATAACATGTATTATATAATCTATACTATTAAAGGCAATGGTTGGTGGCGCGTGGGTGTGTTGATGTGTGTGGAATAAGTGATATATATAAGTGGTCCATAGCCAAGTATATTGAATTCGTGGTTCTGATTTTTGGTACATAGATAATTTTATACCCGAGTATGTGCACTTCTAAGACAAAATAAATAAATAAGGGCTTACTCAAGTATATACGAAAACGAATATTTTTTTTTTATATAGGGTCAAAATCACCAAAATTACTGTTACAAATATGTGAAATGATTAAAAATGTATTTAATGGAGTTTAAGATAGGGTAAACCTACTGGCATTATTTAATTTGTCACGGCAATGCCTTGCAGAATCAGATAGTATAAAAATTATTATACTTTATAGCTATGGGAGATATTATAATGTACCCAAAGCTTAAAGTTTTCATTTATTTTAAAAGATTTCAATTAAAATCAGAAATTAACTCTCCAGTTCAGTTATTGACATTATATTAAAACTAAAATTTAAAAGTGGGAATTGTTTGTTAATTTATATCAAAACGTATCAAACAAGAACAATTCGACAGCTAAAGGAAAAATTAATGTAATTACTAATTACCTATAAATTAAAACTATCATGCTTTTATAATTTTTTTAATTTTTTATACAGCTGAATTATGCATATTATACATACAAAATATTACACATTTTATTTCAGGGAAATATTTTCCCGGTCATTGAACAAAAAGTTAAAATAGACTCGAGTATTTATAATAGTTTCATTTTTTCATACAAATATATTTTTTTTAATATTAAGCCCTACATACGTCACTATATGATATTTGTTTTATTCAAATAAAATTTGTTAAAAAAAAATGAAATATTTTATATTACATTTTAAGACTATGTAGTATATAAAAAAGTTCAAAATGCCTTCTAAAGCTTCTTATTGAACCTTTTAATAAACAGAAACTAAAATATTTTTTCTAAATACCAAACATAACCTTGAAAAGATTTTACTTTATTGAATTTTTAATATATACTTTTGAGGTGAAGGGAGTTAAATTAATTTTATTATGATAGGTATATGTACGATATAATATTTTACATATAAGTAAAGGTTAACATTAAATAAATAATATAATTTCGGTTAAATAACGATTCAATTCAAAATGATTGATGATTAATACAATTTATTAATATGTATTATATTAAGTACTAATAATTCGTGTACAATAAAAAACAAATTATAAAAAATACGAGATATCAAATTTAAAATATAAAATAAAATACGAGTTTCAAATGTCGTATGAAATACAGTTTTATGTTTAAAATTATTTGATTTTTAGTGTTGAAACCATACGTAATGTTGATATAACGACGAATATATGAATTGTTTAGTAATAATTATATATTATATTCTTTTTAAACCTAATCATCAAATAGCGTGTTTCTTTGCACTTTAATCTGCATAACACACATAGTATTCACTAGGATACTATGGTAACGATTACTAACAAAGTTCAATAACTCGTTATTTAAGTTACCCGTCTGTTATATTTCTTTCTTATTATAACTAATTGACAATCAACCTTAGTAAATTTTTAATATAAACTGTATTTCGCACAAACGCACTACAATTTGTAGTTTGTACTTTACTATGATTATATTTAACTATTCGACGACACAATTGATTGTATTTGTTTCAGGATTAGTTTTGAAATTAAAAATCTTTATGAAACGAAACATAATAACTAAAGCCAGTCTTGGGCAGGATCCAACGGGACCCCTGTCGGCTGTCCCGGATCTCACGCATTTGTATGACATTTTGGGCCTCTCGTTATAAAAAATATATATTCTAAGACCTAGCCTAAAACAAATTACTCTGCCCTGCATCGCTCCACCTTAATTCCAGCTCTGACAATAACTTAGTTTTAAACTTTCACATATTATTAAGAACTTCTCATAACTGAATTGATATTTCATAATAAAAGTTATTCCACTATACGTTTTCAATCATCTAAAATATAAGTGTGTTAAAAATAATTATTTGAATAACTGATTATATCTGTTTTCACTTTTTAAAAAGGTTATTAAATATTTCCTATAAACATATATTTTTTTTATTTTAATTTCCAACCAACTAATCTGTCCATCATATTATTTCAAATACATAGCAGTTGGTTACAACAACATTTAAGTGAGTATAAAGTTGACATACTTACACATTAACATATTTTACATAATAATATAATATCACTATTCAACTTCAACATCAACAACAACTCATGATATAATATTTAGACTTTCGCATAACGGTTACACAATACGGAACAATGCTAACAATAGTTAAACATGTCACCGCCTTCATCCACTAAAGTCAAAGCTTTAGAGTCAAAGGATATTTGTAAATAGATGAATGTAAATATTAAGTTTCTTCATTACTCATTTGTATGGATTTATCATAGATATTTTGGATCTCAGATACTAAACAATGTACCTAAATATTATTGACATTATATCATAATTTATGAAAATAATAATACTTATGATGATCGAAGACATTGTTTCCAGTCCCCTAGCCTACTTATTTTAATTTCAAAATTCAAAAATGTATATTTTTTCGATCTACTGTGTGATATGACTATTATTATATATATTACAAAAATGTGTTGCTTACCACCAAAAAACGAATACAATTTTTGGCATTTTCAGGATAAAAGTTAAAAATAAAGATCGAGTATTGAGCGCTAACGGTTTCTTCTCAGGATAGTTTTATTTTGTGATATTGTAAGTGAAAGTAGTATAAGTTTGGTTAGTATAATGAATTGTTGATATATTTATTTTAAATAAATGAATAAGTAGATGGATACAGGGGCGTAGCCAGTAAGTAGACCTTGGCAGGTCCGGGCCTACCCAGATTTTCTCTAGAAAAAAAAAAAAAAAACAATGATATTTAAAATAATATATTCGCAGACATTTATATTATACACGTTTTTACGACAGAATAATTATAACGGTATAATAAATTGGCTGCATCACAAAGGCTACGTCATTAAAATATCATTAGGACTATCGCACGTGTCGATACGTAGAAATAATATTGAAAAATAGGTAATCGATAAAAACGTTGAGTACTAAGTTCTTGTGATAAAGTTTTATAAAGAATTTAATTTCACAGTTATCCACTCATAAACATTTTATATACCTAGTACCTACTTATAATTATTAGTATTATGCGATTCGCAATCCCAAATATTCGTTATACGGGAAGACAACGGAAAAAAAGCTCAAAAAAATAAACACGCCAAGGAACAAAAGCTCGCCGAAAAAAAAACAGAAAAGACTTTAAATATAAATGTAAACACATGTACCTATACTCATACTCCTAATTAGTAATTACCACGTGGCGTGTACGTATAAGTTATAACAAAATATAACATATTATAATGAGAATAATGTCCTAAGTTATTATCATGTGTAGTTTAGTTTTTGTATAAATATAGTAAATAAATACCTAAAATGTTATGCTTATAACCCTGATGTTTTTTGACTTATAACTTAACACTGTAATAACTTTTCCTTATACGATGACTTAAAAATAACAACTACCACTGAACTACCCAAAACAAACTATAAACTTTTCCACCAAAATTTAAGCACGCATAGCAATACTTTAATATCGCACATGTCCACCTTCACCCTTCCAATAAACCCACCACGTAGGCTTAAGCGTAAATGGTGTAGAGTCCTATTAAATTAGTAAAGGAGGTGTTACCATTGGGTTTCTTCTTTAACACGATATTCATGTTACTTTATCCTATGTAAATACATCAAATTTGCTTATTGTAATTATGGTATACAGATTGTCAATTGTCTTTCTTAATAAAAAAAAATTCTGTATATTATGTATTGATGAGTTCAATTTTTTTTACTATTATAAGTTGTTTTTTTATATAGTTAATATTAATAGTTTATAAATTCTTTATATTTTCACATTTTTCATTGAATAAATGAATAAATAGGTAAAAAAAATTTCTTATTAATTGAGTCTCCGCATATAAAATTGCCTATATTGGCTAAAATAATTTATGAAAGTAGAGGTACATGTGTTCCCATTTATATTACATTTTTTTCTGGGCTTTTTTTCTCGGGCTTTTTTCCGTGGACTTTTTTTCCGCGCACCATACCGGATACATTTTATAATAAATAATATGAAAAAGTTTTTAACTCGACTTAATAAATTCAAATCAAAAGATGTCACAGAAAATGTTTCAAGTGTTTTGGATCAGTCAAAAATTGATTTTCCTAATCATTGTATATCCATTACAGTGATTGAATCGGTAAAATCAGATTCAAAACAAACAAATTCAGGTGAGCTTTTTGAATTTAACGCTCGTAATTTAAGTTCAACTTGTGACGAAAGTGTTGTGAAACCTGTCAATAATTTTCATCGTACATATTTATTCCTGGAAAACATCGATGTTCCAAAAAAGTGGACAATTAATGGATAATCCATTGGATTTTATTGACGAGTTGGCTGTCATGATGGAAAGACGATTAGAATTTTTACTTTGAAAATATCTCATAAATTAAGAATATGTATATTAATTAAAATTTATAATTTTAATTTGTAAAACACTAGTCTTTAGGTAAATAACAATTTCATCTTTTGAAACTATCTACTTACTTTTTGGTTCACTTTGTTTTAAGTTATTAATTATTGATAAGAATAATCGTTGATATAACTTTGAAATTATGGAAGGCTGAATTCAGGAATAGTCCCCATTTTCATCTGTGAGTAAAAAGTGTATAGTGGGCCTACCCAAGAAAAAATTCCTAACTACGCCCTTGAATGAATATTTAGGTATTTATGTAATTGCCATTTATTAAGCTTAAAATGATAACATAATGTCCACAATATATATTTTTAATATGATATTAAATATTAGGTAATATTTCCAATATTTAATTTCTTAAAGCAGCAAAGGTAGCTATTTTCACATTTTTTTAGAGTGAAGTAAAAATTAATTACACGAAACCAGAACATTTAATAAAATAAAATTGTATGGATGTATTTAATTGTAAGTTAATTTATTCTACAATTACGTAATTTTATACGAAAAATAATTCAGAGAAAAGGACACAATTAACATTATTTAATAAAAATGTCAAGTCTGCAAAATCTATTTTATTTAAAACTGGCCTTTCTTAGATATTCTTGTTTTTCCATTTATATTTTTGAAATAACTAAACATTTTCCAACATTTAACGCGACCTATCCTCAAGTTTCAACTGTAGATTCAATTTAATTCCAGAATCGAATTGTTGATGTTTGACTTACTACTCTGTAAGTACGTACCAAAAAGTGTCGCCAGACAATAAAAACCAATATATATTTTTCGTTCGTCTCTGAATCTAAAACCTGGTATATAATATGATTTAAAATGGATTATGGACATTATTGTTCATAGACGATACACGTAGTTATAATAATAGACTATTGTAATGGATTTTTTACCCTAGGGTCATTTGCATGAACTTATTAAGTCTTTTTATAATACCCATTTCCAATAGTTTCGTACTTTCGTGTAAAAGATTACACTAATGTACAGGTACACTTTGTTATTGGGGTTTCCTGTCAAAATCAACTACATCTGGTTGAACACATTTATCAACCATTCAGCCTTCAGGTATACGTGACACGTAAGCCGGATGTCGTGTTTTTTTTCCTTTTTAGCTTTTCGTTCTAATAAATATATTAAACCATTTTTCCTCGCACACACCTCGTGTGAAAACACGCGATTTTTCGTGGTATAAAAAAATTCTCGTCACTTTTTATGTATTGTACGATAAATTAAATGATAATCAATTTGAACGTAAACCCATCAAGTTAATCGAAATTGATGTAATCGCATGGCACATCATTATTGTAATCTAAACGATCCAAAAACCATAATGTACAGTTAAAATAAAAATATACACGTGTATACTGTACTTGTTTATTTTTTAGGGAAAAAACACAAACATGTATTATAGCAGGATGTTCGTAAATATTTTGATAACAAAAAAAGGTACCATCGTTCATACATTATTTTCATGACAATATGAAACAGTTTGTTATGTAACACAGGCCGTGTGGTCTACAGTCTGTACCTCTAGTGTACTGTAGTGTCCAACGTTTATAGTATCATAGTATACAGAGTGGTTTTTTTATCACTACAGTTATTTCCTCGGTAAATATGTTTTTTGAATAACATTTTTGTAGCATCATTTTGTAAACAATGTTATACTTTATCGATTTAACTTTTAATCTTTTTTAATCAGAGTTTTAAACAGAGATGCGAGGTATAATACATGAAGTGGGTTGAATGTCATTATAACCTATTATCATTTAGTACTTAAATACCTGGCGGTCGAATGAAGACTACAAAGTGCAAACACATAATCTCACATTAAATCACCGTGTATTGTAGGCCCGGGAATTACAGGGGGACAATGTGTACCTACTTAGCATTTATAATAATAGGTTATTTAAATTGTCTTCAAAATGTGTTATGTATTGTATTTTTTCAGTAACATCAGCTAATATTTATTAAAAAAACATACATAATGGGAGATTCTCTATAAAGTATAGTGAAGCGCTCGTGATTATGTAGATTTTCGAAAATCAATGCATTTTTTCAAGATGTAAATTACACGCAATTTTATTATTGTACAACGCTCATATCATGTCATCCTTAATTCTTAATCCATCTATCCGCTATTGATTTTTAAACCATAAACTGCTAAATATTTTTAATGTCATAGACCAAAGTCCACAACAGATTACTTTCCTAAATCCTGGGTTAGGTTATGCAAACTTCGCTCGTGGCTTGAGCACCCGTAATAATAATAATAATAATAATAATGATAAATATTCTGAAAATGCCTTATTCGGCCTTACCCTGACAATTGGCACGGCAGGCATGGACGCTGTACGTCCGCGATCCGTGATCGTCGTAGATCTCCGGTTGCCGAACGCTGACGACCGTTGTAGACTTCTCCTGGGTGAACTCCCCGACGGCCTGGCGCGAAGAGACCTGTTGGCGCTGATACCGCCACCCTGTCTGGCTGTGGTCGGTGGTCGGATGGACGAGGACGTTGATGACAACCGCGACGGCGATGGTCTTCGGAATTGATGTTCTATGATGCGTTTTTCTTCCAAGACGGCTTCCGGTGGCGGCTCGTCGTCCGGCCGGTAATCGCCCCCATAAAATGGCATCGGTGAAGACGTTGGCCTATTCAAAGACCAACCAAAATGTTACAATTAGTTATTTATTAGCATCGATAAAATTCCTGAATGCGCAACTACAACTCTCATAGACCAAAAATAAATGTGAATAAAATAAATAATTTCAAATCGTGTGGGACTTATTAGATACTTTATACTATTTTATACAAAACACCAAACTTTAAGTCTAAGTGTAAAATAAAACCATTTGGATGAATACTATTAAAAAGCAAGTCATTATAATACAACATCCATGTACTGTTTTCGATGGTTTTTAAAAATATTGGTTTTTCTTAAAACTATGATTTCTAAAAAAAAAATTGGGAATAAAAAAACATATTATAAATCCATAAAATAAAATAAAACGTTTTCTGTCTATTTTAATCAGCATTAATATTTATAATTAATTGGTGGATTTTTGGAGCCAAAGTTCAACCATCTTTGTTGTTTATACTATTTGCAAAAAACTAGTAAAAATTTAGCTAAAAAATGTAATAAATTATTTTTTCAAAATGTTATATATTTATAAGGTATATGCAATTAATTACATTATTGATTAATTTTTTATTACTACCTAGGTGTTTTGTACTCGACTTAGTTATCTACCCATCTATTTAGGTAGTTAATGACCTTACCTTTACATAATCACAATTCATAAGACGTTTTTATTTTTTACAATCAACAAATTGTAATTAACTCTTTTAACATACCATGAAAGTTTATATATTTCAAGAGTTCTACTTGGGTGAAAAACTTTTCATCAAAATTATTTCATCAAAAAAAAAGAATTGTGGGTGGTGTGTGAGAATGTGTTAGAAATTTAAGTGATGTGTGATAGGAATTCAGATTAAACATTCTATCGTGTATCGTAATAAATCCTTGAGTACATGACACGGTCACGTTTTAGCTACATTTTTGAAATATGATCTTCAAAAACCGTGTCTAAAACGTTGTTGATGAACAATAATTTGCGATATTGGGATTACGAACATGCGTGTCATTCAACATTAATAACAACAACATTTTAAAATTTTAATAAATTGTAATTGGTTTACCTTCGCCTTACCTACATTTAATATCGGTGGACATTGTCACTCAAGTTCATTTTGGTTAATTAATAATTTGAAGAAAACCATTGATATTTTGTCCAAGTTGTCTGACAACTTACTAGTAGAACGGTAGATCTCACGGCATTCTCGTGGTTAAAATGTGTAATTTAATAATAGTTACCTGCATCAATGTAAGAGATGTAAGAGAAGTTTGTAAACCAACTAGTTTGTACTTTCATTATGTAGTGTGCATGCAAAATTATTATCTGAGATTACAAAGACGTACCATAACAATTGTGGTTAATTTTGCTAAATATGACGTATATTTATATATTAGGATAATTAAATCAAAATGTTGACATTCAGTGAGCAAGTTTAATTATTTGATACACTTGTGTAGTTATTTAACTTAAATAAATATGTCAACACGAAAAGATGTATGTATGTATTTTCATATTATTTTTATTCATCCGATAATAATAATAACTAATATATACCAGTAACTATCATCTATTAAATTAAATTTTTTTTTTTAACGATAAGCTTTGTCGTCTATGAAATATATATTTATAATGTATGTACATGAATAGGTTTATAATATTATTTTGTTGCTAGTATTTTTTTTTGTACAAAAATATATTATTATTAAAATTCTGAAATCAAATTGTAATATCAGCAAATTAGATCGATTATAAGAAACAAATGGTGATTTACAATATTTATTTTAAAGCTTTAATTTTTAAACCTCACGTTGCTCACTGTATTCAAAATAAAACAATTAAAAAAAAAAAATAATGTTACTAATATGCAACTAATGTATACTTTGTATTAAATCTAACTTATATAATACTGTGAATTGCTATAATAACGTATGAGTAAACCTTTCTTTAATAAATATTATTTTTATGCAAAATAAATGTAATCTTGTTTTCTAAAAATGTTTAAATTAATTGTTTATCAATTAATTATTTTTTCAAGACAAACCTTAAAGAATAATTTAATAATTTATGAACTTGAATATTAACTTAATACTAAACATCAAAAAGTTATGTTAATGATACATTTCAATTTCCAATCGTATGACATGTTTCTCTTTCAGTAAATGATTTAAGTTTTTTTGATAAAACTATATAAATATATAATACAACGATTTAACATTTTTTTTTATCATTTATTAAAATATAACAAATTTAGCAATATTCTATCCCGACAGTCACATATCATTTGAATATTATCCGTATAATTTAAGTCCGTCTCATAATACGACTCCTTTAGTGAAAATCCATTTCAAAATAATATTTGTTCTAATTATTCAATAGATCTAAACTCGGCAACTTTGTAATTGGATATCATTAATAATAAATATAAATTTATCGTACATACTATATACCCTCATTGTATACATCTAAGATTTAATGAGAAATAAGTTAGATATTTATAATGTCAGTATGTCCTTATTTCTTGTCATATACCTACTTTTCTAAAACCTACACATTCACAAAAATTCATATTACATTGTTTCTCATTATGTCCATATTAATACAAAATTTTAATTAATAGATTTAAAGTTATTTAACAAAGCATGGTATGATAATAATTTTACATTTGAGATGTAAAAAATTAACAATAATGGGTACACTTAGCTGCACTTTCCGACCAGGAACTTAATTCAATTTTTATTATTTATTTTATAGATTCTGACCAGGGATATGTATGTATTGATTTCACGATATATTTGTTTTAAATTTACTTGTTTTGTGTGTGAAACACCCTAAAGATCCCTTTTTACAGTATGAGAAACACTCAAATAGACATTATAATTAAAATTCTTATTTTTATGAAAATATGTGTTGTAGACATTATCATTGCATCGGGATACAAATATAATAATAATATTAGTATTTAGCTTTAAAAAGTAATTTATATTCCATCCCAGTATCTAATAAA
Source organism: Myzus persicae (assembly GCF_001856785.1). Classification (NCBI taxonomy): domain Eukaryota; kingdom Metazoa; phylum Arthropoda; class Insecta; order Hemiptera; family Aphididae; genus Myzus; species Myzus persicae. Next base: position 365,937 of record NW_019103603.1, read on the forward strand.
TAAATAATTATTACATAAAGTATTAAAAAATGGCACATTCCAAAACATTTCAACTAGTGACAGGAAATCACTTTAACAAGACCAAGAATTGGACATTCATTCTTATTCCACTCATTTCTTATTAGCAAAGATCCAACCTTCATATACACTAAATGCCTAGTTGAATGTTCTCAACATATCATCCAGGAATGTTAAAATGTCCAAGATATTTCTAGAATATGAAATACCTCTTCGATTTGAAATAACTTCGAAGAAGCTCTCAAAGACTACTGCACAAAAATCCTAGAGATTCTTTACTAAAGTTAATATTGTTAATAACTTTTTAAATGTACTTTAAACTTGAATAAATCTTAATTTTCAATGTTAATCATCATGTATTTTTCATATATACATAGTATTGGTTACAGGTTTAATACAGCTTTTTTTATTTTAAATAATAAGAAAATATAATAAGCTGGAATATAAAAGTGGTTAGACTAAGATTGATTAAGCCGAGGCAAAATTCTACGAAGAGGCTTGTTATGATAATATCAGATGAGCTGGGTGGGAATAGAAAAAACAGATTGGTATCTTATAGTGTAGTAAGGAATTCGAAGCTATTTAGAGGCTAATAGATCGGGTGCATCGATAGTTCCGTTAAGAAGTGAAGTGATGAACGCGAGGTTCACAGCATCGTGAGGTGAATCCAGAGATGGAATATTTAGAGAAGTTGAAGCATTTTTAATAATAAAAAATGAAATTAGTATTTTAGTGAAATGGAACACTCTTACAAAGTAAAATAACATATATTATTATTATATTTAGGAAGTTGATTGATGTAAAACAGCACTTTGTTTTGTACCCCTATAATTATTTTCGGACTAACTTGGCATAATAAAGTTATTCATAATTTTCTGGAGCATACCACAATAAATTCTTAAAGATAGTTTTAATTTAATTAAGATGAATTAATTATTAGTAGCTTGTAATAAATTTAACTTTCAAACATTTACTTGTATTTAGGCTGTGATGAAAATATTATTTTTAAGTAGGTACATATTATTCTTCAAACATAAATTACATTTTGCTTGGAATAAATTTAAAAACAGATTATAAATAAATATAAGCACGCCCTATAAAAACAACAACTTTTGTAGTTTAATGATGGTTAATAATGTGTAATAATATAGTTAACCATTTATTAATATAAATAAATTAGAATAGGTGACAACAATAACTAATAAGAAATGTTTTTCCTGACCAGCATATAATATTACGTACCTATGTTACTTATTTATTCATTATATAAGGATTAGCCATTAGTGTATCGCTTGAAGATAAATTTGTATAATGCTTTGTATATGAATATTATTTATTTCTTGTTTGGAAAAATAAATGTTTATTTTGTACATAAAATCAAATAGGGCCTGACTCTGAGTGATTGATTGATCAACTCAGAGCCTAAACTATGATAGCTATAGACTTTACATTTTCGTGGTATCTACGTACCACTATGTGGGGGTGCACTAAGAAAAGATTTCTCGAAATTCTCATTTTATAGAGGTACTCACACAAGGATTTTCAGCTTCCCGATAGAAATCAGGCAACGGCGACGGGATAGCTAGTAAATATAATATACATATACATTAAATATGGTTGTTGGTTATCCAAAGTTAATAGACTAAAAAAACTACTAGACCATGTTCAATAAAATTTATATTAATAGATTCCTTGAGGCTTGAATGGTGTTTATTCAATATTTCTTCAACCCCTATAGGGAGGTCAAGAAAAAATAATTTATTTTTAGTTTGTGTAAATGGTTGCCAGTGGTTGAATATTTTATTGCTATAATAATTAATTAAAAATATTACATACAAATTTATTCACAAACATTTTTTTTTACAAAATTTTCACTGACAACTCCGAACGGATAGCTAGTTTATTATAAAACGTACCTACTACAGAAGTATATGTTTGAATTTTAATCTTAAACTATTTATAATATATACATGAATGTAAATAGTTAAATATTTTATTTTATTTTGTATTTAAATTTCACTAAAAATATAACGATATTTTATTTGAGTGAAAAAGTTCGTTTATTTAACTTGTACAAATTGAAAAATTATATAATAATTTAACTAGTTCCTAAAAATATAATTTATTATTTCAATTATATTATATTATGATATAATTGAATTTATGATGTTCAAAACTCGGAGCGAAACGATGATTGCATTGGATTTACAATGATGTGTGTTATTATATATTAATTTGCCTGTCAACAGTCATCATTTTTCTGAGCACTAAACGCTTCGACACTTTGAGGGTGGCTTCTGGAAGTCAAAATTAATTATTATCCATACTTCTATTAACTCTAGAGAAAAACTAAAAACAAAATTACGGAAAATGGTAATCTTTATTCAACATTTTTAACAAAATCAATTTTTTTTATTATTTTGCTCTATTTAAAAAACAAATAACTGCAGATTTTTGAAACTTTCAACAAATTTATACATTTGTATTTTTTAAACAGGGAATAACTTTCAAATATTTTAGCACTTTTGAGTTATTAATGCAGTATAGACATATGAAATTTTTGAATTTCTTATATTTTTTATAATAAATGTTGAAAAAAATTCTTTATGTGTCTTATAGTAGTTTGAAGAACTTAGCGTAAATCGACATTAATTTCTCAAGAGTTATGAGCATTTTAAGTAAGGTGTCTAAATCACGAAAATGTGCATAATTTTGTTGTAGTTGAATATTCATTGATGTGTCACTCTGATAAAGCTAGTATGATTTTTACAATATTTATTTGATTTTCATTTCAATAGCTTAAGGAGTCTCCTCTCTGAATTGATTTTCATTTAGGTAGGTACAATAATTCATATCATTGAATTCAAATTCAACACATCCATTATGGTGACCAGCTCAATAAGGTACACCCAAAACCTACTATACAGCATAATGAGTTCTACAATTTTGCATTGTATTATATAGACAAATATTTATGTACCTAGTAAGTGATAAATCATCAAAAGTGTCATTGTTTACATTTTATAAGTCAGTCATTTTATCTACATACATTTATGCATAAAAAATATTTGAAACTTTTTCCCAATAGTTATCTTTAAGATTAACAATATTTTTAACGTTTATTTATAATTTGATTTATTTTGACATTAAAACATCATTAAATTGTATTATAATGCTGACATTAAATTTATGACTAATTTAATGTTTTAATATAAATGTCATATAATGTATGATGAGTATAATAGATAATATAAAGAAATATGTAATATGTATATATATATAATTATATCCAAAAAATGATAAGGAACTTTAATATATATAGGTATTAAATTTCCTTAATACCGAACATAATTTACAACTTGCAAGTATTATACCTTGTTTTAAACTGTTAATGATTTATGTACAAGAAAGTTGTACATTTCTTCACAGTTCTTTTTTAGGTGCTTATTAAAATACAATTTAATTCGAAGACGCTTTAAAAGAATTTTATTTATGCATTTCCATAGAATTTTATATTCGCGTATATTGTGAATGAAATACATTTTTAATTATTTTTATGTGATGAAACAAAAGTTATTTCATTATTTTATAAACAGCAAAATGTAATATTTTTAAATAGTATTTTATTGAAATATTCTAAAATCCAAATAAGGTGTTATTAGGTTTTATAAATCAAATTTATATCAATAATTTGAAAAGTTATTAATCGTAAATGTGTCAGCTTATAAAATTAAATGTTAATTAATAAAAAATATTTTTTATGGGCATCATAGATTATAAAAAGATATTTTGAGAATTGTATTCACTTACAAGGTATTTCATTTAATACGAATTCAATAATAGAGTTTCGACAATATACAAGTACTCCTATTAAAAGTATACTTGTAGGAAAAATGTTCATATCTTATTTTCTTATTTTTTTTTTTATTTTTTTTATTTTTTTTATTTAATTTACTTCATCTCTTATTCTTATTGTTCATGTATAGAAACAGATTGAATAAAAATACTTTAATTACAAAAAAAAAAAAAATCTTATTTTCTTACAATAGGTACATTGATTAAACTCAAAACATAATTTTAACACAGATACCAGAGATTCAGTATCACCAATCATTCTCACCATAGTTAAAGCTGCAAATTTTAAGCCTATATTGTTAATTATCACTCCTGAATCCTAATTGAATTATATCATTGAAATTGCAGAACAGGAGAAACAAATTGATTATAATTGCATTAAGATGGCAAACCATTGTTTTTTTTTTTAAGTATTTACTTAAAATATTTGATTAGTGTGTTCCTACTTGTCCTGCTATAACTATACAAGTGTTCTTTTGTTTGACAAACGATGGTGGAAAGCGGCACAAAATCCTATAACTTGAGTAAATGAGCACTACATATGTGAATAAATTATAAATTTTTCATTTGTTTATTTGTTTTGAGTTTCAAAGTCATTTAATTTAAATAATTTAGGCAAACTTTATTGTTTTGTACATTCAATTAAGAAATGCATTATTACATATTCAAATTATTGAACTTAAACTCTAGTGCTTGCAGAAACATGAATGTGTAAGTTTGGTTCCAATTTTAATTATTTCCTAGAATTTATTTTTAAAATACGATTTAAAATTAAATTATTTAATTGGTAAATGGTTTAAACTTTTTGAGTAGTATTTTCATTTAGAAATCTACCCTTTAAATAATTCATACAAATTCTTCATGCTTGTTTATTTTATTAACCTTAAAAGGTCAGTTCTAAATCATCTTCAACAAATATGGAACATTCAACTGTCAAACACTTAATTTCAAATAAATCATAAAAAACGTTACCAACTTACACTTAGAAACATGGTAAATTAAACAAAGATATATTTTTAAGAACATGGTAAATTAAGTATTCCTGGGACTTAAAAGTTAAAAATGACTTCGGTGAATGTATTTTCAAAGAGATAACTAACTAAAACATTTCTTTGCACAATTGTTGTTAAACATTCATAAAATATTTTATTTTATTGTAAAATATACACGAATAACACATCACGAATTTTAATGTAACTTAAATAAATTAAAAATATTGTGTAATTTATTGTTATTTGTTTTATTTCCTCTAAATAAAAACTTTGATGTAAATGTAAACAACTCCTTAAAAAAATAGTAATTTCTTTCAGGAGATTTATTATACGAGCATTAAACTAGTTTATATCTACTAGCTATTTTATGTTTAAAGAACATACAAATACATCATATACCAGTAACATATTATGTGTGATATTTAAGTGTAAGAATAAAAAATGTATTTAATATTTACAAATATTATGTTCAATAATATTTGTATTGAACTTGAATACAATCTATCCAAAAAAGATTCTCAAAGTAGCAAATTAAGCTATTTAACCATCTGACGAACAAAAGGTTTAAATGTTTGTAAGTATAGGTACCTACACATATTATACAAAATATAACATTTTAAAGCTAATGCATAATTGCGAAAAACTTAACAACCATTATCTATACATCGTTGCTTAAATAACAGACTTAAAGTTTTATGCAACTGGGCATTTTAGTATCTAATATTATCGCACCTACGGTTGAGCTGAAATAATTTTATTAAATTAAATGATAAAAAATAAATAGTATATAACTGTCATATATCAATTGATTTGGTTATTCTATAAGAAATATGTTCAAACAATCATACATATAGTTTCTACAATAATAATTATTTATTATACATAACTCTCAATTTGTAATAATTGTTTTTAAAATAACTCATTGAATTAAACGTTGAACGTTTGAGTTAGGTCAATTTCATGATTGTATTCGTCTCGAAATCTACTGTAAAAAAAACGAATTCAAATAACCTAATTAACCATATGTCCCTATAACAATTGCAATTTCAACCCAAAAAATGTTTTTGAATCGTTATTGTTGCGTGTGACCGAGAGGGTAAAAATAAAAATATTATCACTGCGACAACATTTATTATCATATTATTATAACAACAGCTAGCTGTGCCACTTGCAGTCCGAATTCAATACGACATGACTACACGAGGCGTAGGTACAACAATATTATACACGCATACCTGTAAAATGTCATCATCGATGAGAATGGCAGGAAAAAAACGAAAATACACGCACAAGTAACGCACACTCCGGTACACAACGACACAAACGAATCAAATATAATACGTAAACATATTATTACGTGTATGATTAATCACCGTTTATGAATTATTGGTCACTCGCAACGTGCACGTCCACGAGGTGTGATGGGACGCAAACCGCTCGGCCCGCAGAGCAAAAGGTACTGCTGGCCTCGTGCGCTATCGCGTCAGCTTCTGTTTGGACGCTGTCGACGATAAAGGGGTGCGTGGCGCGCTCGTGTTGAGGTCGTTAGGTGGTGTAGAGGGGAGGGTGAAAATCGTACGACAACAATGCTCACAGGTGCTGGGGGCAGTGGCAGATCCCATTTGGGATTGTTTTCTCGGGGGAAGGAGGGGTTGCGATGGACTAGTAGTTTTGAAGACAGTTGGAGAAGAAAAAATATGTTTGCTTTAATAAAAGATGCAACAAAAAATGTAGCAATTTTTTCTATCTTTAACTCAAGACACTCTTAAATATTGAACTACAGTCCATTATGCCGTCGGTCTTCCAGTTCCATAGACGTAATCATGATATTGATCATTTCACAGAGTGTGATTTCTGCCTCTATACATGGCATGTCAATATTAGAGTCAACCGATTGACCGTAGATAAGATGTGGTAATGAAAGTTGCCGTTGCGATGTAATTAATAACTTCAAACGGAACAGTACGGAACGTTTTCACTATTACTTATTAGTTATTATAATCTTATATACCAAGTAGTGTTAAAGTTCATCATTTAAAAAACTATTTTTAAAATATCGTGTAACTAGTAGTACAAAATGTGACCAATTAGTCAATTCCACCACAAGAACGACAAGTACCTATACAATTGCACGAGTGTGCCAGGTGACATGAAACTGGCGGTGTGTTACTACGAGTGTTCGCTGATTACGATAAGCAAATATTTTATTTTCAATATTTTGTATACAACGGAAATTGCGTGGTGTGCCTCAATCATTGATCGAATTATCGAAAACGTTGGCTACATTGTTATATCACCACATGATTTTGAAATTGTGCAGACAATGTGTTTATCTGCCGATATTATGAATATTATGTTATCGTTTGGCGAATATAATACTGCGGGGTACTATCGGAACTATCGTACAAACGTGTCAAATAGCTTTCGATAATGTCGTAATGGTGTTTTGCAAGTATCATGTATAGTTGCAGTTAGGTCGCCATTAGCGTGAGAGGTAAGGGATTTATGTGGGGAAATGTGCACACCCGGACGTCTCACGACCATTATCTCAGAACGATTATATGACCTAAATGCACCGTTCCAATTCTACTTAACCTAACACAGCATCTACGAATACTGGGGATATGGTGATTAGTTGATTAGTGGGTTTTGTTAAGAAAACGTCGTGTGAAAGCAATATTGATGATACAGCATATTATTATAGACAAATCATATTATTATCTACGTAGTGTGTGTGTGTGTGTGTGTGTGTGTTGAGGGGGTATGCAGGGATGCTGTAGATCCATACTGATTTCCGTGTTTTGGAGCAATTTAAACTGAAAACTATACAATTTGTTATTAAAATTTGAAAACGTACGAGTATAGTGACACTGTGTACGTCCTTAAGCAATATATACATATGCAACGTATACATCGGCAGAGACTTAGAACCCATAAAAGATCTGACGTTGGTAAATTTTATGACCCGGACGATCATTGTTACACAAAAACGATGGATCGAATATTCAACACGTCACTGAAGTGCTGCTCTGCTGAACTCATGAATAAAACGTAGGTATATTCATCAAAACTTTTCACAATTTTTCATAAGAAAATATGTATTCTTGAATATCATGTAGGTACATTAATAAATTTCGTTGAGCATATATATGCTTAAGTGTTCTAAGATTAATGAACATATACGCGTACTGCGTCTTAAAACTTCATGGGTGGTACTTAATTTTGTTCAAAATAATAATAAGTAGATGCTTTTATTTTTACACAACAATTTTACTGGTCCTGTTCCACAAATAAAAAGTAATTGTATACTATTTTTTGTGAACAATAATTTAAGTACAGTTATTTTTTTTAATGTAAAATTGACCGATAAATAATCGCTGTAAAACAAATACAATATTATTATATTATAAAATACAATGAAAAATAGAGTCGATATTTATTTTAAGATTTTTATAGGATTACACTAACCCAGTTAATATGTTGGTATATACGTTTTGCAATATTTTTAAAAGATTAATTGAAATCAATGATATTAAATTTGTTTGACTGTAGTCCATAACTAAAATCTATTAATTAAAAAGATACGTTAAGTACTCTTAAAATTATATTCATTGTTTTTTATAAGTTATTAACATGACACATTGTGTATTGCCTAATTTATATTTGGGTTTGTATCTTTCATGTGTCCTAATTATTAATGAAACATATTATAAAAAATAGTTTGTAGTCATCTTAGAAGTACAATTCAATAACACATTAATATCGGAACTGAAATACTGCAATAAAATTAATCAGTTTGCCTGCGTGCAGTGTTTTATGTTTATTGGATACATTGTTCGTGTACAATTTTAGAACTATGTTTAAAATTTGATAGTGACAACAATTACAAAAACCAGTTTTTATCGAATAATTATTTCGTTATATAGAAACATCAGATTCGTTATTTGGAGATACATTTACGTGTAATTAACAACGAAGGTCATAGTTCTCAAAAATAATTCGTTAAATGGAAGTTTCGCTGTATTTTTAAATCTTAAAAACGCCAACATATTATTATTGTATTGTGTCATACTAATTGTTGGTTCATATTGTCATTAACTGCTTAAAACATAATTATTAATAGATCAAACAATTTTGGGCATTTTAATTATTCTTTTGATAATATTGGTACTATATTAAAATAAATAATTAAATATAAGTTATAATATTTCGAAGAAAATTAAATGTGCATTAGATAATGCAGCATGGTTATGTATCTATTTTGCCTATACGAAGCGCCGTCCCAAATTATTTACAAGAAACAATCGCAATCAACTACAATAATTATTTCAAACATATATTTCAAGAACGTAGTTTCATAAACATAATAATTTAAGTTAAATTCCGAACTTTCCTGTAATTTGAATTATCATAAATTATAAATTATAATCGTTGTTTAAGCCGACGTGCTTGTAAGTAATGATGACTAATGAATTTCATAATACTATAGGAACATGAAAAAAAATTTAAAAAATACATATAACAATAACTTGGAACAACATAAATCATAAATATATACTTATTATGTTGAAATAAAAAATAAAATATAGACTTTAATTATAGTTTAAGTCACCACTTGCAAGGTTATTTAGATTTGAACTTCGGATGGAAAATAAAATTAAAAGTAACTATATTATCGTATTGCTATAGATAATCAATATAAATTTAATTGCAAACCATAAACTTATCTTTAATAATAAAATATGATGGCTAGTATAATAGTAAGAAGTAAATTATTAAATATATATTCATAAGTTCAATATAGATAAAAAATATTTACTCAACATATACATATAATTGAGATTAGATTTATGATTGGAAAAAAATACTCAATTTAAAGTTTTACCTATTTTATTTAATATACAGTGTGTTTCAATATATTTTTTATCGTAATATATACCTAAAGTAATTTGTTTTACCTACTGTACATTTTAAAATCTTAGATAAAAAATATAAATGAACTTTAAATTTTAATAAAAACTCAAATTTTAATTATTTTGACGAATTTTGTCAAAACATTAATTTTAAACGTTTATAAAAAAAACATTGTGAGTATATTATATATATTTTTTAGTATATATACAAGTTATGAAAAACATTTACATTTACAAACTTTTGACCAAGCAACAGTTTTTGTAGAAAAAAATCAAAAAAATGGATTTAAATTCGATACTTAAATTAAATTGTAACCTACAATTTATTAATATTAAACATAAAGGCTGATTTAAAATATAAAATATACAAAAGTGAGTTTAATTTTATAATAATATCATATGTTATTATACATTTTAATGTATGATTGACAATTAGTACAATTTAAAATATTAAATAGAACACAATGGAAAATAATAATAAATGCTGATTATAGACATATTGAAATTTCGAAGGGAACAAGTAAAAGTTAACGAAGGATGTTTGGTATCCGTACCCTTTGGGTCTTTGAGTGAGCCTTGTTTATAATCTTTAAATGTTGGGAAAATTAACTTGCCTAGTTCAATTATTTACAGCGTGTATATGAACCAAAAAAAATATATTAAATACGGCGAATTGTCAGCAATGTTATCGTGGTAACATTATTATTCATTTGAACAAATTGAAATCGGATGAGTAGTTTTGGGTCGTAACAAGAATTCTCATTATATATTAATGAAATATTATATATTTATAGCTATACATGAATATTGATTTTTGATCATTAGTAGGTATGGTTATTTGATTATTCGTATTAGTTACCAGTTCCAATAAATGCATAAAAAAAGTGATTCTCCGAGTATGATCACTAATGTATTTTTCTTGAAAAGGTTATAAATGTATTCATATTGAAATATTTGGAATTTTTAAATATACTTAAAGACCACGTTTTCAAATGATTGAATTTTTATACCATTTAAAGCATGTTGTGTATATTTTGAGTAACTAAAATCTATGAATTAAAGATAATTGTTCTTAATAATGTTTTTACATAAGATATAAAATATATTTATAATACTTATTCTAGCTGGTACTTACATTTAGTTAAGTACTCAAACAATTTTTGGATACTTTAAAATTTAAATGTTAATAGATGATAATCAATTAATAGAATTTTCTAGCCATTATATGGTCTTCCGCTATAATTTTCTAACCATATCTTCCAAACCTATAATTATGCCTATTATGCATTAAGTTAAATAAATGAACAAAAACATCTAGTTAAAATTTTGATCTGACCACATTAAAAAAATCTATGTATTTTTAAATATGGACATATATGGTCGTATTGAATTAACACAATTGCAAAAATCAGAAATTACATTAATTATTATGAAATAAATAATGCTTGGTAAGTAAATTACCCTGTTTGTATAATTTAAGTATAACATACACAGGTTAGACTGGTTAGAGAATGTCTTACTATACACGAGAACAAAAAACTAAATTATTTCCTAAAGCTATAGTTTTAATACATTTTAGTATATTAATTATTTTTGTAAAGTCTATAATTATATGCATACATTTTTATTTAAGATAAGCCCCTCAAATAATACTTGATTAATACTATGTAAAAATGTAATATTTATGTCATATTATTAATATTGCATAGGCACCTCCTTTTTTGAACTTAGCAAATAATATATGTTTAATGTTTATAATATGGTTGATAAACGTAACAAGTTTTTATACCGCATGCATAGATAAAAATAATTGTATTTTCATAAATTTTAATTTTGTTTTATAAACATCTACACATATCACCACAATCCGATAATTGCACGACATTAATAATGTAACTCAAGGATCAAAAATTCAATATGTAATCAGTAAAAGTACCCTGAGGCTTTATTTGTAATATAGGTATTGTCATATTAAAATAATATTGTGTTTTTATATTTTGAGATTTATCACTACGTCATCATAATGCATATTAGGTATATATTATAGTATTGTTGGTTGTTATAATAATGATTAGTTATTATTATATAATATAAGAGCAAAAGCAATTTTGATGAACAATAGGTACTCATTTAGAACAATAACTGTCCTACGGACACGAACTTCATTGAATTACTGAAATCAAATAATTCCTATATAGTAGCCAACGTTTACATAATAAGACTTTTGAAATTAATGTACCCGATTCTCAAACGTCCTAACCTTCAGCCAACCTGTGACATCTAAGGCACCAACTACAATTATAATCCATATTATTATTTTGAAATGTCCCGAATTCCGCGTGACCCGTACAAAATTAAATAACTATTATACCTCTGCTAGAGAAACGTCCTAAATAAAATCCTTTCAATCAAATATTATTAAATTATATTGCTCTACAGACCTCACTAATGATAGTTGGATTGGTGTTTTATGTCCCTCGACAGGAGTATAGAAAATACAAGTTCTCTCCTATCTATCATAAATAACTGAGACATGATTATAGACCTAAAGCAGCTTTTATAAAAATTAAAAATTATTAGTTACATCGTTTTAGCCACGCCTTGTACAGTTGTACATTGTTTTTTCATTAAATTAAACTCACCATACTATAATATTTTATGCGCTCCATTTAAATTGAAAAATAGTTAGTAAAATAAAAAACTAGTAAAATGCTAGTCTTGTTTGTATAGTAACACAATAATCAATACTATAATATTGTAATTGTTATAAGTTATAACATTAATAACTGACGATAACTGACATAGCACACATAATATTTTAATTATAAATTTAACAAAACGTAGGTCATAAGATGATAAAATAAAAGTAAAATAAAAGTTCTTGCAAACGCATTATCTGTTATTGGTTATATATTTTTTTTCATTATTTTATTTTTAGTATCAACTACAATGGTTATAAGCTCACATAACAATATTTACATATTTAATATATAGCAATACACTTTTCATTTTTTTTAGATAAGAAATTATGTTAAGGGGTTAGAAGTGGAACCAATTGCTTCATATAAATTGTCCGAAATGTTTAATTAATTTCTGGCTTCATAGAAGTACATAGGCCAGTAGGCGATAATGTGCTTGATGAAGTTGTTTGAGTTGCATGTTGGGAATAAGGGAAGATCTGTATTTTCCATAATGTGTCCACGTGTTCTCAATCGGTTGAGAATTGCCTCTTTTTATAATTGTATCTCACATGGATCTGGAAAATTCAACAGAATGTTTGATTTATTTTAATTTATTTTCCTTGGTTGTATGTCATCATGTGTTAAACAGACCCATACAGTATTAGTACAATAAACAAAAAAAATGTTAATATAGACCTATTAAATACCTCAACAATCACTATTATAATAAGATAACTAAGTAGCTTGTAAAAAAAAACAAAAATAAAGTCATTTAATTTATAACCGCTAGTCTAAGCATTAAATACCAACTAATAAATAAAAAATACATTCTTCAGAATAACATTATTCGATTAGCATCAGATTATTCATTTATAAATATATTTTGCCAGATAAAAATCAATTGATCTTGGACTTTAGGTGAATTTAATACTTTTCGAAACAATGAATGTTTACCGATAAAATATACCCCTGTCAAGCCTAAGTCGGTATATAGACATGGTGCATGTTGAATGTTATTAACTGTTCAGTATTTATCAAATTTCGATGCTAATACCTAAGTTTAATGTAATAATAATAACTGATGAGAAAATAATCCTCTAGAAACATTTAGATGTCCACAAATAACCAACATTGTTGCCCAACTACAAACTGCAGTCTGGGAAAATGTAGAACGATATGGATTACATAAATTAATATTATACCGAAATGAAACTATATCCCTCTATTCGGCATGTTTTACTATTATTATTGTAGGTAATTATATTGAATTTATAGTACTTGAAAATCTCAAAATATGTATGAACTCGTATTTTTAAAATGTATTTGATATTTTTTATTGAAATTGAAATATGATAATCAATAACAGGTACTTATATTAAATGTATATAGGCATACATTTTTTTTTTAAATTTTTTTTTGAAGAAGTTTTTAAATAAAGACTTGAAAAATAATTGCCTTTCTCCATTTATATCTTAATACATGAAACGAAAAAACATCACAAGAGTACATGATAATATCTCTTTTCAAATTATAATGGATAACTGTGTATTATGTTTATAGTTCATTTCTTACACAGGTTATTTCGTGTGAAATATTATTATACTCGTTATTGGTTGTGTTGTCACATTGGCCTGAATACGATTTTGGATTTAGAAATTGGTATTGAAACATTTGAAACTATTATTTTTATACAGAAAACATTCCAAGTGTGTTTTTTTTTGTCCAAACGCATTCGGCACTATTTTTTCTATTTTGAAAAATTCAAAATATTTTCTTAATTTTACTTACAAAGATATGTACATTTATATGCAAAAATATACAAAATACAGCTTTAAATTTAACACTCTACTCCATAGTGTTATAAAACATGATTATAGATTATTCCAAAAATTTTAAAAAACATGAAAAAACTTGAAGTCCCTCTGCCCTATTTACCACCCTGTTTATAGAGATTTGTTATGATTTTTGATTTTTGATATTTAACGAACAACACAATAATAATTTAATGATATTTAAAACAATTTCGAATGATGTGAAAGTAAAGCATACACACGTCTTCTCTAAATATGAGATCCAGTCCACTACATGCAATAATTCATAATGTTTTATTGTTTCCTCTCAACAGTTAACATTCAGAAGTACAAATCCATTATTTAATTAATCGTATAGGATCATTATGATTTATGACTGTGAATAGTCTGTGTTATAGCAAAAATTGGATACTGGGATACACACATGTCAATGGTACAATATAAAATTGCATTAAAAAGACACAAGTAAGAATGATTTTTTGAAAAAATGTGAAAGATATAACGTATAAGTCTGTATTCTGTACCTATAATATATTTCATGTATACTACAGTTACTTACTAAATATGAACATTCTATGTTGGAAACAGATGGATCGAGTTATTTTACTATTTTGTATATGTATAATATTATTAAGAAATTCATAATATCTACAATAGATACCATGAAATATTTATTGGCTTATTCTAATCTTAATTATAAACATGTATTATGTACATTGTACGTTATGTGAGTAAATGTTTAGCAGATGGATAGTTATGTAGTGGGAAAAACTGAACTGGAATAGAACTCAAAAGTTTTTATTTGATGTTAAAACCTGAAAATTCGAATTAACATTTTGATGTTTAAATTTAAAAATAAACAAAATTCGAATTAAATTCTCATTAATTATTTAAAAAATATTGAAATAAAATAAAATGAACGACAGTGTTGAAAAAAACACTATTTAAATAATTAGTTCTCAAAAGTAAAATGGTATACTACTTTGCTTTGAATTCTTACACAAAATGTATAAGTTTATTCAAATTTGACATCAATGTTTAACTTACTAGCAAAGAAAACATGCAATTATCGAACATTATTTTTACTTATTTTAACGCGGCCCTGACTGGTTACTTAAACTAAAAAAGCCCATTTTACACACCATATTACCTTATCGCGAAGCTCTAGGAGTCCTTGAAACACAGTTTTAGAACAAAATATTATTTTCTAGGACCCAACTGGTTCAGTATGGTTTTTAATATACGGGAACCAACTAGTATACATCGAAAGTTAGCAGTGAAATAATATGTGATTATAAGCGACAATGCAACATACCAGAAAAATGAGAAATCTAATAATTGCCTACAACACAGAACTTCTTACAAATGATGCCTTTTGAAATTTTTTAAAACTTAATACATTTTTATCGACAGTATTCGTGGCGCGCTCCTGTGGAATCAATTCAATAATGGTGCATTTATTTATCATCCTATATTTATGTATAGTACACCAAATGTCCAATTAAATATTTACATTATAAATACAATTATTAGTATACGACTAAGATATAAATCTAATCTTTACTTAAAAATGTAATAGGTATTTATGTTTAATTTATCAATCAAATAGGCACTATGACACTTTGATGTGACTAAATATATTACCATGATGTTATATAGTTTATATAAATGTAATTAATTTCAACAAAAAAGAATAAACTAAAAACCGTTTTTAATATTATTGAAACCTACTCAAACAGAGGTTAAGTGAAAACGTGACAAATTAAAATTATAAAAGTTTGTGTACCTACATTGCTGAGCCTTTATAAACTCAAACTTCCGAGACAAATTTAACATCACAAATAGACTAAAAAAATTAGAAACTGAAGTAATTCTCTTGTGCACAGCTTATGTAGTCGCCAGTCTAAGTATAAATGAATAATATTTTGTCCTGTTAAAAAAAACTAAGGACCATTAGACGTATAAAATATGTTGGCCCGACCGGTCGTATTATAATCTATATGTACTTCAAAAATATACTTTACCGCCAGCTGATGTATACCCATGATGGACTTGCATAAGCAAATAGTATCATAAGAAAATAAATCCTGAGGGCCCAGACGAATTCATGGGAGCTCAAGCGAGACAATAGAGTGGTCGATTACCACAGTGAATATCAAATAGAAGATTGTTTGTGGAGTCGAGAGTACAAATCTTGTTGAAAAGTAAAATGAAAAAAAACGGTACCTAAACGAAGATTGGATGTCCGGCATTAGGTAGGTGCCATTCTTTTTTCGCTCACGTCGTTGCAAGACAGTTATTGATTGCATGTAGGTATACAATATTCAAATGCAATGTTACGGTTCCGAAACTGGTAGCCTAATCTGACCAGAACACCAAAACTTTCAAGAATAATACTAAATTATTTATGAATACTATTGTGGATCTAAATAATTTAAGCAATTATATTTTTTATTTGTCTTCTTAGTACGATTTATTATGAGCTTTTTAGTTAAATAAATTCTCAAGTCCGATTATAGTTTTTGCACTAAAAATACATTTTTATCGAATTGTCTTTTACCTATTAGTATCATTGTATCCAATGACTCATTGGCATGCTGGGTATTTTTTTTACCTCATAATATTTTAACATTATTTAGTAAACTAAACATAGAAGAATTCATTTTTTTTAACGAATGGTGATTATTTTTAACGTTTATTCATACCTATGTATAATATGTATTAACTAACATTTTACTATTTAAAATTAACTTTCAATAATAACAGGAAGTTTGTTTTTTTTTTGTTATTAAAAAAAAATATATCCATAACACGTGTATTTACTATTATAATTTAAGTATAAGTAAATATTCTAATGATTTGGAATGCAATATAGTACCAAAAATAATAGTATTTATTGTATAAAACTATAAAAAATATTAAGAAAAACTCAATGAATTATATTACAATAACTGATTAAAAAAAAAAATTAATTTGAAAGAAAGTTGGTGTTGAGAATACCTTGATAGTGGTTTAATATTAAAACGGCCTTATGATAGTGCCAACTAGACTCGACTTCAAATTGATAGATGGGGCCACATGAAACTTTTTGAGATTTTTTTTCTCATAGCCTGAAAAAATAAATAAACTTCTCGTAGTAAAACTAATACATACGAGTATGCATGAGGCACATTTCAATGTATGACTTTATTGCTCGTCAATTTAAGCTTACCATGAAAATTAATTCGAATAAAAAAAATTGTGGATCACTGAAAATGGAAATTAAATTTACCTATAACTATAACGTTAGAACTTCTAATATGAAGTACAAACATTTTTTTTTATTTAACCTTGTTGTATAAATTAAAAGTTTACAGACAGTAAAATAATAAATTATATAAATGAATAATATCATAGAATGTGGTCATCCCATAATAATAATCGTAATACTTATATATTGTCATTATTACTATTATACAATTATAAGACTACAATAAATAATATTCCTCATCCCACTTATACTTAATAAAGTACAAAATCCCTTGTAAGATTTTCGTTTATATTTTTATAATCCGTAAAAGGTTAAGTTTTACATAGTTACACGTATTATTCATTAGACAATTCATAGATGCCATTGGGAATAAAAATTCAAGGAAATTCCCGACAGAATTCTCCTTCAGAATTTTTCAAATATCGCATGTTTAAATTAATGTTTTTACACTTAAACAGGAATAATTCTTCTAACTAAATACAAATATTTATACTTATATTTTATATAACATTTAAACAAATTTAAGTGAATTCTTATGCGGTTTTTATTTTAATTTTTTATTGTTTAATAATAGATGAATGCAACATTAAATATTAAATGACTTAGATACCAACCTATAATATGATAATAATTATAAATGTTTTGTTTTTATACATTTTTGAGAAATTTACTGAATGTAATATATGATTGAAGGACGAAGGTTTTAAATTACATTTTAAAAACAAATGTAAATTTCTAGAAAGATATAAGCTTACGACCAAAAATTGTATTGTAATATTGAATATTATACTAAATTGTTTCAAAATATATTAAAAATCATAATATTTTCATTATATACCTATTTTACCTACTATTTTATTACCTACATTGGTATTATTAAATCAATACTTTGTTTTTATTTCCTATATAATAGTCATAATAAACAATCTGTATTTAAAAAAGGGCAATAACTAAATATGGTGAAAAGTATTTGAAATAAACATGTTATTTGTTAGCATGACGTTACCATCAGCAACAATTAACTTAATATTGTTTGCTTTTAATAATTTGAAATGCACACATCTTGATAAAAAAAATATAAATGTTTATTATGTTTGTCAGTATTTTCATATAGGTACTAGGTGTCTAGGTATTATATTATAAGTCTTAACGCGTAAGTCCTATACGAAAGATTGATATTAAAGCATATAACATTAAACACACAGCTTCACATAGGTACTTTGGGAAATATTCATACTTAATCTCTAAATCATTGATTATCTAACAGTATCCTTAAGTTTCTATTAGCCTTGTTCTAATAAAACAAATTAATTAAATATTTTTTTCAATACCTATGTGTAAACCCTAGACTTTAATTAAAAATAATTGTACATGGCCATTGGCCACATAGACATTTTAGCTAATAATGTACATTAGAGTATATAATTATAAAATATATTTTAAGTCATGGTTCTTCAAATATTAAAACGATTGCATGCCTGTTTGTATATTTAATTAAAAACAATAATTGTCTCTATGTTTATATTTTACATTGGGTAAATACATTAAGTTTACTATAAAA
This sequence comes from Myzus persicae, assembly GCF_001856785.1. Lineage (NCBI taxonomy): Eukaryota > Metazoa > Arthropoda > Insecta > Hemiptera > Aphididae > Myzus > Myzus persicae. The sequence goes on from NW_019103603.1 coordinate 385,018, forward strand.
ACATCATTGATATACCTACTCGTTCATGTGTGTAATGTTTATTGAATATACAAAAACAATATTTTATTTAAGAATTTTCATATTATGTAAAATATATTCTTCTTTAGCTTAGTAGTATACAGTTAAAATTATTTCTATTTAATCCGATGGATAAGTTCGAAAAAATACAGTAGAAACTATCTATTTTGCTTATATTTCTAACCTGAATTTATGTTTTGGTGGGATCATTGTTTCTGACTCGTCTTAAACCATCATGTTTCTAAAGCCACTCCAAAAGCTATAAGCATTATCAATTATTATCATTAAACATGCGTACACACCTTCAGGCTTCAGTAATGGCTAAATAATAACTAAGAATGTGATTATGTATACAAAGGGGAAAACAACCAAGTATTTTGCATATTATTATCTCTAAGTACCAGGGACTAGAAACGCATCGAAAAAGACAGGTTCTGAAAACAGAATCCTTTAAGAATATTTTAATTGGAATCCTTGCCACCAACATTTTTTCAGCCAATACCTGTAGGAATTTTTCTGAAAAAATCATAAGGGTTCCTGTCCCTGCAATTTGACTTATGTATGCCTAATTATAATATGCGTACAGTGCGTACCTGTATGAATTGTTACTATACGCGCGTGGTGTGTGTGTGTGTGTGTGTGTGTGTGTGTGTGTGTGTGTGTAGACGTGCGCTCGTGCATTGGGCCGAGTTGTTTTGTTTATTTAAGCGTACCTATACACGCGACTCGACACACGCGATTGCCGAGGCCGCGGTGGATTGATCGCCCCTCACGTTTCCGTATCGCATTTGGCCGACGAGTACCGGTCGATTTGGTTTACACACGCGGTCTCGTATGACGACGGCGGGCCAGCCGATCGCTTATACGTCGATTCATGCTAAAATAGCCTCGTCGCACTGGTCTTCGACATCCAATCTCCAAAGTCCGATCGTGTCGTTTAAAGTAAAAAACATTCGTCAGCAAAACGTCGTCGTAACACTCAGTCCGAGCTCGCGGCACAATCGCAAACGCCTCACACAAGTGGCGTTTACCTACTTTAAAATATAATATACACTTACGATTCTCACACAAATTTAAATCACACTGAGTATACGTAAGTAATATAATACAATGTACATGTATATATTATTATGTATATTACACAATTTGTTGGAGTCATTGGTGCAACTAGAAAGACCCCCCCCCCCCCCCCCTCCCCCCCAACACACATTAACATCGTAGAAAACTGTCAAAAAATTTTCTTTGTCAATTTAAACATAGCTACGAGCTATATAGGTACTAGGTATGTTACATTAACATAGATTAGCACATTTTCCATACATACGTCATAACACAACAATCGAGTGAGACTTATCAAATATCATTAGCAGTGAAAACATTCAAAACAAATTTGCAACCTCAGGTACCAATTTTTATTATATCTTGTCTTTATGTTCAGATCGTTAATTGTATTTATGAAAATAAAATGCTAGCAGGGGTGTGGGGATTAAGCCTGCATTAATTTTTCGTTGGAAGTAGCCCTATCTAACACCCTATAATTTTGACTCTGGTTGCGCCTATGGCTGGCGTTAGTATATTGTGTTTTTTTTAAATAACTTACCTATTGTTCAGTATATGTCTATATATATTTTAATTAGTTATAGAATATTGTTTAATGGTGTTTGATCTTATTTTACGTGTGATAAACTAATATTGAGTTATTAGTTATTACTTATTTCGCTTATTTCACTATCGTGCCATTCAAATTATTGGTGTCATAGTTATTACGATTATCGTTGTATAGATTAAACCTACTGTATATTATATAGCATTGAATGTATTTTCATGTCATCAATACATTTTATGGTTACTATAAAAATGATTTGTTCTCACTTCAGTGAAAATCAAATTCTGATAGTTACATTCTTACGTACTCACTGACACCTCTGGGCTCTGATGTAGATATTAATGTGTTTTAAAATAACTATGTCATGGCTTTTAATATGAGATTGTGTAATAGATCTGAAAAACACCAGCCAACTTAGATCGTTTTTTATATATCTTTCTATCTTATTGACATCAAAAGTGTACTATAAAAATATGAATTTGTTTATGTTTGAGAAACAATATTTTGAGTGATTCCAAAATTTAAATGAGAACGTAATATAAAAAAGTTTTATGAAGTTATGTATTTATTTTAAAAGACCATCGTAAGAAACATAACAATCAAAAATTAATAAAAGTAATGCATTTTGTCCATTTGGTTATTTTGTTCAACAATTGTACCGGGAACCAACATTTTTATGTTTCTCAACTCTTGAATTATCACCTACCACTTTCAATTAATATATGATACCTAGTATTTAATGTTAATAAATTTAATTATGCAAATGCATTGTCATTTGTCAATAATTAAATTCAGTAAAGTAAAATATAATACCTACGTGCCTTATAGCTTATATACAGAGTGATTCACCAAGCATGCTCACTCTGTCACCCCCATTTTTCCCTTTAATAATGAAATAATTCAAATTCTTTTTTTTGAATCATTGAATTTTTCACAAAATTAGGCAAAACATTCAAAATAAATACTCATTAAACTTGTTAAAAATGGTTTTATATGAAAAATATAAAACAGGTATAATATTGAATCTACTATTTAATTACACTTAGACTATTTTCACAAAAAAATAATATTGATCAGCAGCATTTTTAAATCACTATTATCCTGCAAATAATTCACTGTCATATACTCCTTGAGTAGAACAAATAAATTTAAGAATTTCAAAAATGGTTTTTGAGTTTATTTAAAATTTCAAAAATCAGAATTTGAATAATAATTATATTATTATAGGAAAAAATTGAGATGAGCATGCTTATTGAATCATGATCTATATTTATGTTTAGCCATTTTGTACGTAGATAAAACTTAAGATAGTTAAGGTTATACTTTCTGATATTTGTTGTGTAAAGGTACCTGATTCATTTAATTTAAGTAGGCACATTTATTTAAAACAAAATTTGTAATTTACTTTGTATATTCAATAGTCCATTAATTTGTCTGATAATGATTTCATTCTAAATATCAACTATCTTATTCATCAAAACATAAGTTAATCTTCATTTTTAATTAGGTAATACAGATATAGACTGCATAGAACATAATTACGTGAAATCATATAATTTGTATTCACTGACATGCTTCATCATTAGGTATACTTAACTTGTACTAATTTGAAATGCATATATCATATGCTATAAAAAATATGAACATTTAAAAAAAAAAACCTATAACAAAGTTTGAACATCGGAACGTCTATTGCAAGTATAAAATAATAATTTAGATAATGCTTAGATAGTAAAAGTATAACATTTTTTTTTTTGATTTTATATTTCAATATTTGGTGCAAAAAATAGTATATTTTTAAAGTTTAAAGCAATAGTTATCATTGTTTTATATTATTGACAATCAATATAGAAACAGGACTAAAAATATTTTAATGTTAGGAAAAATGTACACAATTTAAGTAAATTTCAATAACACCAGCATTTTACATTTTACATTTTAAAATATCTCGCTCAACAAAATTGTTAATGTTTCATCTTTTATTTCTAATTTTACTCTACATATCATTAATAAAAAATTATGAAGAAGCTCAACATTTTTATAAATAATAGTTTGCACAACAAACTTTCAAGCCATCACAATCTTTGTAAAAATATTCACAAATCCCAACCCTCCCGAGAAATCCTCTTATAAGGTTAAAGAAATGATAATGTTGAGACATTTTTTTAGTATTACGAGTATATGTAATTATATTAATAGTGATAAATAATAATAATCATAATAAAACAAACGATTTATTAATGACTAATGCTATGAATATTATAAACATTTTAGGGTTCAAATTTAAAGTCTAATAATAGAACCTACGCCATAATTATAAGGTTATTGAGTATATTGATTTAAAATGTTTTATTTGTGGTACCTTTTGTAACCAAAGATTGCATACCGTATTACCGTGTTACTAGAGTAAGTAGAGTAAGTAGAATAATATATTATAACCATATGGGCACCTAGATTACATGGTTTACAGATGTATATTATATATGAATACATATACTTCACTATCATAGACATTTATTTTTATTATTATTATTATTATTATTATTTTCATTTTTACATATTTAGCCTTTTCATCTAGACAACTGATCTAAAATCGTCTATATATCAAATTCCAATAAGTGTATAATACGTCATATAGTATATATTCCTAATTTGTTCCATAGACATTTATTTAAGACAGGCTCTAGAATATTATTGTATCCAAATTGAACGTTGTTGACAAAGATTATTTGACTTATTGACGGCTTCGTAGAAAAATTAATTTTATAACCTATTGTCAATAAACCAGCTAACCGTATTCGGTATAAAGTGTGTGCTTTGGACGTTTTCATTAAATATTTAAAAACAGTGAACATTAATTTGAACAAAGAAAAAATATTGAATTAGGGGCATTGTCTTTCTCTCTCTCTCTCTCTCTCTCTTTCTCTTTCTTTCTTTCTCTCTCTGCTGAGGGGCGAAGAATGAAGACGGTCAGAGCCGTTTTAGTATTAAAAATCGCTTTGTAATATATAAATACATTTAAGTAATAAATCATAATAAACAATCCAAGTGAATTTGAAATTATTTTATTCATTTTTTGTTAGCTTACTAATATGAATATATAATATAAATTTATCAAAAAAAAATCATAGTAATATAAAAAAATTATGAATATGTAAAATTGAAAATCGGTTACTCCTCCCCTTAAAACATGTCTGATTACGACCTTGGAACGATATAAGATGTCTAATAGTTATATATAAGGAAAGATGGTTTTAAACAGAAATTGTTTAGTTTTCGTTCCAAATGTCACGTATATAATCCAAAATAATAAAATCATGTTAAATAGTATATGTATAATATTATGATCGAATGATAGATTAATTGGAGGTATATTAACAACATACAATCATCATTATCGTTACTGGCTTTTTTATATTTAGAATGGTAATAGATATGAAGTAAGACACCAAGACTGGAACGAATGCTTGCATGAAATTTTAAATAGTTAGGACTCGCACACGATAACATCAAATGTTTTTAACATAAAAAAAAATAAAGCGTAAATGCATGGTTATTTAGGTTTTTTACACTTTATTCACTGCTCTAATTTATTTATTTAAAATAACAAAACAATTTAAGCACCTGTTTTGTATTTTCTTAATGCAGTGGATAAACTCATATTTTATCTTTAATGACTAGTTAACACAGTGATAGTACAAACGTCTAATGATTTTTTTTTAACTTTAGTGTAGCATTATTAGTTTTATACAGAAATTATTCAACTACTTTTCGTGTGTGCAAATATATTATCTTCTATAACGAATATAACTATCTGAGTGACCTAACCCAACAGAAAATTAATGTATTTTTAATCTAGTCCGGTTTTATATTATACGGATTATGTGATTACTTGGATTACAAATATCTATTATTCTATTGTGTGTCAATTAACATTTTTATTGAGATGATTGTTTAAATTCCAGAAATTAATAATTATCGGAATTGTAAAAACAATATGAACATTGGATATTAGTAGTTAGTGTACTGTAGGTATGTGATAAAATATTTAAACCAAAATCAATAAAGTTAATATTCAGACCAACCCTACCTATATAATATAAAATATATGTTATTATTATATCGGAAATCGATTAAAATAATTTATGACGGTGCGTTGTGCATAAATTATTTCACGCTTAGTGTCTAAAATTAACATAGATACTAGATAGTAAAGTACACGCAATTTTAAAATTTAGTTTCCTGACAGAAGATTTAAATCGACCAGTTTCAGTTACTGACGTCATAACTCTCTGGTCATAAGTCGCTATACAGTAACAGTAATATTAACACAATAATTATAATATCATTTTTTTTTTAAATTAAGTTATTAAATAATATTATTTCTTATTGAGGTACCAATAACATAGTATAAAATATAAACACTAATTTTATTTCAGAACCATCATGGTTAAACTTGTTGTAATAATATTTTTTTTAACTTCATTTTATAATAATAATATCTGTAACATTCATTTGAATAAATAATATTAAACTTATTTATGACTTAAAATTTGAATCCAACTATACAAATAGCTTTTTAAATTAATTAATTATTAATGCACTTTTGAATTGGTCGTTTCCGAAGAATTCTAAATTTTTAAGACTAACCAGTGTGTTTTTAATGTAACATACAATTAAATTATAATTGTATGAATAAGAATAATATGAATAATGTAAATTGTAAATAAAAATACATGCCTACTAAATTGAGTAAATAGTCTAATATGTGTATTCTTTATCCTTTTTTTTTATTGGTTCAAATAACTTCAGAGCCAATGCCAATTATAGTTCAATATTATATTTACACAATTTTGAGTGTAAACACTTATTAACTTAGGTAAATTAAATTATATAATTTAGTTGACAAGAAGTCTCATACGAGTAGATCGGCTTAAGCACGAGGTGATTGTATGTTGCAGTGAATGTATGCCCTATTCTCAGGATATTTCTTTAAAATTAATAAATTGTTAATTACTAGGTAGGTATTAAAATAAATAAATTTTTTTATTTAAGCTTTATACACTCAACGATTAATTTGGACTATTGATATTTAAATATAAAACATCAATAAAATGAGAAAAAATGAAATTGCTGACAATTTCCTCCTTAGTAGTCCATAAAAAAAATCTTGTGATTTTGACGCGAACTAAACAAGTTTAAGTGAACATAAAAAGATACTTTTACCATAGGTAGTTATTATATATTATGTTCTTGTCAATAAGACATTAAGGGCATGTTAGCCACGCTCCTTCAGTAAGACAGTAACAGTACCTACCTACCTACTCTAAAATGAACTTCGGATACATAAGTACAAATAGTACAATGATTTTAAAAATAAACTAAAACCTAATTACTCAACAGTTATTAGTATAGATCTATAAGCATTTAATTTGAATTTTATTTAGCATAATTTGTCAAAATCATAAGTTATAAAAAACTCAAATTTTTTATTTTTATTTTTTAAATGTATTTAATTTTTTTTTTTTTTAAATTTGTTTAAAGTGTACAAGTGTCTGGAGCACTCAAACTATAGTAAAATATACCTATAAAATATATAAAATATAGTTTTTTTTTTAATACATTATACCATAATTCAAGAATAGTGGTAAATAGTAACACCACTAATATACCAGTCAATATGTATGGACATATCCGAGTAATTTTTCCGAAAAAAAGTCTTATTTTTAATACTTGAAACATATTCACGATCTTTCTCCGCAACACATTAAATTATATTTATATTCGCTTTTTTTGGGGGCCATAACATGCGTATTGCGTAGGTATACACTGCAAACATGGTATGGTACATTGTACATAATATAATTAATTCTAGCTAGGTACATTATCAGTATACATTATTTTGACAGTGTCTAAACAACTAAGAAATAAACAAAGAAAATCATTTGTAAATGAAACATACACGATACGCGGGTAAATAAAAAATGTTTAGAAAATACATATCATTGTAAAAATGTTGAATCGATAGCTCCTCTTAGAATATAATGTGATTGTCATCGTAAAATATTGGTACCTAACTAGGTAGAACAAAGATAGTTTCAACTGATCGATGACCGCCGTACTCCACACAATAATATTGGCACAATGAAACTTTCGACAAACGTTACATGGTGTGTATAATTAATTCAATATAATAATATATAAAGAATAATAAATTAAAGCCACTTTCAATTCAACGTGTGTGTATATATACTGTCATTAAGTACCTACCTCCTCGTCGTCTTAACTGCCCAGTAAAAATCATATCGTAAGACAACGACTGGCCGTACAATATTCCCGTAATCGACGTACCACATGGCTACACAACTTTTTATTATTTGAGTGTAGACTTTTGTGCACATAATATGTTGGTCACGTTTTATTAAAATATTTTTGCAAAAACCTATAAACATTTGGTGAGTCGTGGAATGATTGATCGATTGACACGGTGTATACGTTTTGGACTAAGAACATTTCCCCAGACGTTTTAAAATGTAAGATATACTATACATATTTTTTTTATGGCAAAAGTGTATTTTTGTTTAAAATTTTAAATCAAGCTCATTGTAACTTATTGGACGGAAAAAATGTTTTAGACGAACTACACGTTTGGCTTGAAAAAAAAAATATCCAAAAGTTGGTTGGTAAAACGGATATTACGATTAGTATTAAAGTAATCTTGTGGTGCATTTGTCATGTATGCATTGAAAAACCCATATTTTCTAACTCCATTTTAGGTTTTAACAGAAGTATAAGAAATAGCTATTGGACACACAATTTTTCTTATTTTTTTTCTGAAAATTCTCTAAAAACTACTTGGAAAAACACTTTTATCGATAGGTAATGGAATACAAATATTATAGTGGTAAGAAATTATTATTCAAATTAAGCAAAAACAACGGATAAAAGCGAAGAAATTTAATTTATATTCATACTATTAACACGTGTCACGTAGTGTATCTTTTTGTTACAAACCTCAGTCTTTTTTTGGAGGGGGAACGAGGGGAACTTGGAGGGACTTGGACCCTCCAAAAATTTCTATTTTAATTGAAGACTTTTTATTTATAATAAGTTTTTAAGCAAAGATTCATTATTCGTGTATTTTCAATATTAGATATCGGATCCACCCACAAAACATAATATAATATTACAAATTTGTTGTTACAATATCAAACGGGCAAAAGTCCGAAAATACAAAATATTATATTGCACTATTCAAGACTTTTTGTTGAAATTTTTTCAAAACTGATTTTAAACAGACTCCAATTACAAGAAAGACATTTCTCATAATATTTATTTAGAATTGGGTCGATATTTGATAGTTGTGTTTTTTGTATATTTGCAATTTCGAATCGACGGTTACAGTATTAAAATATAATAATATATGTAATATTATAAGTATCTAACGTTGTGATTTGTTTTATTAACAATTTTTTTTCATTTTAGTAATAGGTAGATGTATTATAATATATGAATATATTAAATGTACGAAAAAAAGGAGAACAAACTGATAAATATATGATTTTATATTATATTACATAAAGTAATATATTTTAAAGGTATTTGAACAGGGGCGTAGGAGCCCACAGGTCTATTTTATTTAAATATATCTAGCCCCTCCAAGTCAAAAACTAAAATTGTACCTATAGGGATATACTAATAGGTTGACTCAGAAGTTGAGACTGTTTTTCAAAAGTAATAATTGTTGCATTAATATTTGAATAATAATAATAATACATCACTATAATATAATATACCGAATTCCCAAAAGAGGATTTGAGGTCCGATATTAATAAATTAGGAATTTAGCTGCAGTAAGTCATATAACACGAGCTCTTCATAATATCTATAAGCATTATTCAAAACTGAAATAAAAAATCGTTTCTCGGAGAAAAAAAATTTACCACCGCACAATATTGTATAATAGTAACTTCTAATATCTTCTACCCACATATAATATTATTATACGTATATATTTATTCTGTTTGTTAAAAAATCGATATTTATAATGGTTTTATACTTTTATACAAGTAGGTAACACACGCACACCATACTGTATAGGTACTATCTGACTAAGTAATCTCGTACAAAAAGGTACGTTTTACAAGTTTAAAACATAATATAATTTCGAATTAAAGAAACTGTTACAATACCATATATTATTGTCTGTGTTTTGTACCGCTTTCGTAGTAGGTAAATGCAAATAACGAGCTGGGGGACAAAATTTCTTTTGCTCCGAAGCAGTAAATATAAGCCTTTTAATATCACGTTTTTTTTATAAGCATTTACTTATATATCACAGGGGTTCTACTATATTTCAGGCTAGTCTACACAAGTTTTTATTAGTTTGTGTGGGTATGTGTATGTGTTTTTACCTTTTAAATTTAATTTTTTTACCACATTCGAATATTTTACTATAGCACACTAGCATACTATATACAAATATATAATATATTATTATCTATATATGAAGCTATTTATAAGTACCTATATTCATATTATAGTATTAGCAAAACAACGTTTTGACATTCAATCACTCGTTTTCTTTCTCTTTTGAAATGTCCATTTGAATTTTAAACATAAACGTTACCTGTATATACATATGTGACTACTGACTGCACATGCTCCCCATTTCACATTTTATCCTTTAAGTATCTATTTATTCAAAGATAATGCTGATGTTTGGATTTGCTAAGTACTTATACTAAGCCCATATTTTTAAATACTTAACCATGTTTTTATGTCATTTAAAGAATGTACTGTAGTGAAACAAACTTATTTTCCAAATAGGCAATTAAAAAAATAATCTTTAAGAACTAGTACCTCCTCGTATACCTACTTAGAAATTCCAAAAAATATGAAAAATCAAATAAAACAATGAGGGTAGAAAATGCTTGGTTAATCATCCTGTATGGCTGTATATTTATAAATATTGCCATACAAGCATGGATTATAAATTACTTTTTAGGATTTAATACGTTAGCCCTTGAATGTACTTTATGTATTAAAAATTGGCTAAATGTACTTCAAAAATCCCGAAACAAAATTTAAATAATCATAATAATTAAAATACAATACTTAAGATTAAATATAAATTATACTTTAGATGAGATAACATTTGTCTTTATTTTAATTCATACTATTATTCTATCGTTTAAAATACATTTTTGTATTTATAGCAGCAAGTACCTATGTCATAATGTTTTATTTTACGACAGTAATAAGTAGTCCAAAAAATTATTTTTCTATGGAATCATGTTATATTATTAAAATCAATGTCCACAAGAGAAAAATATAATATTAACTAAATTTAATACATTATCGTATTATATAATATCATTAGCTAGGTATGTAATAAATGTTAGTGTACCTTCCTAGTATGCACCAAATATTATAGCTATTATATTAACAGAAAGTGATGTAATGTAACTTAACTTTTTTAGTGTTGAACTATTTAATTGTAGTTTAATTATCACTCTGTATATTTTAGTCAATTCCTACGTAATGTTCGGACTGTAAATTAACTACTCCTATATAGTTATTATATTACTTTTATAAATGAAGTACAAATTGTGAGATGACACTTTACACGGGTGTAGCAATTAAAAATAGGCAGGTATAAATAAAGGTATAATAGGTAGCTCAAGTATTATTTGGATATAACTATTCCTATAATATTTTTTCCTCTTTGTAAAATATTAACACTATAATAAGAACTGTTGTCTCCTTCACAAGTCTTGGCTTTTGGAGACAATCATTTTATCACCATTTGTATAATTTACTTAAATTTAAAAATGTCATTTCTGTAATTTTTTTTTATTTGTATGTTAATTATTTAAATGCAATAAATATACATTATTATTATTATTATATTATTATATGGTTTTTAGTGTATTTTACATACTCTACCTATAGCCACTGAAAGTTAATATATAGGAACTTGTATTATTTATTATTATTCACGGTATTTTAAATGTTTTTTTGTTTTCTTTAAATAAATTTATCCGCATAATATTATTTTCTCAAATAAAAACGAGGTATATTTTTAATATCTGTATGTAATATACTAATACACTATTAAGTATACACAATTATACATATATTTTGCATTATAACAGGATTACGCGATGCCGGTATTAATAATAATTAAGCAGGTACCTAAAGTGCAATTGAATATTGGTATGAATATATTATATATTAACAATTTGGTATAAATTCATGTTAACTGTTGTCGTGAATTATTTACACCCAAAGACTGTTTGAACTAAACTATGGACAGTGTTGTCATTATTGTTATTTACTTTAAAGTTGTTTTTTTAAAGAAAGAAAGAAAGAAAAATAAACGTACAATCTATACGACTATACAGTATGGTAATAATAAGTAATTTTGATGATATATAGTTAGATTTAAAAACATTTATGGTTAGGTAAAAAAAACTTTTAAGTTTTAAGTTATAAAATATGAAACTTTTTTTAACAAATATGTTTTTAGGCTGAATATACGATAAAATGTTTCTGAACGATTTTTCGTAAGGTTTTTGTTGTCATGGTTACTTATTAACAAAAACATACCTATTTATGATTCATGGATTTTCCTAGTAGAAGAAAAATATCGAGCTATGCAATGCTTTTTTATTTAGTTTTTAACCTAAAAGTTATTACAAGTCGACAATAAAATGATTAAGGAACAATATAATAATATGGCATAATAAATAATAATCGAACATACGCATTAGATTAAAATATAATAATAAACGTGCTTACGTGCTGTACCTATTAAATATTATGTACCTTTAATTTAATTTTTAAGTTCTTATGAAATTAATACCTAATTGGCCAATTAAAATAAACAGTTAGGTACAAAGTACCTTAGTAGTACTTACAAATAGTGGGTAGGTCATACGTAGTACATAAAATAAAGGAACATTATACCTGCATGCAGAAAAAATGGTTTCATAAAATATTTAGGCATCTAAATAAAATAAAACGCCTTCTTTGCATCAAAAATTGTAATAATAATAAAATAATAAGCTACTAAACTTTTTATCAAAACCCAAAATACTCAAATAATTAGAATTGTTACGAACATTTAATAGATCAAAATATTTTATTCAGCATAATAAAATATTCAAAGAAAAAAAATAAGCCAAAACTAAAATTTGCCGTAAATACCTATTACAAATCGTTAAAAATATAAAATAACACAAAAAACTCTCAATAAACCTAACAATAAACTTTCAAACTACTATAACTAAAATCACTTGTCATAGAAAAATGTTTTGTACACAAACAATCATAACTTTTAGACTTGTCGTTATAATATTTAATATTAAAATAGAAAACAACTTGTAAATATAATAAAATATGAAAATACAATATTTCATAAATTACAAAATTAAAAAAAACTAAAATCTACTGTTTACGTTGTTTATTATTTTAAGTAACATATTTTAACTCACAGAAAACATGACAAATTGACAATAAAAATTAAAAAAACCAACTGTGATACATACATTAAAATGGCATATCCACCGTGTTAAATATAACAATATATTGTCTGAGAAATAATGTCAACAACTTTTTCTACAGTAAAATTGATTTATTATTAAATACACATAAAATATGCATGTTATATACTTTTGTAAACTAATATGCAATAATACTCCACGTATACAAAATAATATGCAAAATCAAATTTGGTATTTGTGTCATATGAATCGTATACATTTAAAACCCCCTTCGACATGCATGTACTATGTACAGACATGCAAATGCATATAATTCCGTGCTCTAATTATTACCTATTTTGTATAATTATTACAAAAAATAATATTGTATTTGATCCCTTTTATATAGTCACATATAGGTAAGTACTTTATTGGGGTAGATTATATGTATATAGCGATAAAGGTACCTACTAGGTACTTACTAGTGCTACCGCAATTAATTACAATATATTTCATTTAGGTGTATATTATGTATAACCATAAACCAAATAGCCAATGGTCCTACTTAAGTTTCTATAAAACTAAATCTAAATCATCAATTATCAATTTGAATAACATTAAATAAGTAGTTATTGTTACCTATAAATAACTTAACTTATGATTGGATACCTATCATGAAAATTCTTTGTACCTACAGTATGATTAATAACTGTCTGATATTTTTTATATTAATATTTGTTTTAATTAATTAACCAAAAGCAATTCAAAATTACAAAATGTAATACCTATTATATCTTATCCTCTAATGCAAAAATAGTTAAATAAAATATGGTTACTTAATAATAAAATTACCTTTTTAAAATCGATATTAAATATTATAAGAAATAAAATATTATGTGGATATAGCTTGAATATTGTGGAAATAACCACCCAGTCTTTAAATAAATAATACTTACTTCAAGGATACTTACCTACCTACTTATTTTAAGCCTTTAATATAATTATTCATTTAACAATTTCGTTATATATTCTTAAGACAATTGCAAATAATTTAGTTTGATTAAAACCTAATAATATATTATATATTAATGTATAATAGCAGTATTTTCTCGATAATCAATATATTGTATAAGCACACTAATTGTGATTTGTGAAAGAAAGTTATTCTTTTTAATCATTCAGAGTTTCCACCATATGACGTCTTATAAAAATTATTTTATTATACATCAGGGGTGGCAGAGATAAAAGGTTTGCGAGTCGCACAAATTAATGAAACATAGGTAGGTACCTAATAGGAAGATCAGTAAAAAAAGCATGATACCTTCATTATAATATTGGTAAAAATGTTAAGACGCGATCCATTGTTTGGCCACCCTTGTTATATTTATGTATAAATACATATAAAATTAATTTACTACTTATTATATTAAACAGTTATAAGACACTTCTATATAATTACAAAATCATTGTAGTGTAAATAATACGTTGAGTTCAATTATTATCATCATATTTTGTTACAAATTGCAATCTTTAAATAATTAGGTAGGTATAGGTACCTAGTCAAACAACAACTGCAGACATAAAGAAATATAGGTTATATGTATATACTTTATTTTATCAATTATACCTTCTATCATAGATTAAATATATTTGAGTATATTTAATCTATACTTCTATCTTCTAAACGCAATGATAAGTAAAATACTGTTGAACAAAATTATATAAAATTTTGAATTTCATTACTATACCTATATTTACTAAGAAATATAGGTACCTATACATGTTTAATAGATCTTAATTATAATATATAATTAGGTAGCTGGTAAGTATACCTACCATGAATAATTGTTTATTTTTTGTTACATGAGTATTTATAATATTGTATCCAGTAAGTAATTAGGTACATAAATAGGCAGATTTGAACAATTTTGAACAAGGGTATAAATAAGTACCTACCTACAGTTCTGTTCTAGACCAAAACTATAGATGACTAAACGCAAATGCGCTAGGAACATACAGTAGACAAATAATCAGCGTGTCTTTGACATACAATTTGAAGCTCGGCCAAACCGTTTCCTATATGTCTATATGCCTGTATATATTCAATTGATGAGATCCTTCCAATTCATGTACTAAGTTTACTGTCATATATTCGGTAGTTTTCTCTCTAAAATTTCATCCGTTCATGTTAGTTTAAATTTGTATTTAACTTTTAACGCTGCAATCGAAATGGACAAGATGTCAAATTAATCTTTACTTATTTTAAAATTTGATGGTTTACACATTATATTACCTATCTCAACAACATTTACAATGCCTACCGTTTAATCCGTGGGTATAGAGATAGTACCTAGGTATATCTACGACGGCGACGTAGGTATATCTACTTAATCCAATAATTATATTTGTTGGATATCAAAAGATTTGGAATTTTATAACTTTTAGAACGTAGGTATACAAATATTTTATGTATTTAATTATATAATTTAATTACATAATATTATGTTGATTGAATTTATTTTAATTTTAATGTTTATATTTTTTCAATGATTAAATCTTAATGTTCCTAATTATTTAAGATAAGCAGATACGAATCATATAATGAACAGTAAAATTAACGAGGAAAAAATTATTGTTAAATCTATATTTTGCTAATTTCAAATAACACCTATACTGTATAGACAACTATTGTAACTTGTAAGCCTTTAAACGGTTCGTTCATAATAACAAATTAACATGAATCATAATAATATTCCTAGTATTATAATACATAGGTACATTCAGTAAGTAAGTACATAATTTCGGAAATGTTAAATACAAATTATTTTTAAATGTTTTACATCATTGCATTACCTATGGTTTTTTATTCTTGCTTTTAATAGGACTTCTTCTAGGTGTGCTATACTACTGGAGAGTTTTTAATTGTATTATTGTTTCTCTCTGTGAAAATATATTTTGATTATACCTTATTCTACCTAAGCTTTTTGAACAGATTATAAATGTTATATTTCGGCTCTTTTAATATTAGCGCCTACCTATTGCAATTACCCACCCATTAAAATGTATCTTCCAATTAATTTCGCATTTACTTGACCTGTTATAATGTTATATTATGCATCCATTTTAATTTGTAAAAACTAAAAATCAATACCTAGCTAGGTACCTACTTAATTTTCCTAGAAATGCATTATTCTTACGTAATAGGTAGGTCGATTAGTATTTCTGCGAAAATAAGCTGTTAAGAATTGGCAAAAAACTTACAAATGTATAGGTCTACCCATATACATAGGCACCCACCTAAATATTTTATTTCAAGTTATTTTGCTGTTTTGCACAATTCTCTCAACCATCTATGTTTAATATTCAATCTATACTGATGCTGCATGGATTTTTTATAATTTACAAGTTGGTTTTATTAGTAATGTTATATTTTATTTAAAATACGTTTTCAGAATGATTACTTTTGGACAACATTTTGCTATATCGTTGGCTACTCAACAGCACAAGAATAAAAATCAACCTGAACACCAAGATCATCAAAATCAACAAGATACATCACCAGGCGGAGTTAATATACTATTGGGAGGGTAATAATAATAAAATAAATTTAATTACAAATATATACATACCCATAGTATTGATTGAATTTACAATTTGCACACAACCACAAATCACAATGCACTTCAGAAGCAGTACATACCATACCAAACCAAACATTTGAGTCATATTGCTAATGTTCTAAAACATCATTTTTACGGTATATAATATTGTATATAATTAAATACCTATCTTATAAACACCTAAGACATGTTTACATTTTACATTTTACATATTATAGGAAAATGCATTAAAATAATTTACACATGAACGTTATACTCTATTACTATTAATATAATCATTATATATTTTTTTAATAATAGGGTAATGATGAGTAGCATGATATTATTTATTTTGTGGATGTGTTATTGTTGTCGATGGAAAGACAATAAGTTTGATTCGACAACATGTGATGAACAACCACAACCTTTTTGGATTGATGTTAATTCAAACACTTACTATGAAGCACTACAATGGTCTTTACAACAAGTAATAAATTGTTCATTGTTAATACACAAAAAAACACATATTTTGTAGCATGGCCAATGGAAATACAAACAGGCCCATACTAATATGTTATATCAGTTTAGACAAATGGTTTAAAGATCATTTTATCTGAAGTTGATGTTCATGAAATTATGAATACAACACAGAAAAAAGATGTTGAATGGTTATAATAAAATTACTACTTAATATATTAATCATTATTTAATAATTGCTACCCATACCACTAAATCAAATTGTACATAAAAGTACTAAAAATAATTAAACTTTATACAACCATTTTTTTTAGGAATGTTGTGAAATACCAGAAACATATTGTTCACCAGAGATCATGCAAGAAACACCACCAAGATACGAAACCGTAATCACACCACCACCTGGATATGAGGATGTGATAAGAGAAAATTACAAGAAGAAAAAATCTTTATTGGATATCACAGAAAATAATAGGATGCATACCATTTGACCACAGTTGTTTTAAGCTTATATTATGTATCCACATACATACTTGCATTAAGTTAATTACACTAGGAATTACAGGGAAGTAGAAAATCTAAGCAGATCCGTTCATCATGTTCTGTACAATTTTACTTTATTGTTTTTTGTAAAAATATATCATACATTGTACTTATAAATTATAGTTATTAGATGAAATTTGGTATGTGTTTTAGTATAAAAAAAATACCAATAGAACATTTTTTTTTTCAAAGTTGTCATATTAAGATTTTAGAATTCTTCATAAAGAGTTGATATAAAATTGTATTAATCAAGCATTAGACGGGCTTCTTTTCCATTGATCATACGTTTCATACCATGTTTCAGAGCAAACTCTCGCTTGATGTATGCAAACAATAAATCAGTGATCAGGAATATCTAGAAAAATATATTAACTAAAGTATTGATAAACATTTTAACATCATAATATATTCATATTTAATTAACAATTATAAACATAAATCATTGATAAGACATATCAAATTCATTCTGATTTTGAACCAAATTTGATATAGAGAATAAAAATATTTTTAATTCTTACTTGAGTTGTGGCAAAAGCAAGAGTTACTCCAAAATAGAAATTAGCATTTGCTGAGCGTGAATAAATCCACAAATGCCACACCGTAGGAGCAAAAACAGTACAACCCACAAAGAAACATGATACAATAAATGCTTGTTGCATAACTGAAAATTAATATAAAAGAATATCGTATAATATTTTTTTAATAAGTTAATGAGTAATATTAGTTAATAGTTATTAAGTTGACATACAGTAGAATAAATGCCTATGAATTGGAAGAAGGCTGAGGTAAAATCCAACATCTCCTATGCTTGGATATGACTTAAAAACTGCTGTTAATGTTAATAAGCTGGTGGCTAACAACAATGGGTCACGACGAAGACGTATACTTAATGGAACCACATATAGAACAGATGCATTTAATTGAAAAGCACAGACAAATAGTGCACGGAAATGTTCAAACATCTCAGTAAAAAAATACCAAAACAAACCAATATTTGGTTTTAAATCACGAACATTTAATCTGAAATATAAATTGTGACATAAATACTTTAAAACCGTAAATTACAGTATAATTAAAATTTAGTACGCACATAAAACCATAAACAGAGTCTAGGAATGTCCATTCATTCATAATTGTGTAGCATAAGTACAGAAGCAAGCAGCTAATGGTACCACAGGTTAAAAATGTAATTATGAATGAACCAGTCTTTTTCTTAGAGTCAATAGGTGCACAGCTTATCATTAAGGGGGCAAGCAGACCAAATGTGTAAAACGTTGGCAATGATGCTAATACTAAGCTCAGACATCCTAGTAGCCTATGTCCTAAAAAAATAAATACAAAATAGGTATTAATTATTTTTAATATTAAATAGTGTTATTTAGTAGCAGTATTTAAGGGTTGTATGAAAATCAAAATATTAACTATACAATTTTTTTTAATAAATGTAGATACTTACGTTTTACCATGGAATATAAACATAGTGCCAAAAATAGGTTGTTGAACACTGTTGTTGTTCTTGCAATACAGCTAAACACTGTATATGGGTTAAGCATGTAAACCGAACATACATAAAACGGATTTATGACTGAAAAGTCATCTGGTATCAATAATTTGCTAAATTCTTTATTGTAAACGTGTTTTGTTTTTGTTTGCTGTTTAAGCTAAAATAGTATTAAAATAAGAAAATTATATTAGTACTACAAGTATTTACAGAAAAATAAAAATAATATTACAAATTTAACATACCAAATTTTCAGTGTAAATTTTAGACGTAAAGTACAACACAAAAGCAGTTGTGAGATCGCACGCAATAAATACTAATGATACATAAAAATCTGAAAAAGTTGATGTCAAGTGACTGAAAAATACAAGAGCCAATGGAGTCTCGTGAAATAAATCCCCATCATATGGATTGATATTCTCGTTGTATAAAGATACACCTTCAATAACTAAAAACAAAATTTGATTAGATTAGATATTAATTAAGTTGCAGTAAAAAAGTAAAAACAATAAATTATATTTATGTATTTACAAGAAGCAATAATAGTTTGAAATCCAAAAATACAAACATATTATAGGTTCTTTTTTTTGTGGGTTATCACAAACTTATAAGTATGTGCTTGTCCATAGGTTGTTCTTCTAGTAACTGTATCGTTTATTGTGATTAAAAAGTAATAACCAATTGCATTAAACTACTTATTTTGGCCGGTATTATTATTATTTAAACAGAAGTCTAGATATCTATATCAATTTAGTCTTACATAATATTTCATACTATTTCGAAACAAGAGATATGGATTATCATAAAATACATACAAGGATACTGTACATAAGATCTGCTAACAACAATGACATCCTGAAATAGCGAAAAACTTAAATTGCACAAAATACAATTTAAGATGAACTTTAAAAAACAAGTCATTAAATAATTTATATGGTACCTAGCACTTAATCATTTTATGATAGATGTGATTGAGTAAAATGCTTGAAAATAATCATTATAATACTGCACCGAATAGACATTTTTTAAAAGGTCACACCCTACTTTTATTCTTATAGCGGTGGTCTTGGAACAATTTACTATAATCATCTAATGAGAACCAACGATATATTAATTAGAAATTGGTAACAGAGAACTATTGTAATTATGGACACAGTGATTTATTCAAACCTCTTTTCCAAGAGTTCAATGGCGTTGACACTTCAACCCGGTCTGCAATGGAAGTGCTAAAATCGCTGAAGCTCAAATATATCCTAATAAGGATTCCAATCGAATACACGAAAAATAGTAATTTTTCCATAAATTACTGATTGAAGATTAAACTCTTAAACTAAACGCTATGTAAACATATTCAATTAAAATTTGAATGTGTACAAAAGAATACACATTATTTTGCTTTTAAGTAGGAAAGAATACCGGATATTCGATTGATACTTAAAACTTAATAGATAGTAGATAAAGTAAAATCGTTAAAGTACTATTAAATTAATAATGTTTACCGTGGTTGAAAATCATCGGTATTCAGAACTAAAAGTGATAAGCGTGATAAGGGTTTCGGAAGTTCATCCATGGTCATACCAACTTAGTTATCTGTGTTTAACAATTGCATCACTGATTGTCCGAGCGGGGGTCTTTTTTGAAATCAGGGTTCTTTGGTAGTGTAGTCCAGTGGCGTATTTACGGGGGGGGGGGGGGGGTTCATGGGGTCTGGACCCCACCCATTGACTCGTATCTTATACGTGTTAAATTTCTGGTATTTACATGATTAAAAAAAAATTTATCATACGATACCTATAAAAGATTTTGTAAAAAAATGTCTTCCCTTTTTTTTAAAAAAATTTGTAATTAATATCGTAATTTTTTTGTCATCAATTTACAATGCCAGTACCTACAGCTACTCCCAAAATATGTTTTTCAACCTTCAAAAGGTTGAAAACTTATCTCACATCAACTATGAATAAAGTAATTTAGGACATATTTATTATAAAATTTATAATCGAGATATACAGTATATTTTAAATTTGTTTTGTATTTAGGATAGCTTAAACTGATTGCCATTGATGTTTATAATTCATCGGGATACACCCCTCAATGTAAATGCAATTAATAATAATATGTCTCTAAGTCCTAGACAATTAGATATTGTTCTCTAATCTCTCAATACTTAGTGAACAGTCTTTAGTTCTCATGGGTTTTTTATTACACTTAAATATAAATTTTAAATTTCTGTTATCATGAACTAAGTAGGTACCTACCTAGGTGAGCAATTTATTAGTTTACTAGTGAACTACTTACATAATTAGTTAGTTAATCATGGTTTTATTATGATACAAATATATATATTATAAAATAAAAAACTCAAAAATAGTACATAGACTTTTAAATTGAATATGTTATATTTATTTAATAAAAAGAAATTTTAAGTTGTGGGAGGCAAAGCCCCCCCTCTCCCACGGATCTTTGTTCTGAAAGTTATCTGGACCCTTCCCATAACAAATTCCTAAATGCGACACTGAGTGTAGTATCAGTTCAATTTCAGTGCACACTTTTATTGTCAAATCGAAAACGCTATCAGATAATTCCGAATCCGTACTTTACGACCATGTATCATTCACGTAGCTGTCACGATTGGTTCGTAAAATATCAATTCGTGTTGCATATTTCAGTCGTAAAGCTCAATCGTGGGGTTTAGTACTCTTGTAGCAGGGTTAATTTCTTAATTTATTTTTTAATTATGTGTATTTTATATTATTAAATAACTAGTTATTTTTAAGATATAAGACACTAAAAGCAATAATTAAGTTGTTACTTATTTATTACGTGCAATATGAGTGGACATAACTAATATGAATGTTTTGAAAATGAATGAGAAACAATGAATTTCATTGATTTATATGAAAAGGAAGAAGTTCTATGGAACTCAGAATTAAAACCGCAGGACACATAAGTATAATATTAGAGACTTAGAGGCTTTCAGTGCAGTATTGGAAATGGAGTCATCCAAAAATGTTTCACTTTAAGTTAATGACACTACATTAAAAGCAACCTTAACCCTTAAAATTCAATTAAAAAATAAACTTTTACTTAATATTCACTAGATATCAGAACCTAAACATTTTTTGCATTTTAATGTTATAAATAATTTTAGGAGCACTAATGGGCTCCATTGATAAAAACTAATATACTAAAAATAAATTATACATTTTTGGTACCTATTTGAAAAAGATATCCATGAAAATACCAAATTTTATCTTAGCATGTATCTCAATATTAATTCGGGGTTAGTCTATTACTGCACTGAATTTAACAGGCCTATGATAGGTCATTAATTATTTATTATAAAACTTTTTTAGTAATAATATTTTTTTTAATTTTGAAGGTTTTGGTCCTGGCCATACTATAAGTAAATTTAAAATTTTAAGAAGTCCATATTGCTCCGAAAAAAGGTCCGAATTTTTTTTAACCAACTAATATTATTTTTTATTATTATTAGGTATTACCAATTATATCATAATACATTAATACAATAAACTATGAATTTTTTGAAACACTGTGTATAAACTTATTTTTGTTCCTTATCGTACTGCCTATTTAAAAATCAAATGTAGAAAAGCAGACAGACTATGTAACTCCAAGTGCCATGCTTCTAAATCGTATTCAAATAAATAGGTAATAATATAATTATAATTTATTATAAAAATAAAATGATGATACTTGTTAATTTTTTTTTGTTATTCCATCAAAATATTTGTAATATTATGGTACATAAATAAAATGAATAATGACTGTTTAAAAAAAAATCAATACTATAAATAGCTAATGATTATAATTTATAATAATAATAAAAAATAATATTAGTTGGTT
This sequence comes from Myzus persicae, assembly GCF_001856785.1. Taxonomy (NCBI): domain Eukaryota; kingdom Metazoa; phylum Arthropoda; class Insecta; order Hemiptera; family Aphididae; genus Myzus; species Myzus persicae. Next base: position 408,112 of record NW_019103603.1, read on the forward strand.
AAAATTTGTGGTTTACACTGCCCGGGCAGGACCACATTGACCGGGCAATGTACACATTGCCCGGTATTCCACATTGCCTGTAACATATATAAATTGTAAAATCAATAATTTATATTTTGTTAATCCCCAGTACAATATGCTACTGAGTATTTTTTTTTCCAACTTACTAATTTTTGAAACCACTCTCGTGAGCTGTAAGTCACAACTAACACAAAGATCAACGATTATGAAATACGATCGTGTGCAACCAACTGTAAATGGCAATACAATTTTATTTGTTGGGTCGAAAAGCGTGAGAGTTGAATACAAGGTTTCTGATATATTGTTATAAGTTATAACAACAGTCGAAAATATTAAAATCCATAGGCAAGATTGTTTTTATAGGCATTTAAAGTTCAAATGTTGACAATATTTATCAAATTGAAAATGTACAAATTATTTTGTAATTAAAAATTTATAAAATGTTCAAAATTTTATAGCTAAGGGTTGAAAATGTAAAACAAGGTTTCGTGTAAATAGGTTATTCTGTAACCAAAAAATCACAATTTGTTTTTACAGTTATTTCATATTTAAATTTAGATGAAATTCCATATGAATAAATAACCAAGAACAATGATTATTAAGTTCTTTTAATTCAAAAATATTATTCGTGGTTACTTGAAACTTCTAAAGTATATTATTATAATATTATATGCAAATAATATAAATTCAAACTACCGGCTGGCGGCTACAGTAGTTATAATAATAATTTAAGTAGAATATAAAATATCCTATAGGCTGACAAACAGATATCATGTACAAAGTGTATATAAGCCTTAGATTATATAAAATAGGGCCACAGAGGTGGCAAACCTTTTGAACACTATGTGCAAAAATTAACTTTTTTTTCGAGCGTGGTATGAAAAAAAATTGTTATGTTCGATATTGCAAAAAAAAATTATCGTAATTTGGTTGTATAATTAATGTATTGGTATAAAAAAGGTTAGTTTCGGTACATACCATTAGAATAATATTATTTTGTTAATTAATGATATACAATATAGTATATAGTATAATGATCTAAGATATAAACCATAGATATTATAGAATGGATTGGCCATTTGTGAGTATAATACGGGAACGAACATGAAAATATAGAGATCTTATCACAAACATATTATTAATGTATAATTATAAAATTATACACATTATAATAAGACTTCTGCTAGAATGAGAGGAAATGATAAAAAAAGTCTTTATCTCTTTCTCCTTCTGGCACATTTCACTCTATATTGTTTATAGCCATTTCCTATCCATTATTCCATTCTTTAATAACTATTTAAACTACAAATAGTCCCAACTCCAAACTGAGTGGTGTGGTTGTGTTGCAAGGTCTATCAAATCTACTAAATATTTTGCAAATAAAGTGAAATAAATAGTAAAATATTTATATTTTTGAATTATATTTATTCTACGTCACAAAACATTACATGATATAATATAATAAACATTAGATTTAAAAAAAAAATAAGATAAAATAATTAAAAAGAACTTTATTTTTTTAGTTAGGTACCTATTTAAGAAAATAGTTTTTTCTCTCAAGACAGTATAATATAGCGACGATATGCATAAGTATTCCGGTACAAAGTAATTATATAGTTTTTTTTAATGTAAATATACGATACAAAATGAGTGATTAAATATAAAATCGATTTCGTGATTAATGTACTCTATTCACTCTTACAACACATTCTTTATGGCTTTTAGAATGGGGTACTTATTAGCGTCGCACAGACCTCTGGCATCGTCCAAGGACAGATCCATCAACGCCATGCCTCCCAAATTATTTTGTTTCACATATGTGGCTTTTTGTTTGGCTGTTTCTGGTTCCTCGAAGCTGATCCAAATTCCTTTAACGTCATCTTTGGGTAAACGGAAAGCATAAGTTCCGAGATTTTTGCTTGGGTCCGGTACTCGTCTACAAATATTGAAAAAGATACTCACATTATAATACGCAGAAAATTATATTTTCTAGACATAAATATAGAAATTTACAATAAAATGTTTTCTTTCAGAAAAATCGCAAAACTTTTGGATACATTTTTAATACACTCATATACATAGGTAAATGTATTGTTCTATTTTATGTTCTTTATACATACAGAACTTATACCTTGTAACTACTAACTGTGTAGTTTTAATCAGTGGAGTAGCTAGGATTTTGATTATTTGGATTTAGAGAGGGCTAATAATTTACTAAGTAGGGGAGGCTATCAACTAGATATTCCTCATAATAAGTTTGGTTTACTGAAAGATAAGTTTATATAATTTTAGATTTTTGCTACAACCTTCATACAAATTACAATTTTAATGCATGATTACGTCATGGGTTTTATGTTCAAAAGACACTGAATTTTTTTTAAAATTTTTCTAAAATGATGGAGAGAGTTGCACCCCTCTCAACCCCTCAGGCCATGCCACTGTTTTTAGACTAATGCCATTTGTTATAACACAATACCTAGGTACATAATATTAAAGTATAATAAATACACTTATACATATAGTTGTAACAATTGTATGGTGATGCAGATAGTATGACTACATGAAATAATATACGCAATGGTTCATTATGACCGGAAATATTATGAATTGTTAGTTATAATTACCTGTACTTACTGATTAAAGGTATAACGTTATGTGTACTTTGATACTTTCTGTATCACTTTACGTGATTGAATTGAAAAGAAAACCAGCGTAAGGTATATATACTATGTAATATTATGTATTTATGTGTACACTGCACCTTATACATACCTATTGTCCTATTATGTAGGCAGATACCACTTTGTATAACAATCAAGATTATCATGATACTCGTATTTTTCTCAAGTTAAATTAAAAAGATATGAAATGAAGATAATTATACATACATACATATATTTTTTTTTTATTATTGATCCTTAAGCCAGGAGACTATGATCATTATTAACTGTTTTTTATAGTTTTCTATGTTCCGAGATCGATTATTGTAAGTTTAATATTGTTCTCGGATATTACGACATATATATGAAACTGATTAAAGTACAGTAGGTAACCTGCATGCAGCATTCAGAAGTATAGCTAGGGAGAACATTTAAAACTGCTAATGTGTAGGTTAACTCGTATGTAGTATACTATAAATTATGCATATAAAATTCCTTTTGAATTAACTTATATATAGGACAATTCTTTAAAAAACAAAATAATATCGTCAAACCTACAGCAGTCTGGCAGTCAATAAACGTATTTGTGTTGGTATTAATGGATGTTTAAATAATTTGCACTTTTGCAAATATTTATCTAAACACAAACGTGCATGATGCTTATCGAATATCGCGTGTTCTGTCTTACAAAGATCGCCTTATATTTAAAGTATAAATTCAATTTTTAAACGATAATTTATGTATTTATATATAGGTAGTCAAAGTATTAGATATATAGTACCTTGTCCGATATACCTATAGGTAATTCTTTTACCAAAAAACAGTCAATTTCTCAGTAAATCTATGTATTAAAAAAGAAACATTTTTTACATAATTTCAGTTACTACAAAAATTAATATTTTTGTTATTTTTTCTCAGTGTCATCTTTTAAAGATATTACTTTGTTAAACGTCAGCATTAATTTATAATTTTTTTTAATTCAAAGTGGAATAAGTTTTTTGAGGATTTTTCAACACTGCAAAAATAGAATTTCACATCACTAATCAGTACCTATAGTAAATTAGTTAGGTAATAGTGTTTAAATTATAGGCGATCGGAATAGTTCACCAAAAATTGTCTTCTCGAGTCACACTATCAATATCACTCCGCCCACCAAAATTTAATCACATAGATATAACTAATTAACTATACTCATTCATTTTTTTTTTATACATATACCCTCAGAAAAATATTCTATTTTTTAATGTTACATTTATATAAATTTAAAAATGTAGGTATTGAAAGTAATATCATTTCATCAAGTAAAATAAATATATTTTTTTCAAAAACGTTGTGTGACTTCAAAGATCAAAACACGTAAAACAAAGTTTTTAACACATACATTTACTGACATACAATAACTGTTTAATTATAAGAGAACCACACTGTTTATTTACTTGATTTCAAATTTCAATGCATGTAAATGTTTTGAGTATTAGTGTGTATGTAAATGTGTAACTAAGTAGTAAGTACCTGTAAAGGGTCAGAGATGTGGTGGCTGCAGTGCTCTCGACCAGGTGAGGGCAAATTTCGTAGTAGGCCAGTAGACCTTCGGTCTTAGTATATGTGCCCTCTTCGCCTGGACCGTCGGCATTGACGGGCGCCGCGCCGGACTTTCCACTGTCCTTGTCCATCTTCCAGGTCCGGCCGTACGTAGAGATTCCCAACACCAACTTGTTGCGGTCGGCTTTCAGGGCGATAGCTTTGTTGACCTGTGATTCGATGTTCTGCCAGGCCAGGCGGTCGGCGTACACGAACTTGAAGGGCGACGCATGGTCGGCCAGTTTGGGCACTCGGTCCGGAGTCCTGAAGTCGTACGCCATCAGCGTGAAATGGTCCACATACTTTTGCAGTCCCGGGAAATCGAAATACACTACCGGGTATACAGAAGAACAAGATTAAGAATATAAGAATAAGATAAGACGAACGTTTATTTAATATGTCATGAATGTATCAGCATACACATATTGTACCTATAGGTATATAAATATATCAATAGGGTAGGTACATATTTTGTCACTCATTATAGAGTTATGAGTCCGTCGTGACGCTCGTCAACGCCGACAGCGACAGTCCGGGCAAAGAGTGTACACCACGGTCTTAGATTATTGTGTACTAAACTATATATGTGCACCATATTACTAAATATAAGCTAACGGTTATCATTTGGGACGTCCGAGCATTTCTAGCTAAGTGCATGTTTTTTAACTTATCGTAAATCGTAATTTTTTTAACAGAAGGTTGTAATTATGCAACAATGATGAATGAACTATTATGAAAGTTTTATTTTGCATTTTCTGATTTTTAGGTAATTTTAGGGAGTTTTTATATAGTATGCAAGTATGATATTCGGTGAGCTATTATACGACTCGAATACGTCTTTCGATGAATGATTGTTTTAATGGTCGGTCGCCGCGACAACATCGATAAAAATGTAATATTGTTATTATATCGCAATATTATTTACGGTACATGCAACAATAAAATCATATAAACATTCAATTTATTATTATTTTTTAATGATTTATAAGACGTTTCATGTTTCATCATATTTACCTACTCTAAATAATTACTAGTTATATTATATTTTACTACCATTTTTGGGGACCTCATAACATACATAATTGCATTATGAATATATGATATTATATTAATGTAACAGACTTTAAAAAAGTATATTAATTATTTAATATTGTTTTTAACTATGGGTCTTAAAAAAAAAAAAAAATAATTGTTTGAATAAAAATAAACATACATAGTATAAATGAATAATATATTCGGTTGCCCAAACGCCCCAAACCCCCAAGCGAAAAGAAGAGAAAAATTAATAATAAACAGAATCCGCATTGGACACACTCGACTAACACATGGATATCTCATGACGAAGGAAGAAAAACTCATGTGCACTACATGCGGAACCGAATTATCAGTCAAGCATATTTTTACAGAATGCCTCCAGTACACAGATGAACTCTACATTCTTAACACCCTATAGACGCAGCACCACCTACCAAGTATTAATATTTTTAAGAAAATCTAAATTGTACGATTTAATTTAAATAACATAATTATCTTTATTCCTTAGAAAAAAATTGTAATTAATATAATAACTAATGGCTGCGTGCTGCTGCCAATGTTAATATAAGATCAATAAAAAAAAAATTTTTAAAATATAACTATGATTGGACCGACGTAATTAATTAATGCATTAAAGTGTGTGGGTATAAATTAAAGTACTTAAGGTTTTTAATCATAAGGACCGGTCGCGGTGGACGGGTAAGACAAATATTTAACACATCATATAGTTATAGATACATTTATAGATAATAAAATATAGTTAGGTTGTATAATTTTACCAGAAGAGTTTACGTGTGGGAGAATGCTGACTGAAAGATAAGGACAATTGTTTGCGTTCAATACTCCTTTGACTTCGCGGACCAGTGCTGTGAATTGTTCCTTGTGTTCAGCTTCCTTAGAGTCCTTGCTAGTAATGCCCACCGTTTTAGCCACTTTGTGGATAAAAGAACCTTAAAAACGATAATATTATATTAGGCACAAATGTGTAATAAACAAACAATAATATACATAGTTTTTAGTGGCATTACAACAATTGCACAGTGACCAATATAATACAATATAATGTGTATTTTGTACACCATTCCAATATATTATACTACCTATTAAAACTACAAACTTGACCGATTTATATTATTATTAAATATGTAGCTTACCCCACGTGTTATTTTCCTTTTTCTCAGTGACCACTGGGAATTGCCAGGCCAAATCTATACCGTCAAAACCGTTTTCCTTAGCCATCTCTGAAATGGTGGATGCAAACTTTGTTCTTGATTTTGGCGTCTCCAGCTAGACACATTGAAAACATATCTTAGATTCCGAGCGAAGTAATGAAAGTTTAAAAGTAGATATATTGATTACATTATTTTAAGTACATGTTTTTTTTATGAACACTCGAATATATATGTATCTATAATATCATAATATAAAAAAATAAAAACATTTCAACCTTTCATCAATGAAAAATTGCAAACGATTACATGATATTTTAAATAGATAGAATTCAATTCAGTACAGAGGCCCCTTACTGTAGACAAAATTGTATGCACACAAATTTGATACGCAGACACTAAATCACTAAATTGTCTAAATTATTATTAGATATACAATTTTTAATTTTCAATCTTGTAAACTAAGGTTCAAAATTATTTTTAGTACATCGCGGAGTGTAATAATATATTAAATAGCAACAGTAAATATACTCACAGCGGTGAGGTACTTGTCAGGATCTTCGGTATCGGCATTGCCACCGACTGACAACAGTATGGTAAGACTGGGGTAGATCTTCTTCAGAGCTGTTATGGACTTAAAGTTTCCCTTTCCACCCTTAACGTCTTTGCTCTCTGGCAAGTCCAGCTTTGGATCCAACGATTTCGCTCTAAACTTGTCATCGTCAATACCAGCGTAACCGTACACTAAATGTGTACAATAACTTAAGGCGGGTTTCAGCTCCTCGGCGCCGACTTTAACGACATCTGAAAACAAAAATTGGTGACGGCTTTAATTTGACCTATAAAGCACGGTTATGTAAATATTGGTTCAACGACTTTAACGCATTGAAAATCTTTCAATTAGGTTTGAAACATAAACTTGTTTGTGTATTATATTCTTAGAACATGGTAATAGTATCATATTTAACAGAAAACAATCGCACATTAAAATTAGTTCATAAATCAAAATAATTATTTTATGATAGATTAATCTATCAATTTTATCACAGTAATTTAATATTGTGTACCAATGATTAATATTTAATATGTACTAGATAATAATGATAATACTTTTATGTGGATAACGTTAATGCTGTTTATATGTATACCTATATACAGACGTTTATAGAAATTAAATTATTATTTTAAACTTTGATATTATTCTAAATAATTCTCTAAAAATACTAATTAAGAAAAATATACGATTAACTTGTTGTAATATGTATATTGTATATATATATTTTAATTGCGTTTATTATATTAAGAACGGCAGTACAACCTATATAAAAAAAAAACAATAAAGTAGTATGGCAAAATAATCATCATAAATAAATACCTACTTACAGATTCTTTTAAAATGGTTGTTTCGAAATAACTACAATCTTTTTTGTATTCATAATCAGTAACAAATAAAAATAATTGGTTTAAATATCAACTTGTTGCTGAGAGTTCCAAGTATCAATGTAATAGTTATAGTAACAACTTTACAAAACTACCTACATATTTACATAAAAATAAATAAAGATTAAAATTGAATTATAAGTCATTTGAAAACAATTCAATTTGTAGTTCGTGTTACTCTTTAGAATGTCTCAACTAACAATAATAATTTGGTACGGAGTTATTGAAATAACAATATTTAATTTATACCACCTAAAATGTAATTACTTTAGTAAATTACATTTGAAGATTTAATATTACTAAAATAAGTGCTGGTTTTTAATGTAGCCATGTAGGTAGGCAATAAACTAATAAATAAATCATAATAATAGTGGATTAAATTATATTATGTACTGCAGTATACTATATTAACTTAAATAACTTAATACAATTAATTAAAGAAATTATCTGAACTCTATGGGATGGATTTCAGTTGTTTACTTATATATATAATATAAATATGTTATAGTACTTTTATAGCCGCAGTGGCGCGATGACCGTGATTTTGAAGGGCAGTTGCTCGATAATTTTAAAGAGGTGGGTGGGTGCCGGGTGGATAAGTACTGAATTTAGTGAAAACTTGTGGTACCAACAAGACCAACTTCATCTGAATGCGATATTTAATACAAATAATAAGAATAATTATACTGTAGATACGTAAATAGTCAAATGGTAGGTTATTCAAAAGATGATTTGCTTTAGAATATTTCATTTCGCCACGCTACTGTTTTTTAGGTATACTTACTACTTATAGGTATATATAATGTATTATAGATAATTATATTTGTTACTATACGGAAAAAATAATATTAATAAATATTTTATGGAGTCAAGTTATATCATATTGTAAGACTAATACGACTCATTTAAAATAATAATTAACCAAGATTAATGTACAATGTATATGTACATCAACAGTAATATTAGTAAAATAAAATCCAAAAATAACCTATGAATATTGTATACTACATATTATGTGTAGAGTGCGATTTGACAAAGTAAGAATACATTGCCATGAGAATTAATGTTTTATTTTAAACATAAGCTGTATAGTTATTTGATATAACGTATAAAATATGTACTAAAATGTGTACCTATCTATTTATGTACGTATTGTAACATACATTTTTTTTTCACAATTGAAACAATAAATAATTCATTCCCATAGTTATATTCATCCAGTAGTATATAATATATCAACTTAACAAAAATTGTGTCAACAGAAAAAGGCGTAAGCATAACGATTTTACCTGCACACCTAGATATATTATATATATTTATACAAAATATATAAATTATATATATATATATATTATATATGTTAGAATTAATTTATACGTTTATTTGTGTATACCTTTTCTCCACAGAGCTCTGCCGTCATAATAGCATACTGTTTTAAATGCTTGCGAAACGTCGACAATGGCTAGAAGGCCATATAGTGCGATCGCACCGAACAATTTTACGCCTAACATCTTACTACCGAAAACAAACTCGAACTGACGACCTGTTTGGTTTGGAGTTTGGACCAAAGGTCCAGCAAGCGATTATTTATTGTACGATGTACACCTACCTATGTAATAATTTTATTATAATGTTATCACCGCCCCTACTTGTTTTTAAAACCACAGGCCAAGGTCAAAGTTTAACTAGTTTTTTCTTCTCGGTAACTTGACTAATACGTACTGTTATTGTACAATTATTTATTTAAATTCAAAGAGTATAATAAATAAACTCGCATTTTTACTGGCCTTACAACAATCTGACGAGCAAGGCTGAAAATTTAATAACCAAACAAAAGGATCCATAGACTATATACTAGGTACCTATGTAGACAGGAGATTCATAATCATAAATAAACATGCAAATTTAAACAGAGTTGTTTGTCGATTAAACTGACGGTGTCTTAACCTTTGTTATTAGTGTATTTTAATATATATATACATAATACATGGTGTCTAAAATATTTTTTTTACAATCTGACGCATCAAATAAATTATAATTCATTATATATTTTACGTCACAGAACATTTAATTGCTTTATAAGAAAATAATAATATTTCAAGTTGAAAAATAATAATTTTATTCAAAAGGGAAGATAGCTAATAATACACTTTTCTTTAACGTCCCGCAAACGTATATTTACAGTCGAGAATGATTTGGTTATTTATGTTTTTCATTTTTTACACGCGTGTTGTCGTTCTACTGCAACCATACATGGTTTTTAAAATTTTGATATTAGTTATATTATACATTTTTATTATGAACATAAATTAATCGTTTTTTTTTTTTTAATGTTGGAGTATGAATTACAATCTGCAGGTTATTTAATAATATTTAGGTATTATGAAATTATCTGACATTGTGTCCTACATTACCTACCTTATCGAAAAAAAAAATAGAACGAAAAAAAACGTATAGGTAGTTGTATATCTATGGCAAAAAGCTACACAATATCAATCCCATATAAATAATTTAAAATTTAAGTACTTTGTTAGTTACATGAGCTTAAAATATTTTATACACCCTACACCCTACTTCAATTTAGGCTCGGATTAAGGGGACTAGGTTTGATGCTATGAGACTATAATTTAGACAGCTTAAAATTAGATTAAATGTAATTTTTACTTTTTACAGTAAAACAAAAGTTACATTATAAGACAAACTAAAGATATACAAATTATAATAATAATAGGATTATTATATTGATGGGAAAATAGTATGTTTACCCTCCAGTACTCACCACCCAGTGCCCACCACGTAATTTACCATTATTTACCAATGATACTAAAATATCGAAAGTAAATACATTTTTTACGCTATAATTTAGGACTAAATATATATTTTTATTGACTTTCCAAAGGGACTTAAAAGTATCTATGATGGATCTGACCTCCGTATCCAAATCACTTGACACTCCTCTTGTAGACCCTATCACCCGAACCTATTCCCACAATCCCCCCACCATTATTATTAAGCGTTAGGTACCTACTTATTGACTTCAATCATAAATAATATTATATATGTAGGTATGTGGTGTTAGGCAAAATTTAGTCAAACATACTAATAATGTATTAATATGTAACTATTATTGCTATTACCTACTAATACTATGTTGTCCATTGTCTAACAAATAACAATACTGCCAATAATAAATTAATAATTACTAATAACAGTACAAAAAAGTACCTATCCTTAAAAATATATGCTGACAAGTGACAAGACTGGATCTGCTCAAAATTATTTTATGTAACTATGTACAATGATTTATCAAATCAAATCAAAGTTTTTAACACATCCATTACAGTGACCTATAAAAAAAAACAGGTACTCAGTATCAAGATAGGTACACTAGAAACCAACCTTCTATACAGCAGTCTTTGCTGGTCTTTAAATATTGCTTTGAATGTTTTTTTTTTTTTATCATGTTTCATGTTATAAATAATTAGGTATATAGTATTTTAGTTTCGTTTTTTGACCATATTTTTTTTAAACAAGCGTAAGAATATGAGCCCAACTTAAATACTTCAGAACATAAACTTTTGAAGAGGAAGTTCATAGGTACCTACATAGAATGAAACTCTGCAGTCATCTTATTTGTACATTCAACAAGACATCAGATAAACATGTCTACCTCATTTAAAATATAATAATAGTACAATATGTAGGTCACTGAATAATGAATACCTATCTATAACATTGTTACATGATAAATGAGATTATTTTGTATCTCATGCACGTAATTTGTGTTTAGAAGTTTTATCATCAAAAACACGAGATAAAATTAAATACGAGTATATTATGACAGCCTTATAAGCATTATAATATAACATAATATAGGTACTAAACACACATACATATAATTGTATAAATAAAAATGTACCTATACAATTAAAATGTAATATGTATAGCATACTTTTTAACTTAATTGATGTTATAAAATACATTTTTAATTGTGTAGGTAGGTCGTAGGTATTATTATTGATATTCATTCATAAAGTCAAAGAATTAAAAACTCATAAGTACTAGTAAATTAAACCAGATAACCAGATATAAGGTATAATATTGTGCAATACCTAATAAATATGATACCTATATACCTACCTATTTAGTGCTCTATAGTTATATTTATATTTTGTCATGAAAAAATTATTTTTTAAACTATATTTTCTATAGTTGGTATAATATTTCTGAAGTATAGTAAGAGTAAGCAACTAAAATATTTAAGAAATTATTAAATGTTGAAAAGAATTTATCAGAAAACCTAAGCAAGGGGAAAGTAATAACTAATAAATAATGGGCTATTTTCTAAATTTTATACCATCCCTGAGCAAGCGAGTTTAAAAATTAAAGTGTACCTAGGTATTAGTCTAAAATAAATTAAATATAATTAAATATTGATCAATAAAATAATGTCACAGCTATTTTTTTGAACAAAAAAACATTATAACTAATGTTATATTACATTATAAGTTATAAGTTATAATGTATACACCAATAACCTTATAAAAATATTAAATCTAGATAGTTAGGTACTATTTAATTTTAACATGAAGGTATGTAGTTGTATAGTTATAAATTACTTACAAATGAATAGAATGTTATTTTAAGACAAATAACTGGTTTTCAATTTTGTATTTTGGTCGTTTTTTAGTGTTACATAATCTGAAAACAAAATATACAATACTGTTATAAATTAGTTTATGATTGTTTGTTTAATCATTATATTTACATTCACAACATCAATATTTATTGTAAGTAATTATTTTATTATATACAAAATAATGTTAAATAAATAATTAAATTCTATACCTAGATTTGTATTAATTATTAAATATAATTATCAGATACCGACTAATATTGTTATTGTTAGGTACTTCATATGTATTATTTAAATTACTCGTTATTAATCATGAGGGAGAAGAGAGAATTATTTTAAATTATATTATAAATAACTAAGTTTATAGAATTTTAAAATTATACCAGATTCATATTGAACTATGAAATATTATAACTTGGGTACCTACCTATCATTATTTTCAGAAAATGGTAGGTACCTATTTTAATACATTGTTAAAATAAACAACACAAAAACTAATAATATTTTCTCAAATATACAATTTTTTGGTCAATTAAAAAAAAACTCACTGTATGCATTATATTATTGTTACTGATGAATAGTTGTGAAGATGAATACAGAATACACATAATTATGAAAATGGTAAAATATGTAGTGTGTGAGACAGAGAAACTTATTAAAGTACCATAAAACTACAGGAAAAGTGGCATAAAATCTTAAAATGTAATAATGTACATATTTATTTAAAATAAAATATTGAATCAGTTAAATACATTGTTGTTTTATAAAGAAATACCTATGCATAATGTTGTAAATATGTTTAGAGGGTAGGTACGTTACTTTAAAACTGAAAACAAAAATTTGTAAATGATATAATTTTTTTTTGAAAAATTCAAAAAGGCAATAGCCAATTCGTAAATTACAAATTATTAGAAATCTCATTATTTTTGTTAAGTAAAGTTGATCCAGTGGTAAATTGGTTCATGTTAAAATATTTAGAAATACTTTTTAAAAGTTATTAGTCTTAAAATTAATTCCTTCAAAAATTTTTTTAATTAAAAACATCATAGAATATTAACAAATTGATTACCATAAAAAGTTCTATAAAAATCGGAATTACAAATTGTCTATATTGAAATTTTCAAATTTTTTTCTTTATTTAAAGTATAAAAATGTTATAATATACATATAGCACACAGATCGATAAATTTAAAAGAAAAAAAAATATTGAATGGAACAAAAGTTATTTCATTTGCCTTCGCGTTACACCTGTAGGTTATATGATTATTTGTTGGTATTAGCTTTAGAATAAAATAAAATATTCTTATTTTTGTAAGGTACCATATTAAAAGGTTATTAAATAAGTATTATTATAGTATGGTATATATATTATAGACTATGTCAATATAAAATTTAAATTTAAAGATTGTTGACATTACACAACTATTGGAAATATTGAAAAATACAAACAATGTTAACTTGAAACAATTTTTTAAAAGATCATTTATCAGAAATGAAACATAAATAAATATATAACATTACTGAATATTAAATATACATTTACTACATAGTCGAAACAAAAAAATATTTAAAAATGGACATTGGTTACAAGTCAGTTGACAATCCACATCATCTGCTCCTTTAAATACATCAATATACATATCAATGAATTCAAATTGTATTTTGCATGGAAAGCAAGTACTTAAGTAGTTTTAGGTAAACAAAAACAAGCAAGTTTAAACAAAGTTTGTATAATAATTACAGAACACATATAAACATAATACATAGGTACATCCATAAATATATCTATATTTCATGATTTAATTAATATATAATAAAATATAATTCTTATGATTATCATTTGCAATTTGTATAAATGTGTAATGTCATTTTTTTAAATTATGATATTAGTTATTTTTTCTACAGTAAAAAATATTTCGCGGAGTCCATACATAGAAAAATAAACAAAATCTCAGCTTCCCATCATATACACAACTATTTAAATGGTTTTTAAAATTGTAATATTGTACTCTGTGTGAACTTGCTCATAGATTAACGTAACCAACAATTAAGTTAATAATATTTAATAAAAACATCATTTAGTCTTTTTATTTATAAAATTCATATTTAAATATTAATAATAATACTAATGGGCAGTTTGTTATATAATTATGTTATAATATGTTAACTATTAATTTACATTTCATTGATTTTAATTAAAATAATGAGTTTTTGATTAATTGCTTTCTTCTACTTCATTTTAACAAAATTGAACATATTACATCATACATTATTCTACTTATAATAAATTATTTTTAAAAATTGTAATTATAAATTGTTAATTGCCATTATTAAGGTTAAATTTTATGAGTACATACTCATACAGAATATTAAAAATTGAAAATGCTCATATTCTACGGAAAAACTAAAATATTGTAAAAACAGGCCATGTGCAAACACATAATGTATTGAACTTTAAGATTGATAATATGACTCTAATATTAAATCTAACAACACAAGAGTATTTCTGCTGAAAGCAAATTTGATATATAATTAAGACGGAGATAACATATAAGATGATAATAATACAATTTATGAAGGTAGGGATTAACTGTTATATATTGATCTTCATAATAATTTAAGTTAGGTTTTTTAAATTAATTAATTAAGTATCTGACTTGATATTGATTATTTGAGTGGTGCTATTCAACTTACGCTTAATGATTATTTTTGACTTTCATAATTTGAAAACAAAATTACCTACGTAAGCAACAGGATACACTAAACAATAATGTCCGTAAGATAATCATACACTGAATATTATGTTATACTAACAAGACAATGAAATAAAAGTCATAAACAATATTTAAAAGTACATTAATCATTAGTACATCATATTAATTATTGAGGCGCAATTTAAGAACTTTCCTTAGATGGAAATTACTATTAATTTTATCAATAATGAGTGATTTACATAGTAATGTAAATTAATACAAAATAATATAAACATGTATATATAAAAATATGCCATGTATTAAGTATACATAATTAAAGAAGGGAGTCAAATAATAACCAAGGTATTCTGATGGCTGAGCTTTTCCACCAAATTATGCTTGTATATAGTACTACAAATGTATCACTGGTAACACAAATATACATTAAACAATAATTAAAAAATGTAAAAATTAACTAGACATTTATATAGATTATAAATGAATGATCTCACTTTCAATTACTCATTCTTCGTCAAAATCATAGTTCCACGTTTTTGGCAAAATTGTAGATGTCCAGTTACCTAATAAGTATTTCATAACAACGAAAATTATAAGATGAAGAACTTTGAATACACACAACATTAGAACACAAACAAAATACACAATTAGTGCATCAATTAATATGAGATATTCATCCTGCAGTTGGTAATTTAAAAAAAAATCAATTTATCATGAAAAAATATACATAATAAAATACTAAATAAAATAAAACAACAATTATGACAATATACGCATTAATTAAATAACAAAGAACTGTTTTCATAAGCCTAATTAATGTCATAATAATGCAATTCAATGAGTATAATTAAACAATATTTCTGGCTGTAATATGAATCATTTATAAGAAACAATTGTTAAATAATGAAAAAAAAGAGTAAAATACGTTTATTATATTTAAGATAGTAAATTATGATTAAAATATGTTAATTATTTCAATTCTGATCACTGTAAAGATATTTAAATAAATATACAGTCAAGTTTCGATAACTCAAATTTTTTCCAAGCTCTTTAGGCGTTGTTAAGTTGTGTAGAGGTATAGAACTCAAAAAATACATAAGTCAAATTTATTTTTATTCTCCTTGAGATTTGAGTGTCATTGAGACTGAACAGTACTTATATTTGGTACCTATGCATCTATAATTTGTCCCACCAAGTTAGATAAATGGTAACTGATTATGACTTGTAAAAGAATAGATTTAAAATTATTTGTAATTCTTTATAAAATATCATTTACTAGATTTAAAGCAAACATCTTCAAGTTATTCAACAAGAAAATTTATATTATTTATTGTCATATAATAAGTAATATGACATTATAATTGTAGAAGTACCTAAATTAATAAATATATTTTTAAGTTAGATTATTATTAATTTTATTTTCATCAATAAATTTAATAAATCTAACTAAGTTTGTTTTGGGTATTTTCTTACCTTACATTTTTCAGATATAAAAAAATAACCACCCAATTACTAATATTTAATTACAAGAGTTGATTCTTTTCTATTTAAAGTATGAAATTTAAAAATAACACAGTAATGAGTATTTTGTTTAATTAAAGACACATTAAGAAATATTATATTAAGCACATTATTTAATGTAATTGATAACACTTGACAAACCAAATACTTCAATGTACACTTTACATTTCATTTATTAATTAAAAAAAAATGTTTTTTATATTAACATGAATTGTTTAACACACTAATTGCAGAATAGTCGGACATAATATTAATTATTAGTAAATACATTTTTAAGTTTATAAGAATATATTGCACTTAATAGGCTCATAACTCTGATTAAATAAAAATATGCATTTATTTTGAATTTTAACTAACAAAATATGTAATATTAATTAAAATATTAATTTATTTTGGGTAATTAATAAATAAAACAATGAAAAAACGAGATTCATGGTCAGTTGAAGTGCTGACAGGTATGATACAATTGTCAAAGTAATAACAAATATATATAAAAAAACCTTTTTAATGTAATTGATAAACATTACTTTTTGTAAAAAATAATCAACTTAAATTATTAGTATACAAATACATAACAATGAAACAAAAATGTTCAAACAAATTGTGGTAGTTTCTTGATGTTAACAACAGCAATTCTTAGTGTTATTAAATTTAAAAAAATATACATTTTTTCATTTCAGTCTAAGTCTAACTTAAAACAGTTCACTTACCAAGGTTGATTCCTCGGTCCAAAACGTGGCCCCTGATTCCATCTACCAGTAGGTCTAGAATGTGGAATGAAATTTCTAGGGCCTCTTGGCCAATTACTAACTCCTCTCTTCCATTTTGGCCTAAAATCTTCTTTGGATTGGTTTCTCTGAACATGTTGAGGCCACTGAAGTTGAGGTTGATTATTTACAAAGTTTGAATCACTCTGCTCTTGTTCCCACTGGTTAGGATGTTTCCATTGATCAGATTGATCTATATTCCATTGGCTTTCATTAAAACCAGGTCTATCAGTACTCCATGGTTGGGAAGGTTGTTCCCATTGGTTTGTAATATCTGGTACACTTTGTTGGTCAAAGCCAAAAGGCATTGGTGGTGGAAGTGGCGGAGGTAAGAGTACAGGATGTTTTTGATCATGGTTTGATTTAGGCTTTTCATCGTCGTCACTCAAATCCATATCAACACTTTCTACATTATCTTTTGGTGGTTTACTGACTGCTTCCATGAGCAAAGCAGGTGGTGATGGTGGCATAGGAATACCAGGAAATGCTCGGTAATCAACATCAACAGATACCACTGATGAATTCATATGAGGAGAATGAGTTAAACTAATTAAGTTTCTGTGGTCAATATCAGAAGTTTTAGTTATCATTTCTTGAGAAATTCGTTCATCTCTATCTATTATTTTTGATGCTAACACACAGTGATCGATTCCTGGCCCTCCGTCAGTTTTACTGATAATGGGGGTGTTTTGATAGGAGATTTTCTCATGAAAAGGCGGTGATGCTGGTGTGTCATTTGTTGACCAATCACTATCTACAGTTACTTCCCAAGCTGAAAATGTTGGATATAATTAATAATCTTATCATGATTTGAGTGTTTTGCAAATATTTGATACAAAACAATAAAACCAAGAAACTTATTTTGTCCTTCAAACATTTTCAAACATTGAACAAAATAAGACAAAAAATATTAAAGAAAAACTATTATAATGAATTAAAATTACCCGTTTGTGGTACATGAGAAACTGATATAGTATTTTCATTTATAAGTGATGATGAATTAGTAGGAGGTACCATATTATTAGAGAATTCAGACGTTATAAATTGCTGACTAGATGACATTGGAGTAGGTACATAAGCTTCATAACTACTTGTATTATGGTTATTCACCTGTAAAATAAAAGTAATTATAAATATTATTACAGTATAGTAAATGAAAGATATACGTACATCATTAGTATATGATACATTTGTTTGATTGGGAAATGCCGAGTATGCAAAAGTTTCATCAGGAGGCGGTGATGGAGCATCATATGGAAACTGGCTGGTTAATGATTGTTGATCTTGATTTTCTACTGCTGGGAAACTCACAGAAGCTGGGTCGTACAGTTCTAAATAACAACCAAAAATCAAAAATAAATAAAAATAAATTAGTCTAAATAAATTAAGTTTGAAATACCTTGAACAGTAGTATATGTTTCAGGAGTAATATATGACTTAATATTATTGATAACTGTAGTGGGCACATAAATATCAGTGTCATTAATGCTGTTTTCCATTGAAGAATTCATCATATATTTATCAGAGTTTAATACAGTGTCATAATTGATATTGTGTATGTTTAAATCTTCAATAGACACTGAAGATGTTGAAGGAGACGGTGCATTAATATCAGGTGAAGGCATTGGACTGTCAGTTGGCATAGAACCAACCAAGGATTCCAATTTACTCTTTAAAAGTTTTACTCTTTTAGTATAGTTGAAATATGCCTGAAATTGTTTCTTATATTAGTTTTCTGTTATATCATTATATCATACAAACAAATTTATTGATTTTACTTGAGCAACAGTTTTAACTTCGCCATTTTGTTCATCATAATAAGATGTAGCAACTTCTAAAGAATCTATTAGTTGAGCACGATCAATAGTTTCTCGTTTAAGGCATTTAATGTAACTTTCAATTTTTGACATACCATCATTTAATTCATTCAGGAACTCATGACTTCGAGTTCGATCTAAAAAAAAAAAAACACTAGTTACTATAATATAAACTTTATAATAATACATACAATATCATTATTATAATTGTAAACATAGCTAAATAGTATAAATCTGTGGCTTGTACAAGAAGGGCCAGTCTTAAAACAAATAGACATAATAAACATTTGTTTTTTGGAATATTATATACTAAATTTCTTAAATTATATGAATTATAAATTTCTGTAGACAACAATAGAAAACATGTTGGGTCCCTGCCACCAAGCCACAGTTCAACAATATTACCTTTTAACATGTTCTGTATAGCTTCATTATTAGTAAGAGGCAGATTAGCTTCTCTTAAATGTTTCATCTTCAAGTCTGTAATCTGTTCCAGTTTAACACAAGAACGTATTTTAACCGCTAATGCATGTATCTAAGAATCATAATATATTTAGCACGATTATTTACTAATAAGTTTACACATTTATTTATTATTTATTATAATAGTAAACGGGATAGGCCCTTGACATTTATATAACATTAATAATTAACAAGATTATAATACACTATTACATACATAATATTAACAGATAATAATGTAATACAAAATAATTACACACAAGAAGATGTTTAGATGTTATTGGATCCATTAGCTAGTGTCATCATACGCAAAATGGGTTCATTATATAAGTAATTTGTTGCACAGAACGGGACCAGGAAAGGAGAAAAGTAGCGCAAATTATCACTGGGAACATTAAAATTAACCCACCCTAACATATCTGGAGCGTCAACTTCCCTACTCAAAAGTTTTGATAAGAAAACCAAATTAGAATTTTTCTTCTAGGACTCAACGTCTCCATATTTAATTTTACTAGAACAGGTGCATAATCAAGTGGAAGGCAGTCAATACGCAGTACGTAGTTTGTATAACTTTAAAAAATTTAAGTTTACATTTTTAAAATGTATGTAAAAACTGTTTTAAAATTAATATAATATAATATTACATTGTATAAGAAGTTAATATTAACTCGACACAAAATATTAACTATATAGGTGAGTAGTTCAGCGGACAACCATCTGGGTACAACATACATAAAATGAAATAGGATTCTATTTAAACACAAAATGTTATAATATATTAAACATTAAGAGTGATAAGTTTTGAAGTTACTTATACATGGGGTGGTATGATTTCGTTTGAAGTTGACTGTACATTAAACTCATGATTGTGTAAGAACAAAAATATTATTTTATTTCTAATTAGGATTTTTAATTTATAATATTGAGAATTTCATGCGTAGCAAAATATTTTTATAAAAATGTCAATAGGTATATAAAAATTGAAGCAATAGTATTTATTTATTAAAACTGTTTTAAGAGAAATCCAAGCCTACATTTGTCGTCTTTGCTTTAGCAATTTTGCATTTTGCAGAACTAATTTTGTATTTTTAGTATAAATATTAAGTGAATCAACTATTATTAAATTTAAAGGTGAGAAAATTATCTCAGGAACCTCAAAAACGTTTTGATGATATTTATATTTTAAAATTGTTAGACTTAACATAGCTATTTATAACAAGCATTACATTTAATTCAGGCAAAAAAAAAGGAGAAAACACACTATCTAAATGTCAGAATCCTTTTCAGAGAAAAATACATGTCCCGTGAGGATTTACCCATTTACTCATCTCCTAAGATAATAAATATATCATGAATTTGTTTTTTTTTTATTAGACTCACAGAGACAAGGACTACAGTTTATTTTTTAATTAAATTAAATTTTTTTGGTAAGAAGGTTAAAAATTTATTTTTTAATTTTTAAAACAATTAAAGACAGCAATTTTGTGGTTTATTTTTCTAAAAATTTTGACTTTTCATCAATTTTATGATTTTTTTAATTTATAGGTAGGTATAACAGCAAAAAAACAGTTTTTGTCAGGTGGGGGAGTTCCCCTCTAAGGCTAATGGGTGAATCATCATGGGACACCCTGTATAATAATACCTAAACAATTTTTAATAATTTTTGATTTGTCATTTAAATCTAAAAAATTAGTAATTCGCTACTCATAATGAAAATGTTGTAATTTATAAAGTATATAAAGTCCTACAAAGTATTGGGGTACATTTTGCTAAAATTGAATGTAATAAGTAAGTATATTTTGAAAACCCAAGAATTAAGTTTAACATCATCTAGGTACCTGTAAGAGTTTTGTCAAAAAAAACAAAATAGTATAAGAATATTATGAATTATTTTATGCTCATGGTTAATTATTATTATTATTATTTGTTCATTATTTTATGATAGCATTATATTACAATATATGGGTAAATGGTAAAGTTGTAAATTTGTTAAATATTCTATATTATACTTATACTTACATAAAAAGTTTTAAATAACATGATGTGAATTAATTTGTTAAATTATTAATATAGAATATTTTAAAAAAGTACTCACTTGAAATTCTTGTACAGGATCAGCTAATTTTAATTTATGAATTGGTGTAGTTAATAAACCAGTTAAATCAGCTAAATAACTATCATCATATACACCACGTTCTTCCCAAATTTTAATAATTCTTGAAATTTTAGATTGTATTTTTTCATCTCTAAAAAATAGTGAAAATAAAATATGAAATAAATAGGAACACTTATAATATGTTTATTTATTTATTATATTTATAGTTTAAACTTCGGGGTAGGTATTCCAAATCCCCCAAAATTCTCAACTAACGATATTTGCTAACGATACAACAATAATAACTCAAGATAACTCCCTGCAATCTTCAATTCAAAATCTCCAATTACCCTAAACACAGAAACTACCGGGTTGAAATAATGGAAATAACCTAAATCAAAAATCTTCTCTCTAAAACAATAGGTACAGTGACATACAAACAGGGGAAGGGAGGGGGGGAGGAGTTAAATGTTCAACCCAGCAACTTACCTCACATAGGGGATAGCTTTTTGAATAGCAGTTGCCCATCCATCAATAAACTTGTAATTCTTTTTCTTACTGTATTGTATGACATCGTTGGCTAAATAAAATAAAGTCAAACGTTTCTCGATCTTCACCTTCCGAATAGCTTTTAACCAGATAGTGATAATGCTCTTGTAATGTTCGTGTCGTTTCAGGCACCATGTAGACAATGATTGAATAGCATCCTGAGTGTCTTTTAAAAGCATTAGCTTCTTTTCAAATTCTGAATCTGAATATTCTATCATTTTTACGTCTGTTGCACGAATATAATATTATAACATTAATAACATATTTAGCTAATGAAAATCAGTCATTCGCAATAGAAATCCTATGAACGATGTGAAAATAAATAAACAACCCAACTTATACGTATTTAGTTGAACAAGAAACTAACATTATTAAAACTATCAAATCATACTCGAGGCCGCGACAATACAGTTATTAAGCTATGAATATTTTAATTCATAATAATACACCAATAATATCATGTAGCAGCAAAATTAATGTTGAACGTCTATGGTCTATCACAAATAGCTCAATACTCAATATTTTGAATAACACAAGTGTTGTACCAAGACAAGTAACTAGCGAGAAATTACAATGTTGTATGTGATCTAAGGTAATAGGTATAGTATTATCGATGGTACATTGGTATTTGGTACAATAGTTTGGCAGGACATGGCGCAGAGAGGAACAACATATCACGATAAGTTTAATCAATTTTCATGGAGGAAAATATTGTATTATGAACAGCTGACAATCGCGTTAGTGTGTGCATAATGGCGCGAAAAATATTTATGAATTCCAGAGGATTGGCCTTAGATTATATATTATTAATTTATTATAAGTCTTTAGAATTGGCATTTGGCAGATACCAGTAATCAGTTATGACTAATGATATAATTTTTTTCAAATAAACATAAAGCAATACTTTGTACATAATTTTTTTTGCAAACCCAGAATTTCGACTCTGATGATGCCTATGCCCTTGTATATTGTTTACGGGGAAATTTGTACTTTACAGTGTATGGTAATTGGTAATCATATTACTAGGAGTAGGTTGTACAGTAGGTATACAGAAGTTCTCATGTCCCTCAAAATTCAAAATTTTTTTTAAGTATATTTAAATGTTTAGTTATACTATAATACTTAAATTTTACCCCTCCACCACAAAAAGCTCAAATTCCCCCCCGAAAAGTTCTAAGGATTGGGGTGAGTTTGAAGAATTGAATAACGAATGAATAATAAAATATATGGATATTACTGTAACGCCTGCTTGTGAACCAACCCCGAATTAAGCGACTCCGTAATTTATCAAACATTACATTATTTTATAAAGCTGGGAAAGTTGCTCTGTTGTAAATCAGGTTTTTCAGTGTAGGTACCATGTCAATGAGTAGATAGTAGATGGACTGAATTCAATAGTAAAGTATTCTACCTTTATTTCTAAGTTTGTGTTACTATTTTCTATTGGTTTCAGTACCTATTATCATAGGTAGTTGTAGGTTGAATTAACTTTTATCCAAATATATTGTTTATATTTTACTATTTTAATTTATTTTTGTTATAGTATATTATTGATATTCACGTATAACTCAGTATTGACGACTGACACATTGTATATAGTTAACGAATGTCAATAAAATAATGGAGTACACTCAAACTTCTGGCATTGATATATAATTTTTTAATTTTTCATTCGATCATAATTAAATATTTAAATTTAAAATTTAAAATTCAATATTTTTAAGACTTCATTCTATAATATAAGCTATTCTGGTAATTGTTAAATCACATTTCTTTAATTCAATGAGAAAATCATAAACAATTTTTGGTTTTATCATATTGATGTAATATTAGATATATGTATTATAATACTAACCGTGGAGATTTCCAAAGTAAGGTAGTTGCAGCTTGCAGAAGACGCAGTCGATTGAAGATTCGAAAATTCAGTTAGCATAGTATACATGAACAAAAGATATGTGCGTCCTGTACAGGTTTTTTTTTTTAATAAAACGCAATATTTTCAGACTTAACTTCAGTTGTAGGTATATGATTTGTTCCGCAGTGCCCACACAACATCACGAATTAAGCCGAAGTCCGAAAGAGTCGATAGTTAACTCTCCGGATTGACTCCGTCGGCTACCGTTTATAATATCTACGTATTAATTCCGCCGGCTTCTCCCGGGTCTAGTCCAGTCTCCAGTACCTACTGCCTGAAGTGAACATGTAAACTCTCCCAGGTCTACAATACTTCAGTACTAAACTAGATATTAGGAAAAAAAATTCCCGGTGGAACAGACCTCGGTAAAAAAAAGTTCACGGAAAAAAAAATATGTAAAATATGTCTTATGATATTATTTAAAAAATTTACAAATGTATTATAATATTATTTAAAATTTACCGTTTACTCAAGCCCAGGTTTTGTATTTTTCTGTAAGCGCTTTGGTATAAATAATAAAAGCACTCACGAATTAAAATGTGTTCACCAAAAACTGTTTTGGCAGCTTTGTGAACTGCGATTTTAAAGTCAACATTGAAGTATAAATGTATAATAATTAATAATGGATCTGGGTATAGTTCGCGATTGTTACATTCATTCAAAATTATTTTAAACATTTCTTCGTAGGTTTTTTCCGTTTTTCGCTCAAGTAAGCAAAACACTGGCGTAATAAAATTGTTATTTAGGTACTTGGATTCGAATGACGTATAGCTGTAAAAAATGCTCGGGTGCTAAACCAAAGTTGCCATCAATAAACCAGGTATCGACGTTTGCTAACTGTTCTAATGAACTATCTAACTTATTATTCATATCCCATAGGTTAAAGTATTTTTAGATTCTGAGCTAGAGGAGCGATTAAATGTATTAATTTTTTTTTTGTGTATCTGTGCACACGATAAGTATTTGAAATAATGCATCGATTTTCAACTTCAGTATGATGAGCGAAGACGGTATGTCAGTTAGCTTTAAAAAGACAATTTTTTTATAAATTTCTAACTCAAAATAAATTTGCAAATTTTAGTCATTCTATTACGTATTTTGTCAATATTTGAACTTTAAATGCATATAAACAAAATCGTATGATTTTTGTAATTTTCAAATTGGTAATAACATTGCTGAACATTTTATTGAAGATTTTTTGGAAAATTTCCATCGGATTATACTTTGGCATGTCTTTTTTATAGTATAAATGTACCCGTCTAGTGCAATTTTATCATTTCCCTTGTTTGACTTAAGAAGTTCTATGGTTGAACACTTATACACGCGCGTACAACCGTTCCGTTCTAATACGAAATTGGATACGCATGATAGGTATAGGTACCTGTGTATGGTACTGTGTATAAGTGTAACTTTTATCAATAAAATAACAAGTATAGTGGAAATATCGTTTTATTTATACTGCAACGGGAGACTTTTTTTCCGTGGGACTATTTTACCGGAGAATTTTCCACTGGGACTTTTTTCCGTTTACCACTAAATTAAGCTAGGGGAGCATGGGTGTGATGGGCTGCATTATTCGTAATACACAGTTGGTAAGGTTGGAAATTTGGTTGAGTCACAAAGTACATGAAAGTTGAAGATTGTAGATAGTTAACATTTAAAATAATGATTAAAATAATTAAGAATGATTGGAAGTAAAAGTAATTACTAATAAATAATTACCGAGGCTGTGAATTGTATGCACTAAAGAAATATAAATATGCATGATTTTATACTCTAAAAACAGGAAAAATATGAAAAAAAAATGTTTCGTGTTTAAACTTGAAATAAGTAGAAATTTCTCAGGCATTCGATCGTGTATGGCATGACGACCTGCTTTTCAAACTTTGCAACTTTCTCTCCCTTCCTTATTTTTTCCAAACAAATAATTTCTAACTGATCGATATTTTAAAATTTGCATTGGTTCCTATACCTCACAAATGGCTATAATAAATGCAGACGTACCCCAAGGTATTTGTAGGGGTACTTATAAGGTAATTATTATTCAACATCTATGCCTCATATCAACCCGTTATCGAAAATACCCTTATTGCCGATTAGGATGACGATAAAGCTATAATTTCAATCCATGAAAATTCCTTAATAGCCTCGGACAATCTGCAAACACATAATCTTAATCTTATATCATTGTGATACACAAAATTGAGAATTAAATTTAACCATAGTAAGTCAATTCACACCACATTTACTTTAAAGCAGAGACACTGCCAACCAGTTTTAGTGGATAAAATACCTAATACAGTGAAATATTTAGACCCCACCCTTGACAAAAGATTAACCTGGAACCCACACACCAGATCCATAAAATTAATTTTAAACTCTCGTTCTTGTATGCTCAACACTGTTAGAAAAAAACAAATTTAAAAAATAAACTTCTAATCTACAAAACATTCTTAAAACCAATATGGACTTACGGTCTTCAACTATGGGGTGCGGCAAAAAAATTGGATCTAAACAAAATCCAAACTTATCAAAATATCACTTTACTTCAACTTACTAATGCTCCATCATACATTGCAAATCTAACACTCCACAATGATTTACATGTTAAAACGACGAAAGAAGAATCTGTAATATTTTACAAGCGATTTTTCTAACCTTTGGCAAACCATTATAACCCATTAATTAGTAACTTAAATATCTTAACGCTCCTTGCCGTCGACTGAAAAGGGGATGGTGCAGAGATCTGTTGCATTAAATTCACTCAAACAACGTCTCTATCCTATAGTGTCCTAGTACCTTATCATTTCACAATTACCTCTCAAGCAAAGAGTAATACTATGGGTGGCTTCTTAATCACGTATTCCTGTTTTTTTTAAAAGTCTCTTTTCACGTATACTTATTATTCTACCTAGTATAGATTGTATATTTATTATAAAAATTTAACAATTTAAAAAAAATCAGGGAAAACAAATTTTGAAATAATCCCTATTTGTTTACAGTGATAACAAAAAAATAACATGAAAATGTAACTAATTCACAGCCCTGGTAACAAAAGTGGTAAAACGGTATTGATGACTTAAAAACTACAAAATTCTACTGAAATAAGTGAAAAAAATGTAATTTAAAAATAATAATTAATTTTAGAGGTATAGCCGTATAGGTGTGATAATGGGTATCCGAAGAATAAAAATTACAAAAACAAATTGTAAAATAAATTAACTGACAATAGCAAAAGTTTTAATTTAAAGTTTATATTATAGTCAAAAAAACTTGGTATAGTCTGAATAAAGAGCGCACGAAACGAATTTTTAGCCAAGATGGAATTTTACAGGGTCAAAGGAAAAAATGGAATAGTCATCAACATCCTATTACTTGAAATAAGTAATGATTTATCTGTAGTGGACACCGGGGTAAAGTGAGACATATTTTTCGTAATAAGTGATCTTCCACCACAAAAAAATAAAAAAATCGTTCAATCAAATCATTAAAGAGAACTTTCATAAATATTAATTGACGAAAAAGCATTAAACTTAAATTTTTTATAATTTTATTATACCTAAATGAAACAAAACTATGAACTATGTACCGTATTGTAGTAAGTCTCACAGTCTCATATCTAACTGTACAATGTATTTATAGATATTTCGATATTTTAAGCTTCATAATTTCTGTGTTAAATATTAGAAAAATGTAATTACTAATGTATAGCCGTAGGGATCTAATATGTCATGAAATTTATTTTTTTGAAATATTTCATTTTTATGAAAAATAATAAAAAATAATTTTAATTTAAATCTAGAGTAGCAATGTTATTGAAATATTTCTTACATAAATAGTACATTATACAAATTCCATAAAATTCATACAAACATACTTAAAAAACTTTCAAAACACATGAATTTCTAATATAAATTTCTTAATTTATGTTTATTTTTGTATATTTTATAATTACTAATTAGATATAGTTATAACCTGAGTTTCTATTACAATAATCAACGAGTTAAACCTTATATAGTATTCCTATTTGAATTAAAATAAAATAAAATTGTTATATTTATTAAATCCTAAGTATAATAGTATTAATGTATTATTATAATTTATAATTTACAGCCTATAGGGCTAATATAATATCATATTTGATATTTGTATATAAATATATTATGAATATAATAATATATTATATTATTTTCATATTATCAATTATCATTATAATTTATAAACATCAATGAAAAACAAATCATATTTTAAAACAAAATTAGGCTTTGAAATTTACAGAAGTAATAATAAAAATGTATACTTTAATCGTGAATTATATATTCTCTCTGCAGGCTCGGCATTAATATGTTATCAAACAATATTATTCTATAATAGTGTGCAGTATTTGCTAAAAAAGTGTGTAATTATATTATACTACTATACTATAGTGTAATAAATAATGTAATATATATACAGCCGTGTAGGTACCTAACTAAGGCTCTCACATAAAGGGAAGTGACGGGGGAAAAAACCTTATGACCAAGATTTGGACTTGTAGACTTTTTTTATTTATTGTAAAATGTAGCAGAGTGCGAAATAAATTCATACCAAATCTAAAATTTGAATGTGCATATTTTGCATAGTTCAAACATTTTGCCGGAAACCGCTTATTTTTACGTTATTGTGCTTAATTTACATATTTTTGAAAATTTTTCGAAATTTCGACTTCACAAATTTCACCCGATCAAAAAAGAAAATAGTAATGCAGCTTACTCGCAATCTCATGTACCTATTTGCTATGTACAACTCACAACACCTTAAAATGTTCGTGGTTTGAAAGTGTGTCATCCGCCGTTGAAAAACGACTGTGTTTCAACTGTGCTACGTCGAAAACTATACCAAGCCCAACAATAATTTTAAAATCATCATTCAGCAATCTCAATGATTTGGAGTTAAGTTTGAAAGAATACAGTGAAGTAAAAAAACTAAATGCACAGAACTAATCTGTTTGAGATTTTTAAATGTAACTAGAGTTCTATAGGAAATTATTTATTTATTGACACAGATTAAATTACTGAATATCAGGAGTTCTCATTGGCTGATTTGCAGTGTAGTCTGACAATTGACTATAACAGGTATTGTATATAATTATTCCAAAAAAATATATTATTTAATTAATTGTTTTAAATATATATTATCCTGAGCAATTTTTTATGAACATGATCATTATAATATAGCGTATGTACGCCGTGTAAATAAATGGGAAGTGCACAAAGATTTGGCAAAAAAAATTAAAAGTACCCCTAGTTCAACAAAAATAAAACCACAGGTAATTTTATATGTGAAAGAGTAAAAAAAAAGACATGTGCATTGGTACAAAAGGTAACTATAGCAATAAGAGATGTATTTTTTTTTTAAATTAAACAAAAAGGTTATATTTTATTATACTTACATTCATTGTCACTTTAACATACAAGCGCTAGTGTTTAAGTTTCCAGCTGTTTAATACTGATAAGTAGAGATTCATATCGGTCGACACTTTTCTAGATTCGTTGGGCAACCATACTATCTATAATCGTGATTCATTACAAAACAATGCGATTTTGATTACTGATAACACATTATCTGCCATAGAGTAATACCATTGATTAAACAGCATGCTCATCGCCCCGTTTTATCCTTAGAGAATTAAGTGCTATGGTTATATTATTGAAAAAAACATTGCATTTACATTATCGATATAATATTTATGAGGTCTATGATTCGCATGCATGCCTATTCTATTATAATGATCAGTGAGTTTTTGTTTACAGCTGTATTGACTGCTTATAAGGAGCCTTGTATTAAATTTTTAAGCCAGACAATGTATTCATCGGGAACATCGGGAAATTCCAACAATATAAATTGATAGTGTATTGCAGATTACATAATATTATGTAATTTCGTTTTCTATCATGTCGAAAACTACCAAAATTAATATTTAGATGACGAGCAATAAATTACATATTGGTTTTTGTTTTGGCACAGATTATATATACACACGTCTTATGTGTTTTTAAAAATCGAGCAATTAATTTAATATGAATTAGGTATCTATGTTATATCACATTCTTTTTCGAAAAAAATGAACCGGCTACAATAGTCACATTGAGTATTATTCGTTGTCCAGGAGATATTTGCTATAATGTTTATTATAATACGTTCGTACGGTCAGGAATATAACACTACACTTTCATCTTCAGTATAGTTTAGATTTCACATCTAACTTTTCTGTCTCAATAATTATTTTATTGTCTTTTTATAATATAGTTATTATACTAATTATTATCTATTGTATTTATTTTCTGAACACTTGATTTCAAAACTGTAAAATGTGGAGTGACAACAACAGATATGATGACTGTGCTTTTGGAAAACTTACATCGATGCCCTACGGTAATATATAACAGTGTTTAACACCAACATATTTGATTATGAGCGTAGTGGTGGATATTAGTTCTACAATAATGTAAGTTTTTTTAGTATATTTTGTAATTTTTGTATCAAAAAAATTCAACAACAAATTGTAGAGACTTGATTTTTTTTATCAAATATTTACATTAGTATGTAATAACAAAATATTATTAAATTAAAATTATTAATAAATTGACCTATTTTTGGTAATGACTATAGGTACTCTCATTTTAAACACTACATTGAAATTGTAAATCTTAAGTATTTTACTATGTAATAATATTGTGTTTAGATATACTGTAATGTATGACTTAATTGAAAATATTGTTTGATTACCTAATTTGTTTTATATTTATTTATATTTATTTTTAGTTTATTTTTGTCCTGTCTTACAACTGACCATTTACTGTTTTTTTTGCGTTTTTAATTTACGTTTCTACCTACCTATTGGTCTCTCCCCCTATGGGACCCACCTTGTCGTGGTGGGGGAGCTTGCGGACTCAGATATTCGATATCTGAGTCTCACTAAGAGGTCCTGAGCCAGCTCTTACTTTCACTAGTTGGGGCTGGTAAGATCGGAGAGAGCCTTCTAGCTATTAGTAAATCTCTTAAAACCTCGCGGTAGGTATAAACGCATTCCAAAAAAAATGAACACAAAACACAAAACAAACATAACAAGTTCCGGGTATTCGGATGACCTAGACACGGCAGTTGGGAGCATGTGGTGCGCGTCCCAAAGGTCGATTATATCAAACTGTAGCACCACCACGGTTAATGCGCAAATGAATACGGAAACTGGATTGAATGAAGGAGATACAACGATAACGGATTTTACAAAGAAGGGACCATTGGTAGCTGAAATTACAGGGACGCTGGACGAGCTGTTCGAAGAGATACGCTTGGCCTTGATACGGAGCAAGTACTTGGTGCCGATTCGCAACAGCTCATCTGCGTCATGTGACTCGGACGACGACGATTCTTCGGACGAAGACGAATGTCGGCACAGATCTTCGGATGTGCGTTTACCAGAAAAGACAACTGCAGAAATAGTTGCAGTAAGCACGCTCAATTATTTCAGCGTGAAAAAAGATTGCCCAGACAAACGGAAAACTGACGAGAACACTGATCCAAATTTAACATCGCGCCTCTGGTCAGAGTTTGATGAGCGAATGAACGCGTCATTTAGTTCGGAAACGCAGTCTGAGTTTCTGTGGTCATTGGATTTGGAGGAGCAGTGGCCATCGGACAGGGAGGTGCCACGGGACTGGGAATCTATTTCAGAATCGGACCAAAGTCTGAGACCTGAAATACTCCCTTCGGACTGGGAAGCTAATTCAGAGTCGAACCAGAGTCTGAGACCTGAAACACCCCCTTCGGACTTATCATCAATACACGTTGAGAAAGTGTGGCCATCGGACTCATCATTGAACTCGGGGGTAAAGTGGCCAACCGACGATGAACAATCTCTGCCATCTAACTTAGAGCAGACTTCGAATTTGGGACGTTGGTCAGCATCGCATTCGGAGCTTAAGTGTGCCACGATCGATGAAAAATTGGTGCCGCCAAACATAGAAAATCAGACAATGCCATCGATGTCAGAACTTTCTTCAACCTCGCATTCGGAGCTTAAGTGCGAATCGGACGATAAACAACTACAGCCCCTAACTGTTGAGCAGACATTGCCAACAGAATCGGCTCCAAAGACGGAATTGCACTCGGAGCTGATGTCAGCAAAAAGCAATTAGGCCCATCAGATTTAAGCCAGATGTGGCTGTCAGACTCGGACCTAAGGTCGGCCTCGTACTCGGATTTAGCGGGGTCAGTGAATGAAGATAAATTGTGCCTTTCAGAGTTAAAGCAAAATTGGCCGTCAGGTACATCGCTCTCGGAGCCAATTATGTCCGATGTGGAAGATGATAAAATCCTTTCAATTGCTGAAGAGGAAATCTTGCCATTTGATGATGAGGAAAATATTGTGTCATTGGAGGAAGAGGAGGAGATAAACGTGATAAGTATCGATGAGGATGAGATAGAAGCAACGGAAAAACAGCCTGCGCCTATACGTAGGTCATTCCTGTCCGCACTAGGTAGGCGAGTCCTGAGTGCCCGAAGGATACTGTTTTGCTGCGGTGGCTGTGGCCGTAACCGTAAACAATTACAAGTACCGACTAAATGGAAATAATATGTTCCCCGTGCGTCGCGAGTCCGTGAGTGAGTAAGTCATATACGACTACATGTTTTCTAAATATCTGCCATGCGGCAGTGTAACTGGCACCTGAAAAATTCAGTTGGATAAAATTCCATATTATATTGACGAAATTCTTGTTGATATAGAAATGACAAGATCACCTTCTTAGCATTGAATTTACACAACCTTGTTGTGAAAAATATAATAAGCATAAGCATCAAAAAAATTTCATTTTAATGTTATTAATTCATAAGGAAATGAGAATATATTGTAAAAATGCTTTGGATATTTATTAAATCTTATTCTAATTACTTTTTATATGATCAATGTTAAACATTGGAAATATTTATTATTTATTATGCAAACATTTAATTTAAGTAAATTTATGTTATTTGTGTATTTATACTATTTTATATTATTGTATTTATTATTTTCTTAAATAAATTATTATGTTATGTTATGTTATTAAGACATAGTGTCGTTGTTCAAATTAGATAAAATCTGGCCAAATATAATAAATATTATGGCTTAATTACATTACTTGCAAATATTATTTAATGTAGAACTATGTACGCACAATTCATACTCAATCGAAGATTGTAGTGGATATTTCAAATTGAAAACATCAAACATTTTAAAGCATACATCAATTGCCGGTGTCATAAAAAAAGTAACTAAAACTATACTTGTTACTTCTATTTTGATATTGAGCTATTAGAAACCATACAACTATCTTAATTATCTTAAATTGAGTACCTGCTTCACCAGATTGTTTCTGCCATGCCTATCTCTAATGGCTAATCATTATTCATTAGCCACTAGTATGGAGTATGCATAATAATATTAGGTATATGGTCCTGCATCAAATAAATAGTTCATTTATTTAACATATATGTTTGTGCAACCATACAATTAAGATATAGTTATATGAATATATTAGCAATATTCAATTTAACGTTACTCATTCAATTTAGAGTGTATTAATTATGAAATACAATATTATATCATAACATTGAGCATTACTGGTCAGGTTAAAATATTGTCTTTTATTTATTATTATGTATTTTTGAGTAAATGTATTTAAATCTAACCGCAGATTTGTGTTTAACTTGTTACATGTACCTATATTATAATGGATAGTTTATGTGAAAACAAATAGCAGGGTACATCATTGACATTTGTTTGATCAATTTAATAATCTATTCATATGGCCGTCGATGAACTTTTCTGTAACTAAATCACATTACATAGTTGCAGAATTATTTATACTACATGAAACCCAGAAAAATTATGCTGATTTAAAATGTATGATAACTTAGTTATTTATTAACAAGATTATGAAATTAAAATGTACCAATATGTTATTGATATTGTAGAAAAAAAAAGAGAATTATTAAATTATTTATGTTTATGTTAATAGAATTTCACTAGTCAAGTTGAATATCAGACAATGATAACATTATAATACCAATTTAATGTGTATCGTTTGAAATAAAACAGTTTAATTTAACGTAACTTTATACTACAATGACTGGGAGCATAAATCTGTTCACCCTTAAGCAGCCAGTTTGAATTTTGAATCTATTCATTAATAAACTACGTCATAAATTATCACCTGACATAGTATTATAAAATCATGTAACCATAATAATATAGGGCGTTCATTTATACTAAATCACAAAATCAAATGTATTATTATTATTGCTGTGTTTGATTCAAAATATGTATGTTTGGGTACATGTAGTGTATTAATTAAAAATTTAAATATTATTTGGCTTGTTCGAATGAATGCTATAGAATTCGAATTTTATATTAAACTATAATTTGCTAGGCTGAACTATTATATTATAATAGTTACCCTCTCTATGCTTTGTAGTGATCTGACGACTACAGGTGTCGTTGAGAGAAAGAGGATGGGGTGTAATTTTAAATGAACTTGTGAACTCTTGTGGTATAATTTATGGTAATATTTTCAATTATTCTAAGTGTTCAGAAAATATCGGTTGAAGTCGAATATTTTCTAAGTCCAAATAATTTACTGTTCAAAATTATTTTAAGTCCAAAATAATAAATCTAATAAATAAAAATGTTATAAATAAATGGAATTACTGCTATTTAGAGTTACAATAATTATAACTTGTATAATGTATTGGTATTCGGTTAATATTCCCGGTCTGGCGGCTTGATTTTTGACGTTATTTACGCTGGAGAAGTTAACATTTCATACTTATCGTACCAGCTAAACATCTAGTTTGTAAAATTATAAGTCAAACACGTTGTCCAAATATATTGTTAAGAGAGAAATAAATAATTTTAGTCGTTCGAATTCATGTTAATTACGATTATTAATTTTGATTTTCAGAATGGGGTTTGGCTAATGCAACGTACATGTCAGCTGTCTTATTGCCAGATAAGAATTTATTATTTATTGTTTATGTAATAATATTATCATGGGTCTGCATTCTGCTTAAATTGTAGCTGTGTCTGAGATACAACGGGGTCTCCCGCGCTCTTGTGGCAATAGGTTTCTTTTTTTTTTACTTTAATTGGCACTATTTTTTATTGGATATGCTCGTTCAATAATAACACTTATTTTGTCACAAGCACATACATTGAAAATTGCAATGCAAAGTTGTTTTTTCTGTTCACCTTTGACATAAATGCAGGTGAACTTTAATGAATTCAATATTCTACTTCGTTCTTCATACTCAATATCACCATATTCTATGGATAGTCTATGATAGTTACGTTCTAGCCACTTATTGGTTTTTCGACTTTTATTGTAGTGCATAGTTTTTGAATTTTTAAAAATCCAATGTTGAGTTGCCCATGTTTCTGTATCAACTATAGACATTTCTAATAAAATATTTATTGTCGGCTCCAAGAATGCATTGAATGTCCATGATAGCTGATGACATCATTGTTGATATATTATGAACTTATAAAATATATACAAAAATGTCTTCCAATACTTATACTCCAGTATCTCCCATATTTAACCAACTATTTATTGTACGAAATTATTTGCACATAAGTACACTACATACCCTGACTTATTCATTTAATATTACCTCTAAACTGTGTTCAGTTTATTCATAAATTAGAAATGTTAAATTAAACTATTTTTTGGAAAAAAGATTACTAAATGATATTCATTTTTCTAAATTTAATATACAATTTGTATTATAAAAATAAAAGTATCACCTGTCTTTTGACAATACATTACTTACATTATTTACTAAATATAAATATCAAATCGTTCACTTACCTCTTTGTCTAGTTTAACAGACACAGCGTCTACGTCATCAATCGTTTCGCGAGGTGTTCTTGGAATGTCTTGATCATTTAAAAAATTGAAAAGATCAAAATACCACAAGACCGGTTTGTATATGTCATCCTCTCCAGCCCCAGGGGTGGCTGATTTTTTTAATTTAGCAAGCTCCTTATAAACCCTTCTCAAGGAATTAATCTTCTTACAAACTCTCTTTGTTTGGTGAAGAGTCAACTTCCCGAAATTTTTTTAATAAGTTATAGAATTTTCAAACTCCAATAAAGTAGTAATTGATACGAACACTACGAATCAATACAATTAGATATTCACTCGATTTCTCATGTAGCGATTTTCTTATTTTGTTGTAATTCAAAAACAAATAGCTGTAAACACTTGAAATTTACTCCATATGTTTATTTTATCAATTCATATATACTTGATAAAATTTTCAGAATATTTTGTTTCGTTTTGAGGTGTTTACAGATATTTACAATTGTCCTGATTCTTACAATATCAGTTGAAAAATATTAAAAATACATTGGCACGATTTTGTTTTATAAGTATTTAAAGTTCAAATTTTGACAACATTTATCAAATGTTAAAAATACAAGTTAAAATAGTATTGACCCTAGGCATAAAAATAATGAACTACCTATAAGAAATTTTCCCATTTTTTTTTTAGAAACATAAAATAAAATATGGAACCTTTTTTGTTTTCATATTATATTACATTATTAAACAAGAATTTACAATCTTGCTGTACGCGTGTCATTAAAAAACAAAATTATACGATATCTTATTATAATTTTAACATAAATGTTCATTAAAAAATAATAATAATGGCTTACCTATAAAAACGTTTTGTCATCATTCATTAGCAAAATGAGAATTATTCCCAAGTCATTATAAATGTCAATAAAAATTTAAAATACTCCTTGCTGCAAATACATATTAAAATTGGTTGTTATTTATAGTTTTAAAAGTTATTAGCATAATTATAATCCACAAATATAATTTGTGCAATATATATTGAATAATTATATATTATTATATGAATGATATTCTTAATACATAAATAATAAATAATAATAATACAATAATTATTTATGTCTCAAAGACCTACGGTCTGTTAAACACTGAACTGGATGTATTTTTGCAGTTCAATAATATTTTAGCTGTAGCAAATTTATTCTATCGTAGTACCAAACTTCTGTGGTTAAAATGCAAAAATGCTTATGAAGCTTAATTAAATTATTTAGGTAAAATATGTACTAATTTTTTACAGTATTCCAACTTTAATTTTTTTTAAATATATTATGAATAAATTATAAAACAGACACCTATAATTGATATGAAACAAAAATATATTATTATACAACTCTCATATTTTATGGTTTGAAAACTAATTGATTTTCACTTTTTGGTTCATTGTAATTAAAGTTCGGATTTTATAGTATTTGCTACTTAATATATAGGATAGAGATAAAAATAGCAGAGTGGGCTATAAATTTGTTTTATGCACCAGGAACTCTAAATATGAAATTTTGCTATTTTTTGCATATTTGAAGAATTTTAGAAATTTTAGTGCTATTTTTAAAGTTTTGGTGCTATGTTTTACTAATATTCTTAATTCAACGCTTTATTTTATATTTTTCATAAACCTCGTTTATATTGAATGACAAATAGTATTCATTAATGCGAATCAATAAGAAAAATTCCCACATTTTCGTTTCATATCATATAACATGTAATAAATCTATTTTTAAATAGTCCGACGATGATATTCATAAGGCTTATGAGGTGTTTACTCGATAAAAAAAATATGTAGTAGGTATGCTGTACGGAGCCTGTCAGCAATCCAGATGGTGGTGGCTTATTAAATAAATACCTAGTTGAAGACAATACAATTTCAACAATGAATTAAGTAACAATTTATTTCTATTTCAATTTGAACAACATAACAACAATTAAAAAAAGTGTACAAATTGTATATGTCGAGAACGTGCTCCGGTCGTTGAGACTATGGTACATTTGAATAAGCTCTACTCCTGGCTCCCTTATTAGTGATGTTCCCATTTCATTGTCGTGGACCGGAGTTAATGGCTCTCAAGTCCAAACAATTTGTTCTTGCGATTTATTTTTGTCATGGAAAGTCGTTGTTTTCGTCAAAATGTGGATAGAATACTGATGGATTCGAGATTGTGAATATTAATTACCTAGTATTCACTAATCATTTAGTTTATAAGAACTACTACGGCCATGTTTTTGAAAAAGCCATGCGCATAGCTGGTCTTACAGATTTCTCTGACTCGTTTAATTGTCACCATCTAATGTTTTAAGGTCAGTGGTCGAATTGCTTACTACAGTATTATAGTTTCTAAGAGTTAGTACCTACACAACATCTGCTGTGGTTTTGCAATAGCCAGGAGATACAGAAATGTAATAGGTACTAGTATGACATTTAGGATTTCGTAGTCCTTTACATTAATCTTGATTCTTTCATTTGATACATTCGTTTGGTTGTACTAAATATATTAGGCAGATAAATACCTACTCATAAGCACTTGCATCACATTAAATAGTCTTATGTCGCGATCATACTTTTAAATTTTTAACATAATAATTTTTCTAAATTTATTGCTGTTGGTTTGTTCCTATAGGCATACTTTATAAATGAAATATTATGTAATATGTACACTTCGACACTTTGATAAGTTAGGTGTAGATGCTGGGAATTAATACAATGTACGTCATCACCATTTCGCATTTTATGCACCATAATTTGTAATTGGAACTTTGTGTATAGCATGCTATGGTACCACATAGATTATATTTATATAAATTCATATTCATACATCAATCCCAGAAAAATGTTGACGAATCAAATTTTACATAATATACTCATTAGTTATAGTCAACCTACTGATAGATACTATCAAAAATAAAAACCACAATTTTCAAAATCGTCCAATTATTCTTTATTGTGAAATAAATCGTTAAACATTTTTTCTTTAAAGATGACAATATTTAAAATATACTTAAGCTTTTTTTTCGTTCAAAAACTATTGAGTTTATTAATAATTTAGTTTCTAAATTTTATGCTGAACAAATTTAACTATATTTTTATTTAATCAGACGCACTTATACAAATTATTATACTTATTTGATGGTAATTGCATAATGTAATACTTTATATAATAACAATTGTAATAAACCTGAGCGTTTTGAGTTAGAGCATTTATATTATTGAGCAGTGTCGAGTAATAGACGAAATCCTTGATTATCGTCTATCCAGCTAATATTTTTATGATGTATTTTTGTTGTATGATTATGTTTTTTCATGAAATCAAAATACAGATGTACATTATGGAGTTCCCTATGTCATGATTATTTAAATGCTAGTCATTTTAAAGCAACAAATATATTTATTTAATTTTCTTATTTTAATGTCATTTGCGGCTATAATGTATAACATGCACCACATTTAACAATTGTATAATCTGCGAAACAAAAAATATAATATACTTATAAATATATCATTTTGTATCGTATTTTTAATAATATATCATATAAATTATTTAATTACGATTTTACAAAAAGTGTTAAATGACAGTATTATGTTGAAAGTTGGACAAAAAGAGAAAAAAAAGAATACACCAATCACACTAATCATTCAATAAGTCGTGAGCCATGGCAGTACAAATGTATTTAATTATATACGATCTTTGACATAAAGAACTGATGTAACATGTGGTTGACAATATTATGTAATAACTTTTGATCGAATAAATATATAGTTATTATAGTGCTATCACAATATAGTTGGTTAATTACATTTGTAAGTTATTTCAGTTACATCCAGCATGTATTCTGTATTGGTACATTTAATAATACATTATGATATCTTTACTACCTATATAGTTTATATCAGTGGATAGTGGGTCTTAACCTTTCAGGCCATGTACCGGATTGTACCACATTAAGATATAAAGTATAGTCATGCATCCATAAATAAAAACAAATTTTGATTTTGATTATTATTTAATGATAACTTTAAAAAAGTATTATAAAATTTTATATTTTAATTTTAATCATAACAATGAATACCGTAACCACAGGTGGGTGAACCTAAGTCATCAAATAGTTCGAACTATTAAAAACAAAATGTTAATATTAAAAAAAAAGTTCAGAGCGACTTCACGAAAGCTCGATTAAACATCTACGGAGATGAATCACCGGTTGAGAACCCCTGGATTATAATTATAAGATCGTAGTGGTAAAATGATGTAACTTTTTCGTATTATAAATTAATATCGGGTCTTTGCAATAACGCGATAGAGGATGGGATGTCATACGAAACATGAAAATAAAGTAAATTCTGGAAACGTTGCCACTTCGGCGGAACGGCCGTGGTCATCCACTTATCCGGCCTAAAGCACAGTGACTCCCCTCGAAAACCTCTCCTGACTTCCAGGCATGTAATTTGAAGTGTTGTACGTGATCAAAGGTTGGGTCCTGTTCCTGATGGTTGTCGTGGCTGTCGCCGTGGACCGGTTGCCCGGTTGCCGTCTCAGGATTTTCGAGTAGAACAGTTGAAACAGCTCGTTGCGGATGTTGGAGTTCATCCAGCCGTAAATGATCGGGTTGGAAATAGCTGAGGTCATGGCGGTCAGGTGACAAACCGCAAGCGTCACATACAGCTGTTTGGTCGTCATCGGCTGGGTCATCAAGTCAGCGGCCAACGAGAACACGGCCAACGGAAGCCAACTCACAGTGAAGACGACTGCCACTCCTGAAACACCCATTTTTTCAACCCTTCATTGGAATTCAATGCCCATTGAAGTATATGTGAAACATTTTTACGTTATATTCGTTATATTATGTAAACTATATAAATAACATGAACATTATTCATTAATGCTTACTTAATAAGAAAATTAAAAACTAGCAAAATTGGGTTTTCAAGAATTTGACTAAACATCTTTTCAGTTATTATAGTAGTCAAGTGTAATTTAATTATGTGATATAATAATAATAAAACGTGTTGTGGTAGGTGTAGGTATGATTGTATAATGTATTAATATGTATATTATACAATTTTGCTTGATTTCCGATAAGTTAGATAAGTTTCCGATAAGATAAATCAATGTTCGTCAACACCACTGGTTTAAAAAACTACAATTTATTAAAGTATAAAAACAATTTTCTAACCATTTGCATACCTTTTTACATAAGATTATTCTCAAAATTTCTAGACGCTATTTTAAGTTTACTTTTTTTATACACAATACAACTATTGCAATAACTATAATCAGCTTTCATAATACTTCGTGGATAGAAAGTATTTCAGTGATGTTCATAATGTACATGACAAACGGAAACTATAATTAGTGAGTACAGTAGTCATTTTGACGTAGGTATTATTATTATTATTATTTATAGACATGTCAATAAAATATGTTGTTGTATATGCTGGTAGCTTTGGAAAAAAAACTGTTATTCCAGAGGCCATTTTAAATTTTAAACAAATTGATAGGTAAATACTAATATTACATACACGGGCTTTCTTTACTTTTGTCATTAATTATACCTATCAGAAGTAGGGTGGTCCGTTTGTTTCTTTGAAGTTCTCGCTGTGCACGCCTCGAGTCTTTTTGAGAAGCAGTGTGTGCGTGTAAATATGCTGCAATACGAATATGAACCACCAAAAGAACAGTGGCGGGTAGTACTGCTTGAATGAGCACTACTGCTATATTATAGGCCACTTTGAT
Organism: Myzus persicae; assembly: GCF_001856785.1. NCBI lineage: Eukaryota > Metazoa > Arthropoda > Insecta > Hemiptera > Aphididae > Myzus > Myzus persicae. The sequence continues at coordinate 450,153 of NW_019103603.1, forward strand.
ATCGGTTGAAGGCCATTTTTCCCGACAAGATTCGTATAAAACTACATGTTGAAATTTTAACGGTTCGACCACCTGAAATACAAAAATTGTGTAAGATGGTACAATATAGATTCATATATAAGAATAAAAAGGTGTATTTGAATATTTCTGTTATACCCATGCCAAAGCAGTGGATGAGTTTTGAGCTTAAGAGGACTTAAGCGTATTTGCTTTACGTGTATATATAATATCTACTTCCAAAAAATATGATATTATTATATACTTATAATTTATAAAATTATAACGTTACACGTAAGCTATTATATGGCGGTGTCGACTCGATAACAATATCATATTATGGTAACTCAGAGTTTCAAATTGCGATCATTTTAAACTGGTTATACCTAATTAAGTCGATCATTTGTCGATCAGCCTAACATCTCCGTCTCGTTTATACCTGCGTTATTTTTGTGAGCCATCAAACCAGTGTTTACCTGGTAATAAGCTACTGGTGATGTGGTCAAGACGGCCAACAACCATACAATAGCTATGGACACGTACACTGTGCGCCTTTCGTTTTGCGCAGATCCGCGGACGATCACCCAGTATCGATCTATGGCTATCACCGTGATCGTGCCTACCGATACCATGATGTTGGTACCCTGCAACAGTGGCACGAGTTTGCACAACACGGTGCCCATGGACCACTGGTGTCGTAAAATCGACGTCAGCGTGAATGGCATGCACACCAAGCACAGAGTCATGTCGGAAACGGCCAAGTTGACTATGTACAGATTCCGGGAAGTGTGCATCTGCGCACGTCTGGCCACCACGTAAATCACGGTCAGGTTGGCCGACAGCCCGACGATCATCAAACCCAAGTACACGATTATCAGCAGAGTCTGAAAAAAGTAAAAAAGGTACCATTCATACTGACGTCGAACCACATCGTTTCATCAGACTATTGTTTCGGAATAACGTTTTAGGTTGTTTTCGATTCATTCCGGCTTATGAACTTAACATCGACTGTTCGATTATATTTTACGCTGGCAAGATGGTAATAATATAAATACGCATATAAATCATTTAATGATGTATTTTGTTTTGTTTGCGAAACTTTCTCACATCTACTTGAGAAAGTTTAACATACGATGTAAACGTTACATTATAATATTATAAAATATAATCTTTAATATATACGGTGGTATATACAGGGTGAATCAAAAAACATACTCACCATACATTTTTCTTTTAATAATAAACTTATTCAAACAATGGTTTTTTAAATTTCTCAGTATAAGTATACTCAAAGACCATATTTTCAAATACTTGCATCTGTGATTACATATATTTTATATTTTATAGAAAACCATTAAAGACTCTTTAGTAAATAAAATGTATTAATCCAGTAACTATTCGTTCGATTTTGATTAAGATTTATTATACCTAAAACGTTTTTAAAAATCGTCTTACTTATTAACAAAATACAGTTAAAGGTGTATGTTCTCCTGTAAAAAAACAAGTTTGTATCACCACAACATAATCCTTAATGGTTTAAAAATCCAAGTATTTTAAAATATTATTTTATGGAGTACCTATAGGTCAAAAGTTTCAATAAAATATAAAATAGTATGAGCATGCTTGGATGAATCGCTCTGTATATTATTATGGACACAAAAACAAAATTTGTCTTTTAGGGACAGTGTATCAATAAATATTGCGCTCATCATAATATTTTACGGTCAGTTTATCGATTGCGCTATTTATATTTAACGGTCAGTAGGTAAACCAATAATTGGGCTGCTTATATTTTATGGTCAGCTTATCAATTCCGCTCCTTATTTTTACGGTTAAAATACTTATTGTATTTGTCTTTTAGTTTTTTTTAAGCTGTACGCTTATTTATATACATAATAACAATTTATCACTAACATGGGCTTCGAAAAACTACTTAAAAAAAAAAAAACATTATTATATTTATTTTACTCCCTCTACTGTTAATCATAATATATCCCCATAGCTTTTAAGACCTTTTTCTATTTTTGTAATTATCACAAGCTAATGACCCAAGAAGTTGAAGCCTCAGTTAGTAGTAACCTAATTAAAAAAAAAAAATAATAATAATTTATGAATTGAAAATAATTGTATTTATATTAAGTAACTTAAGTGCTATGGAATATAATAAACGGCTGTTATTAAGGGCAATTGGCCAATCAACCCTGACAATGACCAATCGCAATATTTGTCTTTCAACCCTGAAAACGACAGAGTGCAATTGGTCTATCGACCTAGTAAATGACCGAGTCTAATAATGTTAGACTTCCTATATAATACGGACACGGTCGGCACGTTTTTTAATTCAACGTGATATGAAATTGAATAACCTGCAGTGTCGTGAAATACAAGATAATACACTAGATAGGTATATTATAATATCATTGAGAAAATTCCTCTGAAATTACAGAAAACCATGTTCACATGCAATCACTAAAATATTAAATAGGTAAAATTATACTTCACCGGTGACATTCACACAAAATCATTCAAAGTTAATGTATTGGTATCGAAAATGATGTATAGTTATTTAACCTTAACAGTTTATAAATGCACGAGTTTAAAAAATTTGAAGTCCGTCAATCATAATCTTATCCTAGTGTGACTACCGCTTATAACGTCAAATGTACATAATAATTCAATTTAAGCAATACCTAATTAAGATTTTGGGTTTAAAAATGAAAATTAATCAAACTATTATTTCAAAAACTTAGATATATGTCATTATAAAGTAAATTATTGGATTTAATTGAGATATTTACAAATATATTTTCAAAAATATATCCATTTTTCTCGTACTCAACCAGCAATTTAATTATGTTGCAATTCAATAATCTATTCTAATTAATATTTATGTATATACTAAAATTGTAAGTACCTATATACTATTTTGTTCGATAATACCTATATACTCAATACATATGTTTATGAAGAAATTATGAGAATAAGACATTAATTAGAAAATCATACTATTGTCAGTCATGCTATTTTAGAATGAAGATTTGTTGACCACAAATATTGTATTTTAAAGTATTTTTTTTATATTATTCATTACCTATTTCTAAATGTAAAACATCATCTTTATGTCTATACTCTATGCCATAAGTATACAATTTTTAACTTTGAACTTTTAAGATTCAATAGAATAAGAAAAGTTTTTATTATTTATGTATTTCATATTTATTTTAATTGTAGAGCTTATTTATACAACATCAAAGTCATTATTTAACTATTATTAGTAAAACAGTTTTTTTATTTAATAAAAATTGGCTGAAACGTTAATATTATTTATTATCCACGTTGAGAGTAAAATAAATATGAATAATAAAAAACAACAAACAAATAAATATAAATATGAACTAAATCTAATTTTAAAAACTGTGAACGATTAATTACATAAATTATAATTCTTAAAATTATGGAATTTTATATTAATTTTTAAAATAACGAAAAAAATTTCAGTAAATCATTTTCTATACAAACTTTTCGAACACTAAACAAAACTAAGTAGACGGATGCTTCAGAATTATATTATAGATAAGTAAAAACTCATAAAAAGTTGTTTTTTAATCTGATTTAGGTTTTAAATTGAAATAACGATATTTTTTATGAATTTAAAAACATAAATTCATCGTTCAGTCTTATTACATTTTTAGAAATGGATCTATTTTTAATTACCTACTGAATTATAATATTATAATAATGTGACTACAGTCTGAAGGTTTTTTTTTATTACTAATTGGGTTATTATTTCAAAGTCAAGTAATTTTTATTTCAATCACAAATCAAATTCAAGACTTAAATTGCATTAGTACACATTTCAATTGAAATAGAATCTTATAAATAACAAAGTTTAAATGAAACAAGAATATTAATACAATTATGAAAAATAATAAGTTTTATAATGTTTAAATACATTAAAAGCGATGTTCGTGCTGTTAAAGTTAACACTGTTTTGGGAATTGGAAATCAGCACTAAAACATGCAATAGATATTACTAATGTTGTTTATTTTCGATTTATTAAAAAACTTAATTACCTCAGTACTTTTGTCCAAATTTCGGGAATCACGTCTGTGCTCCAATAAAATAGAATATACTTCTTCCAAACTGAAATTAAATGTTGAGTTCATTTCTGTGTCATTACAGGTTTCCATAAATGTACTCATTGTTTCATCCAGCGAGCAAACCATTGAGTCATTGTTCGATGGAGATTTTAATCCTGAAAATGAATAAACTAAATATATAATGCTTTAATGGTATTATCGTTCTATCATTTTCCTTCTTTGTATATTGAATGCATTTGAGTCAAAGATCTATGTCGATGAATGAAAATCACCGTACATTTATCCTCAAATTTATTCATCGGAAAGAAATAAATCATTTATATATGTGAATAAATAAATATAGATTTTAAAGTTAGATACTTGGTATACAATATTATAAACTGAATTTTTTTTATGTAAATACTTATTGATTTATATAATATATAATATGTGTATAATACAGCATGCGAAAAAGTTGTGCAGGTGAATACAGTAATTTCGTATGTCTTCTTTACTACACTTTTAAAATTGTTCATAGAATTCCCGTCTTACTACCCATATCTATCCAAATACTTATCCATATCTATGTAAAATACACATTTTATAGTTGATACTATAGTCAAATTATGATTAACATTTAGGTACTTTTTGCTCTTAGATTAGGCAATTTACTATTGATATGTAAAAAGAAATGCATAACATATATAAATAATAGAAATTGATTGGCGATAATAATAATTACCTATTGTGGTACAGTACAGGTATAAGTACCTTCGTGTATGTAGGAAATATTATTATATTTTGACAATTTTATGATATTTTTAAAACATGTTAGATTTTGTAAGACTCGCTGCTCGTTAGTTATTCTAATTTTTAGTAATTACATACATATTTTAACTACAGTACCTAACAACTATTTGCTACACATTGCTGGTTTCAAATTATTATATTATTATTATCATTATATTGTATATTAAATGATGGTTTATATGATTTATTTAAAAATAATCTATTTTTCTTTCGTTTTTTGTTTCTACTTTTATTTATTATTTAGCGTATGGTTTGTGGTTACATGCATTAGAGTTATAATATGGTAACGTACAGTAAATTTAATTAATTAATATAATATAAAAGACGAATAAAATAAAAATAAACAAGTAAAAAAAAGAGAAAATATGAGTAATATTAATAAGGTAACGATAAGGTATTAGAGATCTAGTTCTAGTTCCTCCAGCCATTTAATAAATTTTGGAGGGGTTGTGAGGCAGTCGATTCTGGGACCTTGGTAGGCGTGGATAGGACATACAAATGCTATGTGATAGATGGTCTGCTTCTCTGCTCCGCAGTCACATTTTGGTGAGTCTCTCATGCCCCATTTGTGCAAGGAATCTGCACATCTACCGTGTGAGGTTCGTATTCTATTAAGTGTGCACCACAGATTTCGCTGTAGGTCAAATCCTGTGGGTATATGTCCTGGTGATATGTTACATAGGATGTTGTCGTAAAAGATGTTAATAACTAAAACTGAATGTTTGGAAAAATAATAATAATAGAAATCTCCTGATTATAAAACATTATAAACGTAAAATCAGGTATTCTTTTTTAAACAGCTCGTTTAATGTTGTCGTTAACTGTTCATATGATTGATTATACTTGATATAAAAATATAATTAAATAACACCTTCAGTTTTGGGATTATTGTATAACCTTGCTTTAAATTCATCAAATCTTAAACATTTTTAATCTTTTTTAAACAAGATTTATTTTTCAAAGGTAAATGAACTGTTTTTCAATGGTTACTATAAAGTATAAGAAAACGCCCTATTACACAATTTTTCTTGTGTATTTTTTCAAAATCAATAGGTAGTTATAATTATTTTCAAATTGTTGGACATCCTCTTAAGATATTATTAAATTGTATATTTTGTATTAAATATTAATTAAGTACCTACTATTTAAATAAATTATGATAATACATATACATATATAATATATATTTATTATATATACCAATAACGAATAGGTATTGTGTGTATACATTATTTTTCATACCTAGCATAATATTACTATAATAATTGTAATATAGAAACAGAACATTCGTTATGAAAACAATAAAATAAAAATAAAAATGTCAACAATTATTTCAACTATTTTTATGAAAATATTAAATTAAATTCATTACAAATTGTAATTTGAACCAATTATACCATAGAACAAACGTAGGATTATATGTAGGGTTGAGTTGAGCCCACAATTTTAATACCGTTCTAAGTAAAATAAATGTACCTACCTATTAAGCGTTGTATTCGTTACACGATCACGATAATCCCATTTCTATTATTTGTATATATTTATTAAATGTTAAAAATTATACTATAGAAATCGACTAAATAAAAATATATCAACAATTTTCACCTTAGATACACGATTTGCTTGCATTGGTAGAGTAAAAAAAGGGGATATAGTGTTAAATGTAATACATTTATATTGACTATTATATAGATCAAAGATGGGCAACTCAAAGTTACTAGAGGGATAAAAAGCAAAAAAAGGGGGTTATTCAAAATATACATTTTAATTAGCATTTATTTTGTTTATAATGTAATTTGAAAATGTACCTCGAGCCAGATAAAAAAGGCTCGTGGGTCGCTAGTTTCTCACGCCTGATATAGATAAACATTATTTACGCAATTGCATGGTAAGAGACTTGTGGCCATGTAAAATAAAATATGATTATTTCGAGTCTTATAAGACGAGATCAATGTAGTAATAAACTTATTATGCACGAATAATAAATTAATAATTAATAAGTTGATGTTCAATAGAAATTAAAACATGCACAATATGGTTGTATTTCCTGGGTATCTTGTGTTAAAAAATATGAATATTAATTACTAACGTATTGAGAAAATTTAATTTATTGAAAATATTTTTTACAGTTAATTATACAAAATATAATATACTATAATATACAATAAGCAGAGCATTTAGTCACGGGCATGAAATAAATACATTTATGAGAATGTTAAATCAATAACTGTTTTCTTTTGAGAGGCAATAACTAGTAATGACTGAGTAAATAGTGATCGATATTTTATTAGTCGACAGATTACTCAATTCCTTATTAACATATACCTTAATATTTTATTATAAGTTCAATGATTTATAGTTTAAACATGACAGTTTTTTAGTATGCATATATGATATGAGTCGAAATGTATACAAAATTTACATACGTCTTAAATAGTAGGTACGTATACTTCGATAAATATTATTACTTAATCCACAATCCACTATACAATTAAACGAAGAAATCAAAGATTCCTTTTCATTAATCTATGCCTATCACCTATGTAAATTTGATAAGTTACTTACAAACATTATCATACCATAGTAATTGAATTTCCTTAATTAGTTGCATACTGTTTGAACTTAAAATCGTGCAAAACATGACGAAGACATCATTAAATATGCATTTAAGAGCAAACCAATTATTATAATATATCAGATACCTAACCACAATAATTCTATACTTTGAAATGTTAAATGGCCATTTTCTGCACAGACATTTCAATTTTAAACTAATTCTAAAATCACAAGATAAAAGTTTGTGATCGTTTCATCCATATGACTTGCGATTGGAAGTTATTTTATTTAAAATATAAATTAGTCATAATGTTTACAAAAGAAAACGACGTTATACATATACCTACACCTAAAAGTGTACTTGCATACAAATATATCAAACTTATAATATATTACATTATGTAATTGGTGATCAAGGATACTAAGTGGTTAAAAATTTCAGGTAAACTGTAATAAATCATTAAACACAATGAATTAAGACCAATAACCAAGGGGTGCTCTAAAAGTTTCAAGATGATCTATCTAATCATTATTGATTATTTTGAAGTTAGGTGAAGTTGGCTATTTAAAAATTTAATTTTTTTGGAAACATAAGCGTATAGAGAGTTGTTAAAAGTAAGAAAACACCTCACAAATTCCATGATATAAATATATAATTGCCGTAAAATGTAAAAAGTACTTATTTACCACTACCCTGGGTACAGCAGGTCGAAATAATGGTCTGTTCGCGTACTCTGTAACCATTCTGGTTTTTATTTTTACTTTTATATTTTATGAAATGAAGCGTGCAAAACTAAACTGACTTAAAAATGTTATTTGATTAAATTTTCTTTTTAAATATTCATACAAATGTATTTACATTGTTAGGTTAAGTAAGATTAGGTCAGCGTCGATAGTTATCAAAGTTTAAGGTAAACAATATATACATAATGTTTAATCATTCGTGGTATTCATAAAAGTAAAACTTAAAAGAAGTTTAAAATTATTAATATTAATACCAAAACCAAAATGTTGAATAAATTACGCTACCTATATAAATATTTGTTTTCCTTAGTAAATCACTAACGAGTAAATTATTATTCACTAACGATTACAAAACTATTTCAAAGATACATTTAGATAATTTATAATTAATGGTGATAAATTATAACTATTTAATAATTTTTCTGGTTATTTTAAACGCTTGATAACATTTGAAAAAAAATGTTGTTCACATCTACTATATTGTTTTTCTGTGAAATACCTATATATTTTCTAATTCTTTTAAAGTTTGTAGCTCTTTATTTGATCATTTTTATAAAATATGAATTTCAATTTTATAAAACTCATAATTGAGTACGAGATCTCTATCAAAAATTTGGAATCTGTATCTATTTTTTAAAAATTGTGTATCTTATTATGTCTTATAATAATACCCAGAGTACACATTTTCAACTGTTCATGTCTAAAAAATCTAGTTTTCAAATTCTTTAAGTTGATTTTATAAGTAAAATAATTATTACTCTTTAAAGTAATTTATCCAAACCCATCACTAATCTTAAATGTTGCATAGTAGCACCTATATTCTAGAGAGTATATACAATACTATGTAATATTATTTATTTACTAACCGAAACAGAGTTGTAGTTTAACTTGAGATTAAAAAATAATAATAAGTAACGCATGTTGTATATAATGCATGTCTATAACTACGTGTAAACAAGTTTCTAGTATTGGACACATACAAAAAATACTGTACGCCTGTATTAGCATCACTCAAAACTGTTTTTTCGACGGCCGCATCGTGTAACACATACCCAGAAATGCGTTCCTAAATGAGCTTAATTGAAACAATTTAGTAACACAAAGTCAGTTTCTTTGGCTCAAACCCACTTGAATTAAAATTCGAATTCTAGTTATTATTCCCTAGGTATCTATATTAGTTTTCTATAAAGCAAAAGAAAGTTGAATATTTTTCACAGGAAGTCGTCTTTTTACACGGCATATTATACGCGACTCGTACTGATGACGGTGAAACGATCGATTGTGAAACTTTTTCCGACGCTTCTCGCTTTCCTCTTCCACCAACGTAAAACTTGCCTCACCAATGGTCCCAATGATAAACTATTTACCTGGATTTTCTGTTTTGTGCGTGTGTTTGTACATGCATGCATAATATTGTGTATAAACTATAAACCGATAAACGTGAATCTAACAGGGTATAACGGTTGGGTACTTATCATCAACGTGCGATGTTTGTTTTCCGATAGCTACGAAGCTTTGTGTCTCCAAATATGTCAAAAATGTGACATCCGTTTCAACTGATAGGATGGGCGCGAGTGAGAAAGAGAAATTAAACCGATAAAGTTTTAAAAAAGCCATTATACGACTAAATGATAGTAATATTATATTAGGTACATCATAGAATAAATAATAACGTTATAATAATTTTAAAATGTTAAAAATCAAGTTTAATTACTAAATAATGATACTGAATTATTAATGACAAGTGTAACATCATTTATTATTTTATATGATTTATCTGATGTTCTTAAAATGAATTATACATTTTTTTTGCACTTGCGTCAATTTGAATGGTTTATGTATTGTAACAATAATGTCGATATCTCACACTGGAGTAATTATCAAGTACCACCTATACATTTTAATGGACATTTTATTACGTGGAAAAATAATTGTTGATAAACATTAATTTTATACAAACAATTTTTTTATTTTAATATTTATACAATAATTTGTAAATATCGGTTTATGGCCACTGGCCAGCTAGAGCTTTGTTTCATTTTATTTTTACATTTTCATGTTCATGTTTTCATCATCATATGAATTGTATATTTTAATTCCAATTAAATATATCTATATATTGTAGGTTGTTTACATATAATTTGTAGAAACTTAACGTGTAAAATCACTAATAAACCATGACAAAGGTAATTCCAGTTTTTCTATCCGAAGATAAACGATAAAACTTTTGAATAATAGGTCAATCTATTATTTTGTGCCCACACACTTCATTGTAAAGTATAATAAAGTATATGTAGATAGATTACTTTGTCATGCATGAATTATGTTAAAATTAGAACTTCTCTGGTTTTATATGTTCGGTTATTAGCTATTACAACTACTTTTATTTTTTTTATTAAAAAATAGAATTAAAATCAGCGTTATTTTAGGAGTTCCTGTGTGGGTTATTTTAATAACCCTTACACAATTTAAGCACTTGAAATTTCTCGATAGCATTTTATAGAAATCCTCATTTAGATAGCGAGGTACATAGGTATGTATAGCTACCTACCTGATTAAAATTTCATTTTTCAGGTTTTACCGTAAACTTATATTGAACCTTGTATTAAATTTTTAATCTTCGGTATGCATATTAACATTTTATGAATAGTTAACTACTAAATAATTTGAAAATGATAGTGAATAATTCCGCTTTACCCAATTATTAAAAAAGGTAGGTACTGGGAATTTTTTACTCTTGACCCCTAAAGTAATAACTAGATTCACTTTCCTACCAGTAAAGACTAAATATATTGAAGAATTTTCACTTCCCAATAAGTGATGAAAAAAAAAATAAGTAAAAAGAAAAAACACACATCGTTGTACTCGTAACACCAATAGGTACATTCATAGGGTCTCTCAGAATCTAAAAAGTAAAATAAGCATACCTTCGATAATATTAAAATTTAAAGTGTATACTTTGTATGAATAAAGGATATAACAATAAATAACATGCACTAAAACAAAAGTACCTATGTACAGCTTGATTTAAAAAAATAGTCAGAAAACACGCTAAAAATGTAAATTTCCATTTGAATCACAATGTCATGAAACGTATTTTAATGTCTATAATGCGAACATTCAGAAAAAACTATGCATAAACTACATTATTTACATGCCATACAAATCTGGGTTCTAGTAATAATTATTCTAATATTTTTTATACTCATAATATGTTCTAACTTTCAACATAATATATTATTACACATTTGATAAAATGTTTACATTATTATATTATATAATATTGTAATAATGTGAAACACCATTAGATACAGTATTTATATATTTTTATTATTATAATGTACATATATATCTCAGACACGTGAGCCATCTTTCATTCGTTCTGTATTATAACAAAGCCTCGCCATAAACGTTTAACTATTTTGATTAAATTAATGAAATATAGAATAATTATTATCATTCGGTCAGTGTGAATATACATGTGCCGAACTAGTCCCGTTTTATCGCTTGCCACGTGTTTATTGCTAACAAGTCTTCGGTAAAGTGAAATAATTTATATAGTCAATATTTTATTTCAATGTACCTATACGTTCAATTGTATTAGATATAACTAAGTGTCTTGTCTAACATCTAAATCTTCTCATATTCCCTCGTTTTCTATTTATCTGTTGATTGTCACTGGATACACGGCGATGGACAGCGTTTTAATAGTTACCGAATAAACCACGCAACAAGTTGTATAGTAACTATTATTTGCTTATTGTGATGTATAAACAGCAATGATTATTAGTGAGTATATTGATAGTAGATGTATGATAAATAAATATAAAAACTATTGTGTGAAGTACATTTTTAAATTGGATTTTGATCCAACCTTGAAGAAGAGGTATTCCCGTATTGTTATGTATTAAAAATTGACATTTATCGTGACCCATGAAGCATTTATAAATGTAGAAATTTGTTTTAGAGTTTTAGGATTTTTTTGATTTTCGTGGTAGAAGCTGACGCCAATCCTGTTCAGGCATATGTGATATGTGATTAACGGCTGGATTATTATTGGATAATATAGTAAGAATGAAGCTTTTATTTGGAATGTAGATGCGTAGTTATTGTAGTTTATTTTTTCAAACCATTAATGATATTGATTTAATACCTGGAATTAGTTAGAAAGTTCAGTTCTTAGGCCCTATATTATGATAAACTAGGTCAAATAATTTGTATTAAAATGTTATTACCTTTATATCTCTCAAATTACTTAGCAAATATTTCAGTTATTAGATTCATGTGATCCGTAAATGATTCTTGTATTGATCCGTTCAAATATTTTAAGAACAAAAACATTCTATTTAGGTATATTGAAATAATATGTTACCGTTGTTTATTTATTATCAAAATATCCATGTAATATTGTTCGTTCGTACAAATCGCTTACTACCTACGTTAATTGAGTTTTTCGCTTTGATTATAACTTTACCTTCAAATATTTTATTATAATGACATGCTAAAATATATAAATCAATTAATCTTATACAAATAATAATGAAGTAGGTATTGGGTAGTATGTTATTATGTCATTCTTTGTTTTGGCGACAATATAATTATGAAACTTTATATTTTATGTTATTTGGTGTTTTGGATATGGAGTAAATACGAGTATTAAAAACAAAAGATATTAAATTGTTAAAACTCTAACACAAATTTATTGAGTAGGTATTTATTAAAAATTCGTTAGCTAATAATAAAATATATTCATAATTCAAAAGCAATAAACTCATAACTATGTATATTAAAATATAAATCTTAGCATCTTGTAGGTACTTGTAAATATTGAAACTGTAAATTAATCGTGTATATTATTAAAATAGTAAGAACATTTTTTTTATGATTTATCTCTATAATAATTTTTAATATTTATGTAATATAAATCATAATATTAAAGTATTTAGTTAGAAACAACTCATAAGCCATGTAGAAAAATGTGATAACATTTACTTTTTAATTTTAGTGTTGGTAAAATATTAAAAATTCAGAATCATAAAATTAAATCAAATGAATTCAAAATTGTTAAATGGCACAGAAACTTTATGTAAATATATGATCATTTCTTCAAGGATAGTAGTTTATGGTAATAGTATTATTATTACCTGTCCACTATTTTAGGTAAATAGCTCACGGAAAACATTATTTCTCTGACTGATTATCAATAAATATTTTGAGATTCTGCAGGGGGGTCTAAGAAATTGTCAACATTTTTTTTATTGGTAACATTATGTATAAAATAGATGTATAATATCTATTTACCATAATAAATAGGTACCGAAACCAAAAAATAGTTGCTTTTACAATGATGATTTTTTTTTTAATTTTAAATATTTTAGGCCACCTAGTTAAATAGTTCTAGGAGTTCAATGTAAGGTTTAAAACTGAGGGTTATGTTTAATGAAGTTTAAATTACAGCTTAAATTTTTCACTGTATTTCATTTTCTTCATAATCTATAGAACATATTATAACTTGATGACGTACTAAGATCAAGTGTGAATTGGTCCTTTATCGTGACTGCGAAAATATTTCGAGAAGTAAGGACATACCGACTACCCGGTCTCATTAACCGACGATACGTGACAGAATTATTCGATTGTAAATTGCAGAACATATAAATATATCTACACCGTTAGAAATCCTTATACTAAATCTTTTGAGAAAGTGTTAAAATATCTTGAAATTTGCATTATTTGACATTGTTTTGGAATTTGGATTAACTGCAATTTATATATATATTAATTGCAATTTCAACAGTTTAAAGTATAGGTTAATATACAATTCTTGTTGTACCCAATCAGTTCAAAACTGTCAATAATATGTTCCTTTCTTACATAATTTACGCTTCTTTAAACCAAAAGTAAAATTTTTTATAAAAAGTATGAACAATCTGAACAGAAAAAAAGTACAATAAGTTATAATACGCGATTACGCGATTACATCACACGAAGAGTGAACTACTTATAAGTTATATATATCTAAGTAATAAATTATTTATTTTAGTAGATCATGTTTATGTCAAAAGGAGTTTATGTCTATAATTTACTTTGGTACATTGAGCTAAAAGAGTATGCAATATAATATTTTTCGTTGCATTAAATAAATGACATTATAATAAACATAACATTATTAAACCTACACAATATTGTTTTTTATTTTTTTTTTTTGTAATATGGTGTTTAAACTTTGTCAACGATAATAATAGTTTGTTTCATTTATACGATTTGTTCTGAGAATTTATTAAAACATGCAAAAACAAACAATTTTAAACATAAGTTTTTAACGTTTGAGGAAAATAAATGACGTTTTATAAAATATATAATATGTCCTATAAGTTATTTGTTATTGTGGAGCGCATTGTGTTGTTGATCATTCTCGCTCTCTGGTATCCCCATGACGGTTATATTATATTTGGTTGGTCACTATATTTTACTACCTTTATAATCCGACAAGTTTTGTTGATAAATTAATGCATTATGTTTGGTCAAAAAATTGATCCATCACTTTCTTTTGTTTTAAAAATGTTATTGTGCGTGTGCGTGTGCGTGTGCGTGTCTTGTGATTTGTGAGTCTGTAGTCTGTACTCATTTTTTCTCAGACTTTTTCGACCTCAATGTCATTTATTTTAATACTAAATTTGGTCACTGATGGCTAATTTTCTAGTTTGATGATCAAAGTAGTAAGTACTAAGCATACGATGTTTATATAGCAAAGGATAGCTATCATACGTTCATCTAAGTACCTATAACCTACTCTGTATTTACGAGGTTATTCAACCACTCCTTTGTAGAAGTTGTCAAAAGCACAAACTGTTGAATATACACTTTCCCAAAATCACTTGATCAAATTCAAAATATTTATTATTAAAACTAAACATATGTTTTTTAATAAAAAAAAATGTATTGAGCATTTGAGCGTAAAATACTGTACTTTTTGAATTAAACTATATAGCGTAATAATGTAACATGTAACTACCAATCTTTTGACACTAATCAAACAGATAATATTATAAATATGTATTTATGTTACTAAATTATTACCAACATTTATAAAGAAAGTATTATGGTTTTAAACGCTTAGAATAATAAATTGAATTTGATTAAATATTTTAATTTTGGATATTGAATCCTGGTGTTCAGAATTACATAATTATAATGTTCAATACACTTTAAAAATATAATACTTTATTTTTCCACTTTAGATGAATATAGTGGTTTTAAATATTTTTTAAATCTCTGAAATATTATGTAGTGTACTAGTGTGTTCAATCGTTGATCAAGAGTCAGGACAAAAATAACTTAATAACGATTACTGAATTACTTATTATAAATATGAAAATTTGAAAGGAAATAGCCGAAGTGATTCACTTATGAAAACTATTTAAGAGAGTTAAAAAACGGAAACATAAAACATTAGATTTTAATTTGTTTTATGAATTTAATAGTAGGCACCTTTTAAACAAATGTGCGATGAATATTAGATCAATACCTAATGTTGTTAATAATAATAATACAAAAATTAAATTTGACCTATTTAAAATGTGTGGTTTTGAACGGTAGGTTTTGTAGTTTTCGACCCTTCTAAGTACATTAATTGTTTCGTATTTTCATGTAATTTACAACTTACAAGAAGCTGTCCTGTGTAGGTAACGATACTGAAAATTATAATATTATAACAATGATAGTTTGAATATTAATAATGTTTAATTTTAAATGATATTAATACCTAAAATTGTATATTATACTGTTTTTTTCATTTTATTTTGTCCACATAACTATGATTAATCATCATCGATATTAATCATGTCGGCTTTAAAAAATGCATAGGTACAGCCAAATATTAAATAATTAAAATAAGAAATTTAAGTTAATAAAAGTCACCAAGTCCACCTCAATTAACCTCTACTCAGATGAAAAAAAAATAAATATTTTTAAATAAAATCAAATTAATTATTCGTTTACTGTGATGTACACAATGACGTTAATATATTTTTTTATTTTGAAAAAATGTATGCTGTCAAAAACAATATTAGTTGACATGAATGCAGGTGGGTGTGACATTCATGTCAATGTCCATGGTATTTTAAACGAATTACATTCACACCAGCAGTTTTTATATACACAACTAAAATGGGTGTTTATTATTAGAAGGTAGTTTGGATAACATATTCCTATACGCATATAAATACCTACACATTATTTTAGTTTTAAATTTTAATTATGGTATTACACTGACGTATGTAAAAATCTTATTTTAAAAGGGTTTAATAAATTTCATTTAACTCTATGTGTTTATATTTACAATTTTGTATATTGTGAAATTGTGGTTATTTTATAATGTTAATATAATGTTTATATTTTTGATTATGATTAAACTTTATTTTATGTGACATAATATCAACATTTTTTTAATTTTCTGTCAATGAAAATTTTCCCAGACTATGTTATTTTCCATTTTAACTGTTAGATATATCTGTATCACAGAGTAACGTCATAAAAAATCTAAATAAATCATTGGAATGCAAAATATACTTCTGCTCGAAATTAAAAAAAAATTATGTATTTTAACAATTTAAGTAGAAGATAAATATGCCTTAAGAAAAAAATTAGATTTATTGGTAATTTATTATATTAAATCTTGACGCTACAATTAAAACAGTTGAGACATGATGGGATAACTTATATTATATAATTGACAGTAAAAAATGTTAATATTAAAACATTGTGATTTAACAATGATCAGTGATCATATAATATAATTATGTATTCTACAGAAAATGAAAAAAATAATAAAATAATAATAAATTATTGTACTGAACCCTAGCAATTAAAAAAAGGTGATACACCATAAAAATTTACCAAACTCGAACAGTTATTGCATATTCTTTAAAAACAATACTAGTATAATAATACTTGTGAATGTGATGAGTATTGACAACTAGTCAATTAAACAAATTTGTTTTAATTATTAAATTGTTTGTACTGAATTGATGTTATGCAAGGTTTAATTAAAAATAAAACTGGTAAATTTTGTTTAATATTTACCTCCGTTATTAAACAAATGAAGAATTATGCACGCGTATTATGATACATTCATAATTCATAAACTAATGAAAACTGGAGGTATTAGTGTATTACCCAAACATTTAAATAACAAACGGCTTAGCCTTGGATTTTTTGAAACTGATTTTGATAAATATCTAAATATTTCATTTCTAAAATATTCAATTTTAACCAACATGTTTTTTAAATTCTAAGAGGAGCCATAAATGTATAGATTTTACAATTATGTGTGTTTTTTAATTTTTTTATTCGTATCTGTCATCAACTTTTTGGGGCAGTAAAAATGTTTAGATTTTCTTTAACTGTATCTTTTCTGATGGGAAAATGAATCAAGTTGGTATTTTGGGGGGTTAAAAGTTTCCAAAAGTACTAAAATAGTTTAAAAAGCGTCAGGAAAAAAACAAACAAAAAATCAAGAAAAAAACTAAGATCTTTAATCAAATCCGTAGATGCATTCAATTTCTTCTTAATGTTTATATAAGGATTCTCTACGCCATAATATTTTCGAAATACATTGATTAGGTTCGAGTTATTTATAGACATTTTAAATTAAACATTTTTTAAGTTTTTTATTCAATGAATATCGATGAAATTTTATTTATTGGGTTGAAATGCTTGGAAATGTAATACACGCTTTCTGATAGTATTTATAACAGCAGTAAAAAAATATTAGTAAAATAAATTAGGTACTTTAGTATTAATATCATCAAATAAAAACAGTAATGATGTTATAAGCTGACAAATCGTTTTCGCTCAGAACCGTTTTTCATATACAGTGATTTTATAACATTAAATTCAAAATTATTTCTACTTGAAATTCTAGATTTAGAGAAACGCAATGAATGTATTGGTTTTACAATGATGTGCATTATGTTTATGTTCTAAAAACACTTTTTACAGTAGAAACAATGCTATGATCAATATTAATAATGGTCTCTGGTTGAAAATTAGATATAGACATATAGTTAGTAATTTGGCCACTTGGCGAGTTAAAAGTGAAAAATTCCGAATAATTAAAAAAAAATAGATAAACGGGAACATAAACAGTTTGGGCCAAACCAATTTATTTTTCTTCATAAATTATAAGAATTAACTGCAAGTATAAACTTGAAATTTTCACCAAATATCATATTAGAATTTTTTAGAGATGATATAATTTTCGATATATTATCTTGGCTCTTTTTCAGTTGTTTAACCTAGTCAAATTGTTAGTTATTATTTCTTTTAATTCTGTTTTGAATCTTATGCAATTGTGTCTTGTGCTGAAGTAAAAAAAAGTGTCAAACATTCAAAATGAGTTCAGCAATTTACGAAAAAAGTGTAAATACACTTATATTATAAAAAAATTGTTTCTAATATAATTTTTACTAATGTGTTATAACATAAACAATATTACTTTAAATTGTAAATTTTATACTTTAAAATGTCGACAGTATACGATTATTAGAATTAAATGATTTGGAATAAGTTTCCTACTTATAAATTCAATATGTCGAGGTTAGAATTGTACAGTTCTTAAATATACCACACGACTATTATTTTGTAATCTCATCCTCACCCAGCAGCATTAATGCGTTATTGGAGGTTGCTCCATCACGAACTCTGTTCAAACATATTATATTTTCATCCTACAGTATAAATTATGGTCTCAACAGTCGTGGTTTATTTTTTCTAAAATAAACTTGAGAAATTGTAATCGAGTTAATTAATTTAATATATTAGTACGTAGCAATTTAAATATAAATAAAAACGATTTGTGAAAAGTTATTGGAAAACCTCTTACAACCTTTGATACAACTAGAAACCAACTAAAGTGGTTTAGTTTATTTTTATAAAAAAAAATTATGTCCCTAAGACCCGCGTGGCTGCATGCCGCTTTGTGGCCAACATAATTTAATTAGATTTAGATGAAATAACATGAATATGTTTTCGTTAGATTACATACATATTAACTAATTTTATAAAGTTATTAAGCCAATAGGTATTAATGTTAAGTTTAATAATCATGACCACGATAAGTAAAATGCAGTATTCTTATATTAGAAATTGGATTTTACTTGCATTTTGTATTGAAATACCACATGCGTATAGCTTGTAAAAATCTATTTGAAAATAATTTCATCTTGATTTGAATACAGTAATGGCAATACTTACTTCAGTAAGTAATTTAAATGATTGAATAAATCGTCACTTGTCATTTGGAATCCATTTTTCAAACAGACTCTAATTAGTAAAACTGTAATTTGTTTGGAAAACTTCAGAAATAATTTAGTATCACGAAGCACTCGACAGATAATTTGCAATAGAGTTGTTTTGCTCGGATTTTAAATCTCCATAATCATTTGTACGAGTAGATTAATTCTTAAATTGACATTTTAAACAAAACTCATGAATTCACTAAATCTCTCAGATTTTGACTTTGTATTTTATCAACCGTAAAACAGGTGTAGGCGTGTAATCAAAAACCTAATATTCAAAAGTACCTATGTAATTTATGCTAACTCCACAGTATAAAGCGATTACTTAAAAAATAAGTATCGGGTACGTTTGTAAAAATATGATTACTTTTTCAAATAGGTTCTATTTGTATTCGGTTAATTAATTTAATTGTATCAATATTATGAAATTATATATTGGTACGTTTATATTATTTTTAGTTTAAAAATAATATAATACACTAATATGGTAACTTTTGCATCAACTCCAAGGTATTTAGCTGGTTTTATATTTGTTAATCATTATATTTGTTTTTAAAGTTGTATATCATATTATACGAAAGCCTAATGAAATTCAACTACAGTTAACTTGTAAAAATATTTTCCATGAGGACATTGGAAATATATTTTTTCTTTTGTCCTTTTAGCCAACATTAACGCAGCACCATTAAGTATACGTAGTTGATACGGGTTTTTAAAAGCCTCCATAATTTAAAAGATTCTTAAGTATCAAATGCAATTATGCGAAAGCAGACTTAGGTGTGTTTCAAACCATTACATTATTATAAAAAAAAAACAAATATATTAATATTTATTTATTTTTAAATACAATCGCATATTTTACAGTAGGGAACTAAGTACTTATTTCGCAAAAAATTATATTATATTGTTCATTAATATATCATTGAAATTGAGGTAATTTGGTATAAATTCTGTTTTTGTTATACTAATTTATATTTTATGTATTTATGTGTTAGTGAATTTAATAACTAATGAAACATAAAATAAAATATGTAAAAAACTGGAATTTTGTGATATTTAAGTGGTCTTTAAATGTAATAGCAATGATAAAACCCATTTCACTGAAAAATCGATTTGAACTTTCAACCAAATAATTGTTTTTAAAAAAAATATTTTTACTTTTGAATTAATTATATAGATTAATTGGGTATAATTTATTGGTGTTTATTTTTCAATCAAGAGAAAAGCTGCATAAAATTGTTTGAGCTTATACTATCCAAATATTTATTTCTCAAAGTCGCTCGTAACAAAAACATATTGTTGTAAGACTACCGTCTTCTTCATTTTGATAAAAATGTATAATTTAAAAACTTTTTAGAGACTACCGAAAGACTTCGGTATAATATGATAATAATGTTTCTGAATTTATGCTATAGGTACTTGATATTTTAAAATTTGAACATGACAAATGAGTTTGGTGTCAACTATGAAATTCACACGCATTTTTTAATCATAATCATTTATTACAAACCGCATTTTAATTTTAATTTCTTCTCTTGAACCAGTACATGGGACAATTACGGTGGTCAAAGTTCTACTGAAACGAATAATAAATTAATCAAAAACATGCCGTGACAGTGTTTCAGGTTTCCATTCTACTTGATAGCAAAACCTTTGTATTCGTTCAGTCGTAACGCCGCAGTAGGTACACCAAAGGCAAACGACAAAACCGTCTTCAAGTCTTTTCTTTACGTAAGTGATATAAAGCGATACTACGAATTTTTGTGAAATTAACGATTTAGTCTGTCGGCCATTAATGAAAACACGACGACCCTATTTGTATTCATGTACAAAAAATGTCAGATATGTCATGTTATAAGATACATACATTTTTCAAAATGAGTTGGTCTCAAAGTTAAAAACTATGAAATATGATGGGCGCTTTTTTATTTACTAAGTTTTTAATAATAGTATTCAACGGTTAGGTTGATAGTATAGTTATTTTGTTTAAAAACTGATTAAGAAATTGAATTTTTGCTAATTAAATTATGACGTAAAAACTCAAAAAGTTTGTAGCGAGCATAATATTTACCTTACATTATAATACACTATATTATAGTATTATACATAATTAATATTATAATTTATTTTAAATAAAACAGTATGAAATTAACTAAAATTAATAAATTAGTTTACTAATATAGTTGTAAAAACTAATATTTTTAAAATGATAAAAATGACTTATAGATTTCGAAACTCGATCTATACAAATAATTATAATTAATTACCATGTATTGTTCTTAATAAAATAAGCAATAACCTTTAAGATTCAACAGATCACATCACGGGTACAGGTTTTTAAAGTAAAAATTCAACTGTTAAAATGTTAGCAATTATCATATATAATCATTGATTACAATGACGAGGAAATACGAATGTACGAGAAATAATATAAAACTCTATGCACTTAATACTCAGTGGTATATATACATACATACGTTTTGCATGGGAGGGGATCAGCGAAAAAAAATCCTAAACTTTTACTTTAGATATGTACAAAAATTAGGGGTTTTAAGGTATTTATAACGCGTTAATTCCCTAAAACAAAAATAAAAAATGTCATTAGTGTATGAAAAAATTACTTCATACAAACATAGGCTCAAGCCCTTCAAATCCACATCAACTATCACACACTTTTGACAGTGAAAGTTCTATCATGCGCCATCGTGACAGCTATCATATTGTCTTCAAGAGCCAAGATACACAATCTCATCATTACTATCATGGTATTAACAGTTACTTTTGCAACTATCGCGTTTTGCTATATCATTATTCAACTAAATCATTGTGGACCAGTGATGACACGATCGGCGATAAGTTCTATTGTATTTTATGAATAATATGTATATAAGATATAAAGTATAGTTACGAGTATACTTAATCAAATTATTTTACCGCCACTGTGAATAGTAAATCATATTTATATATTATGTGTGAAACCCACTTACCACCGCTTTGTAGGAAAGTGAATCTAGTTGGCACTAAGGGGGTCAAATGTAGAAATTCCTAATAGTTTTCAAATGTGGCAGGAAAAACAAACAAAAAAATTAAGGAAAAACTCAGATATTTACTCAAAACCAATTTTTGAAACTTGAAAAAAAAATAACTGCACATAAATGAAATCTTCACTGAATGTTTATATTAGCAATTCCTATACACCATACAATTTCTAATCTTTCTACTCTTTTTAAGCTATTTATAGGCATAAGAAAACTTCTAGTTTTCTTTTAATTTTTATCGATGAAATTGTATTTGTTGTGTCAAAAAGCTTGTAAATTTAATACATGGCTCATAATCTATTTTTACAAATGCCATTGGAAAATATTAAAAACACATAGTCACAACTTTTTTTAAATTTGTTATTATTTTTAGTTTAAATGCACAAAAATTGTATTTTTAATTGTAAGTTTTTATCCACGTACCTGTTTTTTTTTATTTTAGAATATTATTTTTTTTTTTTAAATAACTTTTAGAATTTGAGATTTTCGATTTCATACATATTTTGTTCGAATTTGTTTGATAAGTTTTCAGAACTTGATGGACGTTCCTATACGGTATATTGGTGTACATTGTTGTATCAAGAATTAATATTTAGAAATATTTTTCTAGCCTCAAAAATTGTCATAATTTTTATATCATCGAAAATATAGAACTCTATTGTTGGAGATGTTTTGATAGTTTTCAAAGATATTTGGACATTTTTACAAGACTTTTTCAGTTGATCAAGATAAAAATTAAATTACATGCGGATCTGATAATATGTAAAATTTTTATTCAATATTTAATGTATAAAGCTGATATTTGGTTATTTTTTTTAGTTGTGACTATCCCCAAAAACAATTTTATTAAAAAAAAAATTCTTATAAATAGAAATCAATAATTATTAAGGAAAAAAGAAATTATATGGAATAATAAGAAATTATAATGACGAAGAATCATAATTTAGTTTCAAAAATTAATATTTGAAAGTTATATAAGTTACAAATGTTTATACTTAGGCAAATCGCACATAAAGGACCTTACAGGTATATGTGATACAAACGCTTAAGTGTTTTCATATATTTAATTTTTTTTTTATCATAAGCGTTTAAAATTACGATTTTAAAAATATGATGAGAATAACAAAAATATTTGGTTTTATTTAAAGTAAGAACTAATCAGACTCAATATGTGGCATTCTCTGATAATACGTTTGCAAAAAAACCATAATTTGAAAAATAAAAACATCATTTACTTCGTTGTTTCACTCAGTGTGCATAACATTTTTTAATACAATATAACAATGATATTTTAATTACATAGCACTCATTTTGGTGTATATAAATCAATAAATGCGTTTAAAATGTTTTTATTAAACATAAAATAAGATAAATATTCCGTATTTACTTTAATACCAAGATGGAAAATATGATATTTGAAATAAAGTTTTACTTAAGATCCAGATTAGTTTGACTCGAGGTAAGATCTGGTTGAATGATTTTGTTTTAAAATAAATAATTAGAGCTTGATAGGAATGTTTAACGGAGGACTGTGGATTAAATCAAGTACTGACGTCGAATTAAAATTATGAGTATAAACTAATTCTAGCTATTCTAACCAAAGTAAGGTCTAAATAAATTTAAAGTAAACTGCGAGTTATATAATTTCTTATATATACATTTAAAATTATATTTAATTACTTGTAGCCTTATTTTTGTATAAATAATGATTATAAAACGATTAGTATGCACCAGCTTCGGAACAAATCTTAGAGTCAAACACATCCTGACCAAATGTCGCACATACGAAAAGGAGACACTATGCAAGAAACTAAAATATTCATCCACCCGAATCATTCAACCCATGCAACATTAACAAACTTTTGACTTATACAAACGAAACTTTTCAATCTTATACAGTAATAATTAAACTAATGTATGTATAAATGTGAATAGTCTAAAATATTATTACACATCCAATTTCGAATTCCGACGGGACTCCGTGTCACTGATGAAATTTAAATTAAAAAATAAAAATTGTTTCTGGTGCCCAATACCAATATTTTGTAGAGGTACGCTCAAGGGTTCATATTTATGATTACAATTTAAATGTCAACGTTTTTGATTATATTATAATATGTTAATAATATGTTATGAATGAACAGAATGAAAATATTACCATCAACATATTTCATTATTGTCAATAAAGTAATAACAAATTCAACGTGACAAATACACAAAAAAATAATTATCTCACTGACTTTTATACTACAAAATGTACATATTAA
Organism: Myzus persicae; assembly: GCF_001856785.1. Lineage (NCBI taxonomy): Eukaryota > Metazoa > Arthropoda > Insecta > Hemiptera > Aphididae > Myzus > Myzus persicae. The sequence goes on from NW_019103603.1 coordinate 474,945, forward strand.
AGTTTTTTGTTAACCTGAACTTTTTAATCCTAATTACAATCTAATTCAAGTTTCTTGACAAAAAAATACATTTTGTTATAATGGGTTTGGGTTCTTAAATTTGTTGGCTGACTGTAAGTTGGGTACCAATATACCTTTTTGACATAAATAATTGAATTCAGAATATTTTTTGATGTAAGTAAATTGTGTCCAACAAAATAGGTACGTAATAAAAAAAAATGTGTACCTTTTCAATGGTGAAAATAGTGTACGTATTTTCCTTAATACTTTATCAGACTTAGGACTGTGAATATTTCTGTTATAATATTAGTATAGTTGATAATATTGTTATACTTTTTGTATGAAGCTAACTTGTATTAAAAATTAAATAGTTAAAGTCAATATTATATAACAATAAATAACAATACTATCAAATATCAACAATTCTACATTTAGTGTTTGTCTTACGATGAATAGTTGAAACAACCGATACTTTGATCACTTTTTATAAGTATACAATATATATTCCGGGTTGTACGAATAATTACTAAACATTTAACTAATCAATAGAGAGCTAATGGTCCCTTAAACATGATTTAGTGGCCCATGATTGGTCCATTAAATTGTATTGAACCATTAAATAAATCAATTTTTCATGCAACCTGGCAATAATAATAATGGGTACCTATATTATTTTGAGAAAACAATAATTGTCAACAATGATTAATGATTCAATACTGAAAGTTGTATTCGTTTGAGATAGTGTTAGTGATAGAAACCCACGAATCAGTTCTCCATTTAATCTACCTGCACAAAAAGTCAGATTTTACCATGTTACGCGTGTATTCTGACTGTTCAAAACTCACTGGTCGTTTTATCTGTTGATTGTTATTAGTATTGATATAACGAGTTTGATTTTGACGTTATTCTTAAACTGTTAGTAACATTTTTTCCCTATAGTTATAGCTGTATTGCATTTCAAAATTTATGATACTACAGCGACAATGTTTAATTTTATACTGCCATATCCCTATGTATAGTGATCTCAAATATAGTATGCGTAGGCGGGGCTGAAATAAAGGAGACACTCCACATTTTAAGATTTTTGATTTAAATTCCGAATTCCAAAGTTTGAAAATGCCCAAATTTCAAAATATAGTTTCTAAATGTATAATTGTTTGGGGGAAGAGAGAAGTGAAATTGGGAAAAATAGACCGAAGAATCTCGAGTAGACGTAATAACTAATTCAAATCAGTTTAAAAAAGTATTATTTCGTTACTAGATCGTTCAGTATGATGGACAAATGATTTGTATGTTTCGGCTATAATAAGTGTCTGTCACCGACTCCATAATTTTAAAAATGACTTCTTAGGTGACTGAATGTATGAAAAGTAATTGGAAAATATGTTGAAAACTGAGGAGAATATAAAATATAAATCCATACTTACTAAAATGCTACAAAATTCTGTAAGTAAGCTAAAATGAAAGAAGGGTGGGTGTGAATGGTGAAACCCCCATGGGTCTGTGTTTAATAATTTTGCACTTGGAACGCGGTTTTCATATTGTTGGATTGAACTCCATTACTTAATAATTCCCAATTCGAGCACTGTGTGTAGGCGATACGGCCACATGTCTAAATCTTAAAATAAGGCTATCTTACATTCACTTAGTAAAACGCCACAAGTTTTTCTCAATATGTTGAAACTTATCTTTATAAGACATGCTTGTAATATTATCTATTTGAGTTTTTAAACACGTAAGTGCTACATTTTTTATGATTTTTCTGTCTTTAGCTTCAAATAGGTTTTTTTTCAAAACTTTACATTTTGAGTTGTGGCTAGTTGGCACTTGTATTAGGTTAGAACTTCTGATATTTCTGAACTATCGCCTATTCATTCATATTTCCTACATCATGCTAAATGTTAGTTTTGCAATTGTCGAAGTGTCGATTAAAATAAATAATATCATTTAAACATTTTGTTTTTATATATTAAACGAGGCTATGGATTTCTCAAATACGTAAACGTTTTGTTTTGGAAAACACTTTTGATGTAGGTATAGCCGTATATAGTATACAGTGTAGTTAAAGTGCACTGGTAGTTTCACGTAAAGCTAGATGTAATTCGATTTAAAACTGGACGTCTATAGATTATGTACTTTGCGTTTGTCTAAATTGTAAAATGTTCGTTTCCTTTACTAACCAATCGGACAAAACTCTGCCGACGTTGAATCGCTTTGATGCCTCATGATAATAAGTGATTTTATATGGATATACACATTACACACATTTCTTAAACGCTTTATAGTATATTAGTATTTAGTATAATATCATGAATAGGTCTAATATCCTATTAAAGCTAAAGTTTTAGTTTAAATTTAAATAAAAAATTAGATTTTTTTAAATACCTCAAATTTGGAAACATTCATGGTATGTACCACTGTTAAAATTGATAAGATTATTATCACAGTTCATCAACACAGTTTCAACACCTAAATTTCTCTAGATTTCCACTTGTGTTTGCTGTTATATATATTATGCTTATTATATATAAATAATAAATATATATCATTTATAGTATACCTATATTATCATTTATCATTATACAAATTATCTAAGAATTAAATTACTTAAATCTTTTTTTTATCAAATACAAAAACTGAACGTATACTTCATATTTTTATTTTCCAAAAAAGGAATCATCAATATTTTTTCCTGTGTATAAAAAATATAATATAAATTATCTCTAAAAGCGAATAATTTTTGAAATTAACGTAAAAATATTGTGAAATTGTCACTCAAAATTTTACATAGTTTACCCAAGTTTAACTAAATCTCATCAGTTGTTATAACTTATAGATTGCCTTAAGATAAATAAATATCTATTTCTTCTCCCATTTTTTTAATTTTAAAAAGATGATATAGATACCAATATTTTTAAATGTGATAAAACGTTGGGTGTGTCAGATACGTTAATATTCATACAGCCATACAAAAATTAATATAATTTAATGTGGATTTTATTGGTATCCATCAAATTTTTGTGGCACACTTAAAAACTAATTATTACATTACTAATATAGGATAATAATCAAACGTAATAAACTACAAACTTCTTAAGATATATTTATATATTTTGCATTCTTTTGCAATTTTAGTTTAATATATTTTATTATTTTACAAAATTATCTTACTTGATACAAACAAATTATGAAGACGTCTTAACTAATACGCGAGAAAAAAAAATCATGAATATTTTATATATTTTTTCTTTCTTCTCAGTGTTTGAAATAAAAAACTCATTTATTCACTACATAAAATATATACATATACATTATTAATATATATATATATGTATACAAAAATTAATTAAAATGCAATCGATTTAAAAAGAATAGCTGTATTAATTGTTTAGTATGTAAAACATTAATTATCTTAGTTGATAGTAGTTACGTATAAAAATACATTAAATATTATAAGAAAAGATGATTTTAAATCGCACTACTGTTTTAGTGTGGCATAATATGATTTATTGAATATCGAAATACATTTTTCTCATTCTAAAATTCATGTTCATATTATAATTCAGTTTATTATCAATAACACTACGTATATATGAAGGTTTATTAATAATCTTTTGATCCGACTACTTAAAATAAGTGTAATAGCTTCAAAACATAATTTAACTTATAATTTTGATAACAAATTGGATTTGTATAGAATTAATTTCGCATCGATTATTATTGTTTTTAATTAACACATGTTAATAATTCACACAATTTGTGCAAAATGTTCATATATTATTTTGCTGTACAATATAATATTTACTTGTAAAATGATTGTTTATGTATAGCCTATAATTAGCCCAAAACAGATTAATTATTGAAAATGTTTTATTATTCTGTTTAATGTTTAATTTAAATGAATGTATTTATTTTAAATGAATTATTATGCTGAATATTTTTTTTTTAAATATAAATGGTTAAATATCGATAATTTGATGAGCAAATAAATAATTTATTTTATGCTGATATGATACTATTAACATATTTCATTTGAAGAAAAACTCAAAATATCACAACCTAAATGTAAAATGTACTTAATTGGTTACAGTTTTAGATGCTGAGTGAAGCTCTGAATGTATTGATTTTACAATGCTAGGTGTTTATATGTGTGTAATTGTGTATGTTTACATGATTTATGATAGAAAAATTATTTGATTTTTAACTTTAAGAAAGGTTTCTGGTAGAAGATTTGATCTAGTTGGCACTTTTAAGGGATAAACATTTAAAATTCCCAGTATTTTACCGGATGACCAAGAAAAACAAAAAAAATTAAGGAAATATTTACTAGAAGTTTTACTCAAAACCAGTTTTTAAAAAAATCGGTTTGGTTATTATTGGTCTACCTAACCCAAAAACGAATAATCTTTTTAAGCTATGAATAGACATTTTAAGTTTTAAATTGTCTAGTTTTATTTTATAAATGTCGATAAAAAAAAAAATCTTGTTGGGTCATAAAGCTTGACAATTGAATGCAAGTTCCCCCATATATTCGCTATTATATCTATATATAAATATTAAAGGTACATTATAATGATTTTTTTTATAAGTATTTAAGTTCAAATATTCACAAAATTCATCAATATATCGAAAATTTGAAAATTATTTGACCATTAAAAATATATGAAATGTTCAATGTTCTTAGCTCAGACGTTCATGATTGAACCTACAATACAAGGTTAAATTAGTTATCAATTTATAAATGATGAAATACGATTTGATAGTTGACTCAATAAGTTGTGATTTAAGAATCTTAAAGATTATTTTATTAACGTTTAAACTGACTTAAATACGTATGACTATACGTCAGTTATGCAGCATTAAAACATAAAAGTAAACATAGGTTATTAACATTACTACATTAGTAATGTGTTTATCGGATTGATCATCAGTTAACCCTAAATATTAAATACTGTTAATATTTTATAGATACCCACTATACAATGCTTATATTTTATGCTTGTAATAGGTCCATTCATTTAAATTATTCAAAGTTTTATCGGTGTATCTTCAAATAACGTGTGCAAAGTATACAATGTGTACTAAAGATGAAAGATATAATCTAAATATAACTTTTAGAATTTTTACTTTTGTATAAATAACATAAATATAAATTATATAATCTGATGATTTTGATACTTTCGGCTGCTAGCGCTTGTAACACGGTTGATAATATTGAAAGACGAATACTTATAATTGAATGGAACATTTATAATATTTTTGAATGCTTGGTATTTTGTTCGTGTGGAATTAAATACCGGTGACATTAAAACAAGATAAAACAAGAAGCGACAGCTCTTACAGTTTTATTATTGGATTTTATAATATCTTAACTATGACATTATAAAATATTGTCATTATTTTTATTGTTGTTGTGTAAAAGACGAGAAAATTCACAAAAGAAAATGAATTTATTAATAAAATAAAAGACAATCACGACAGAGGTACTGCTTTATCATAATGATATTTATTATTATTGCACGATAGCAATAAGTTATAAAATAGTTTTCTATAGTTATTATTATGATATTTATGTTTATAATTTAACATTTAACAAAGTGGTAAGTATATGGAATTGTTTTTGTATCTGATACACATTGCATTTACGTTACTCAATAAATAGTTTTTATGTACATAGGTATAGCAATTATTAGATTTCAAAATAATTCATCCTATTATTTTTCTTTTTTCTTTTTTCTTCAAATGAGAGCATTTTTATGATATTTAAATTTGTTTGAAACTTTGCATATATTAGTTTCTAAAAATGTATTATATTAAAATATTATACAATGGAGTACTATATATTATTAAACTTAGGTTCACTATATTATGAAATCTGAAAAAAGTACTTTTCCTCCGGAGAATATATTTATACACATAAAAAAAAATCAATAAATAAATTCCCGCATTACGTTTATTCGGAATAAGTGAATGTAGAATATTTTAAACATTAATCAACTAATAAATGTAAATAGTTACACACGTGTTATAGATGGATTTTATAAGTACACAGTTTTTTTTTCCACAACAAATGTAAATTTCACTCACACACAGAAATGAGAGCTTTATAGTGTAATACTATGCAGTTTTAACCACTAAGGCGCAAACAATAACATGCGTTAATATTATTAGAATTACGTAGTCCATTACAGAAAGTTACTAATAACCGGTACACAATTTGAAATAATAATAATTAAATGTCTTAACAATATATTAACTACTGTTAGTTATTAAATTAACACGAAGAAATAATATGTAATTACAATAAATTGATTCTTAATTAGTTCAATTATTGTAGATTCTGAGCGGAGCGAAGAATGTATTGATTTTACAATGATGTGTTTTTATTTTTTATTTGTGCCTGTATACACGATAAGTATTCGAAATTATGCTTCGGTTTCCAACTTCAGTATCTTTTCCGGTGGCAAATCGAATATACTTGATGAATTTCGGGAGTTCAAAATTTAAAATTCCCAGTTGTTTTCAAAAGCGCAAGGAAAAACGAGCAAAAAATTTAGAAAAAACACGAATTTTTACACAAAATCAGTTTTCTTTTGATTTTTGATCTAACTCTAAAAAAATGACCATAGCTACATGAAATGTTCACTACATTTTTTATACACCATACAATTTTCAAAATATTTTGACTCATGTTGAGCTATTTATATAGTCGTATGACATTTTCGATTACTATTGTTTATTTTAAATTAATAATGATGAAAAAATTTTTTCTCTGTAAAAAACTTGAAATGTTATACAAGATTCCTCGTAAATTGTTGATAGTGGAAATGAAAAAGAAGTCGAGCGTAAGTCCACAATAATTTTTATGAGCTTTTGAGTTTAAACTTTTGACAAAATTCGTAAAAAAATGAAAATTTGCAAATTATTTTGAGTTACAAATTCATAAAAATGCTTCATTCTAATGAAACTTAATCTAACATAGATTGTACAATTTGATATTATTAATATTAATTAATTATATTCTAAAATTCTTTAAAGTTTGTCTACTTTTATCAAAAAAAAAAAAAAATGTCAAATTAATTTTTATGAGTGTTTGAAGTTGAAATGTTTGCTACTTAACCTACTGTACTGCAGAGCGGTATCCACTTACAAGCTTTTTTTCGATTTTAGAATATCATCTATAAATATCAAGTATGAGCATAATTTTTTCACAAAACTGGATATTTCAACAAAGAATAAAAACCTTCCCATTTGTTGTAGTTCAAAAAATATTAATCTTATGGACTTGACAATGTTTTCTTAATTTTGATGTATTTATAGGAACGACCAACTTATAACACCGTTTTGTTACGTTCTTCGCGTTAACAACAATAATATTATTATACGATTAAATATAATTATTTTTATTATTATTATAATATATTATGTATTTTATTATTACGTGTAATAAACCTGCACCAATTATTTTAATGATCATTTAACTTAGGTACCAACTATATTACTAATTTAAAAGTAAACTGCCTGTAAAATATTCTGGTATTTTATTATATTTCGAAATAGGTACCTAAGTCAATCAATATTTATAATTATAATAAGCTGTTAACTGAATAAAAAACATAAGACACATTAGTACAATGCTATATGAGGTAGATTAACCAGTGCTTTTATCAAAAACACTTTAAAATATGTATTATCATTAGTAATCAGTAAAGCCAGAGAATTAATCCTTCGATTATTTTAACGCATTAGATGCTCACATAATAACACCAGTAATTCAGAATTCGCAATTGTGACATAATAATTGATCATAAGCAATTCATATCAATAATCATTTTACTTATCAACTGTTCATCATTTGTCAAAACTCGTATGATTTACTAATTACTTATACCAGACATTAAAGAATTTGACAACATTTAAATAGATTAACTTTAATATTAATATTTATTATTTGTTGTTATGAATTTGTTGGTATTAAGTTCTCGTTATGCTTCTTTATTATAAAATATAATATTTAACACTCCAATACAATTATACGTGAATACGTAATAATATACTAAAGTGAAACTATAAATCAAACAATTATTACTAGTTTATAGATTATTTTATTTATTCATTGTTCAAAAAATAATAATAACATATTATTTTAGTATGATTTAGCCATATAGGTCGGTTGTATCATCTTTCATGGCATTCTTTGTAATGAGAAATCCTATAATACCACAGACAAATAAATCCAACATGTGTATTTATCTTTTTAATTCATTTTCAATTTTTACTTCCAAGAAATTAGATTATATATATTATATGTACCGACTTTATAAAAGTGGTCAGAACTACGAAAATATGTGAATAATGTAACATAGATAGCTGTAGATATAAGCATTATCCAACATGCAAAGGTTCAAAGAAACAAAATATACTTATTTAAAAAAATCTTAACTCGAGATTGTAAATATTATGTACAACCAAACAAGTGCATTTTATAATTTATAACTAATGAAAACGCTTGAAGCACCAACTAATGAATTACTGAAATAAAATACATCAATAAAATGAATCTCATTAAAAACCACTAGTCAGATAAATTCTTAAAACTATCAGTTGTGTATAAGTTCCAGGTTTATCAGAATCTCTTTATCCCTAATGTAACATTAAAAACACTGAATTTAAAAAAACAATTCATTGTACATGATGATGAAGCTTGCCAACGAGGACCTATCATTATTCTTTCGAATTATTATTATTTTATTTTATTTGTATTATACATGCGTTGTAATTCGACAACTAATATTATTATTATTTTTCAATGCCATTTACTATTTTTACTATTTTTTATTTTAATTTGTTAAATAGTTTACTTATCTGGTTTAGTGGTTTCGTATTTGAATATTGGGGTGACCCATAAACATATTTTAAATTAAAAAAATAATAGTAAGTAAACAAGCAAACATTTGGATTAGAACACATAAACACAACTGAAATTACCCTCAATCCACCACGGACCACCTATGTCAATATAAAACATAGAACATCGTTAACTTGAAATAAACTATCACAAATCTCCAAGGTATAGGTATAGATATAATTAAAACAACATCATTTTGAACCACATTATGGCCATAATATTGTATTTACAAATAATAAAATAATAACATACCCCTTTCTATATGCACAAAATACTAAATGTCCTGTCGATTGGGAGGAAGAGTTTGGCTGATTTTCTGACTTACGCTTTTTGTTTATTAAAAACATAATTTATGGATACAGTTTTATACGTAAGTGTAGTATATCCAAGTTATTATAAATATTGAAAATAGGGTTATTGAGGGGATCTACCCCCCTCTCCATCCCCCACCGTTTGACCGTTACTAAGGCAAACAGATACAATAACGAAATACCTCGATGAAAACTCATCTTGAATGCCATTTTATGCTATTTTTTTAATACTAGCTGAATTACAGGGCTATGCCCGTGAGGTATTCGACTTTTTTATAAAAAAATGAGGTTGAAAAACTACTATTTTCTTTAATCTCTTATTATATCTCTTTAATTTTTATAATATCTGTACATATTTCTATTAAGATTACAATACTCAATGTAAACAATATTTTTTTTTGTTTGGCGAAGCTTGTACACATATCCGTTTTTACGGAGCGAAATCTGGAGCAAACAACATAAAATTGTCTTTAGGTAAAACAGGGATTCGTAATGTCAAGGCCTGCGGATCTTCAGTGTCTGTCATTGTGCCTTATTGTTGGACATAGAAAAAGAATGCTTTATGTAAAAGAGATCCAGCTAAATGGTAGACTTAACCCTGAACTTTAAATGTAGACATGAAATCTCCTGTCTGATTTCACTGGCACAAACTGACAAACTGACGTTATTTGAAAGGCAGAATTTATTGTAAACACGAATCATATCAAGAAAAGGAGTCCAGTTTGGAGTCTCATTGAGAATGATTCAAGAGACTGCTTAATGGTTGCGGTGGATCAGCAATCTCTGCAAATAAAACTTTTTTTCCTGAACAGCGGAGAACTGGTGGTTATTTAGACCATTTCAGTGCATGACACGAGTTAAACTTAAAATTCATAATCCCTGTAGTTCCTATATTTTTATAATCAATCGATTTATGATAATTGAATGCGGACATATTATAATTTTCGTCTTAAATTATATTTTGATAGTGCATTTGTGAATGATTGTTCCTAGATAAGTGCATCCTCTTGACACCAAGCGTAGAGGGGCCCAAGTTCTTCAAAATTAACAACTAAAACTAATCGATATAAACGACAAAAATAACGTAATGAATAATGAGCAAGAATATTGCACTGCTCTATTGAAATCTCCTAGGATAGATAACGTTTTTAAAATAAGTATAAGTATTGGTTTATTATGTCAACGGCATGTATTTTATTGTTTAAATTTGTAATATTAAAAGTTATTAATAGGAATATTCGATATACAATGTACATATTGTTGGTGTACGTGAGAGATAATTTTTATCGATAAACTTCTCGGACAGTTCGTGTTTAGACGTCGTACAGTCCACACGTTATTGTCTCGCGCACCGCTTTTATCAGCTCTCGTTAGCGTGTTGTATTTGTACGTCTTCGTCTTCAGCGCTCGTCGCGGTACCTCTACCGCCGGTAATGTATAAATTATTTAAACACTACCCAAGGCCAACCCAAAATATATTTTATCTACATCATTATGAATAACTCTCGTCGTCCAGCTACTCCTATCACCAAAAAACCTCAATTAATAATTAATAACAATAAACCTGCAAAGAAATCTATTCCGCCGTTAATTATCAGTAACCAGCTATTAAATGACCAAACAGGTGGCAATTCCCCCTCAGACCTCTCTGACAACGAATTCGGCTGGCAAACAGTCCCGTCATCACATAAACACGTCAGATCTCCAAATAACGCATCTCCTGTTGCTAAAAAAGCACCTGACAAAAGTATCTTTATTTCTGAAAATCGTTTTTCTCCGATTGCTCCTCCTACCGTTGATGATCCCATGGATTCAACTGCCACTAACGAAGCAAATACTGAAAACAAAACTTCAAAACCACCTCCTATCTTTATTCATGATAAATTAAATTACAACAACTTCTGCGAAAAAATCATCGAATTAACTGATGCTACCGGCTTTGATTGTAAAAGCTCTACCAAAGGACTTAAACTCCAAACATATAGCCCTGAATCTTATAGATCAGTTGTTAAATACCTCAAGATTAATAATGTCTCATTTCACTCCTTTCAACTAAAAGAGGAAAAAGCATATCGGGTCGCAATCAGAAATCTGCACCACACCACTGATACCTCTTTTATTACACAGGAACTTTTTAACAAAGGATTTGTCACCAGAAATATAACGCCTGTAACTCACAAGTTAACCAAAACTCCCCTACCGATCTTCTTCATTGATCTTGAACCCAGTCCAACAAACGCCGACATTTTTAAAATAACTTCACTGTGCTACACAAAAGTTAAAGTTGAACCTACTCATCCAAAAAAAGAAATTCCGCAATGCCACCGTTGTCAGGACTACGGCCACACACGCAGTTATTGCCATCACTCTCCTCGCTGCGTTCGCTGTGGCGAGCATCATGAGTCATCAACCTGCACTAAGGATCGTACCTCCCCAGCCAAATGTGCTTTATGCAGTGGCAACCACCCTGCCAACTTCAAAGGTTGTCAAATTCACCTTGACCTTAAAAAAAAATTATTAGTGAACCCCACCAAAAGAATCTCAAACAAAAGCTCTCCTCCAAGTCAACAAACTGCCTCGAACATCCACGAACATACGCACCCAGGCTACTCTCAAAATTTTCCAACATTACCTCAGAACACATCTTCTCACGCTCAAGATCACAACTCTTCACAAAACCAAAATATCGCTGATCAACTCTCCTCATTCATAAATGAATTCAAGGCACTAATTAACCCCCTCATATCACTTCTCACCACAGTCATTGATAAACTTATTAAAAATGTCAACAAATAATGCTCAACCACTAACCATATTCTTATGGAACGCAAACGGCATCACACAACACTTAAATGAACTACAATTAGTCCTCAATGAAAAAAAAGTTCAGATTGCACTCATTACAGAAACTCACCTGACTAAAGCTTCTTCACTCAAGATATTCGGATACGATATGGTCAGAGCCGACCACCCAGATGGTACTGCACACGGAGGTGCTGCTCTACTAATTTCAAATAAAATCAACCATCTCCCTCTCCCACCATATATGTCTTCATACATACAAGCAGCTAGCACATCAATAAAAATAAACTCTATACCTATTTCCATTTCCTCTTGCTATTTCACTCCAGGAAGACCCATCCCTTCGGCCGAACTGATTTGCCTCTCCCAAACTCTTAGCTTCACTTATGTTATCGGTGCTGACTTCAACGCAAAATACCAAACTTGAAGCTGCTCCACCAACACCAGGGGTCGTGCTCTAAATAACTTCATCTCGCTCAATCACCTCAAGCTGTTAGCGCCGTCCTCTCCAACCTATTGGCCATCACACGGTAACCGTCACCCTGATACCCTTGATTTTTTTATCACTAATCTCCCTAACCACTTTTCCACTGAAGTCGTAAACCTAAACGATCCAGCTTCTGATCATACACCTGTTCTACTTCTCATCAATGCCCAACCCTCTGGGAAGCAAAATAGACCAACAATTACTCCTGGCTTTACAAACTGGAAAGAGTTCAGAGCCACCGTTTCAAACAAAATTATTCTTAATACCAAATTAAAATCACCTTCTGATATCGACCAATCGATCGCCAAACTCTCTGATCTCATTCAATTCTCTGCCAAGGATGCATCTACCCAGCGCCCACCTTATACTCAAGCACCCAACCTACCACCGGAACTAAGACATCTTATTGCTGAAAAACGCAGAGCCAGATCAAAATGGCAACAAACTCACTACCCTGTAGATAAGACAAAATATAATTCTATTTCCAATAAACTTAAGGCCCTACTAAAAACACATAAAGCCAATCTCTACAAAAACCACCTACAAAACCTGTCTTTTACAAATGGATCTCTCTGGCGCAAGACAAAGTCATTACTACGAATTAAAGACTCCCCTCCTCCTCTCCGCCGAGCGGACAACTCACTTGCTTCTACAGACAAAGAAAAAGCAGATATCCTCGCTGAAGAATTATCTGGCGTTTTCAAACCACATATCATTCCTACACCTGCACCACACATGTCGATAGTCATGGAGTCTCTTCAGTCAACTATACCTATGGCCCTACCTACAAAACCTACTTCCCCAGCGGAACTAGCGGGTATTATAAAAAAACTGGCAAACAACAAATCGCCAGGTCATGACCTCATCTCTAATAAAGTCGTCAAAAATCTACCTCTGAAAGCGATCGTTCATCTTACTCATATTTATAATGCTGCCCTTCGGTTATCTTATTTCCCAACCACCTGGAAAGCATCTGTTATTGTTACTGTTCTCAAACCTCAAAAGCCTCCCGAAAACCCCTCCTCGTACAGGCCCATCAGCTTGCTACCAGTCCTGGGCAAAATCCTGGAAAAAATCATTCTCAAGCGTATCACCACCATAGCACAATCCAAAAACAGCATTCCAAACTTCCAGTTTGGCTTTCGTGCTCACCATTCCACAACTCATCAACTTCACAGGGTTGCGGACACTATCTCCGCTGCACTTGAAACCAAAAAATATTGCGCCGGCGTCTTTCTGGACGTTGCGAAAGCATTTGATACCGTCTGGCACGACGGTCTCCTTTTCAAACTAAAAAATATATTTCCAGCCCCTTTATACCTAATACTTAAATCTTATCTTTCCAACCGCTCTTTTAATGTTCGCCATAACTTACAACACTCAAAACAATATCCCATATTTGCTGGAGTCCCTCAAGGCAGCGATATTGCTCCTTTCTTATACACCATATATACGTCTGACCTGCCTACATCCGAAAATACTTTGGTTGGAACATATGCTGATGATACTGCCCTATTATCAGTCTCTTATGACCATACTACTGCATCTCATCAACTACAAGCTCACTTAAATTCTCTCTCACAGTGGTTCACCAACTGGAAAATCAAAATTAATGAATCCAAGTCCTCTTTTGTGACTTTCTCACTCAGACCTCTAAACTGCCCAGCTGTATCAATCAACAACATCATCATTCCTCACTCAACAGAAGTAAAGTATCTTGGTCTTATCTTTGACAGACGCCTTACTTGGTCCTTCCATCTTGATGACAAGCGTAAGAAACTGAACTCCAGACTTCACCTGCTAAGGCCACTGCTTCGTTCAAACCTTACCTTACCTATAAAAATCATTCTCTATAAAACCCTTCTTCAACCAATATGGACATACGGTATAGTAATCTGGGGTTCCGCCAAGAACTCGAACAAGAGAACTATACAAGCTTTTCAAAACATCACTCTTCGTTTAATCACAGGCGCACCCTGGTTCGTTTCCAACGCGACCCTTAACTTCGACCTCAAACTACCTTCCATCGACAATACAGCTGCTACCTACTACAAACGCTTCCACGCTAAACTTCAAGATATTCCCAACCAACTAATCAATGAGCTAGCTTCACTAACACTTCCAGGTAACCCAACCAGACGCCTCAAGAGGAAATGGTGCCGTGATTTGAAAACTTAAGTTAAAACTTATAATTCTAAGAGGTGTCACAAATGTGTGATTTCCTCCTCATGTTATTTCTCTGTCAACTGTGTAAATATTATTAATATTACTTATTGTACAAAAATGTATAGATTGTAATTCTCCAAATAAAGTCAATTATTTAAAAAAAAAAAAAAAAACTTCTCGGAACAATTCATATCTACACGCCGATATCCAACACATAAATTGACGGACAAAAAAGGTCAGGTTACAGGTAGCTGGAAACTCGCTGGAAACCCGCAATGCCGCACTATATGTGTATAGGTTACCTATACAATTTACACGTTTATTTTAATTAATAATAACTAATTATTTATTAACTTTATCGGACTACATGTATGCCTATAAATTATAATACATGTATGCTAAAACCTGCTCTGTGATGTCCTCTATAATTTAAAAGAAACTGCACGACAATTCAATAAGTAGTTTTGAAGCCAGCCTTTAACGCAGATTTCAATTTCACTTTTATATACATAGATACATTATTTAATATTATAATATAATCAACAAACTTCTAACGTACTTATTTCGTTTCTACCCATCTGCACGAGTATTACATTTTTAACAATATATAAGAAGCTACATGGAAACTACATTAATATGAATAATAATCGAATTGTAAATACCAATGGCCATCGAATATCTAGGTATTTTTTATTTAATAATAATACAAATTAATATAACTATAGGTAACAACAGTTTATCCCTTTTTGTCATTATTTCTTACTCTCTAAATAAGTATAATGAATTATTT
The DNA here is from genome assembly GCF_001856785.1 of Myzus persicae. Classification (NCBI taxonomy): domain Eukaryota; kingdom Metazoa; phylum Arthropoda; class Insecta; order Hemiptera; family Aphididae; genus Myzus; species Myzus persicae. Next base: position 490,409 of record NW_019103603.1, read on the forward strand.
AATTCATACGTACATCACTAAATCTTGTCTCGTTTTCAATTCATATGGACCTTTCTTGCTATCGCTTTAAAGTTTATTTGAAGCCAAGTTGTTCTTATGATTAAATTTAGAATAATACAAGATTGTTTGAATAAGAACCTCTACATACAACGGATCTTTTAGATTCTGAGCGGAGTGATGAATGTATTGATTTTACAATGATATGTGTTTTTTATTTTTATTTATTTATTTATTTGTATTTATTTTCATGTCTGTCATCAAGTTTAGGTGCAGTAAAAATGCTTCGATTTTCTTCAACAGCAGGTTTTCTGGTAGAAAAGTGAATCTACTAATCCAGTCAGTACTTTGGGGGGTCAAAAGTAAAAATGTCTTCAGTTTTCAAAAGGAACAAAAAAAAAAAACAAACGAAATATAAATGAAAAATGGGAATTTAAACTCAACGCCGGGTTTCAAAAAAATTGATTTTGCTTTTTGGTGAGATTTTGAAGTTTTAATTTTTATAACATTGGATATTCACTCCATTTCTCATATAGCAATTTTTTTTATTCAAAAACGAAAAACTGCAGATACTTGAAATGTACACCACATTTTTATATTATTATTGACTCTTATACTTTATAACAATTTAAAAAATATTTTGATTTGTTTTGAGTTGTTTACAAACTCTTAATATATTGTTACAATAGTAGTTGAAAAATATTAAAAATAAACATATGGATGATTCTTTTGCAACTATTTAAAATTCAAATTTTGATAAAATTTCTTGAATTGAAAATATAAAACAAGGTTCCGCGCAAGCAGTTTTCTCCGTAATTGAAAAATCTAAAAATAATTATAAATACGGCTATTGTATAGTTATTTTTAGTTAAAATTTAGACAAAATTACATATTACTACAAAGAATAACTATTTTGGTCATTTTGATGTCTAAAACAGCCCAACTTTACATAAGTATATATATAATATATTTTTTGAGCATCGCTAATAGTTAAAAAATAATATTGATTAAAATAACCGTCTACCATATTGATAAGAAGTTATAACAATATAAAATATCCTAAACTGACATAACGTCTCCGCTCAGAAACGTTTTTCGTATACAATAATATTACATTATCATTGAATTCAAATTTAATACAATCCATTACAGCAATATCCCAGACAGCCAATGTACAGCACATCGACTTCCCAAAAAAAAATGTAATAGTTAAGTACAAAAAATTGTGTCAAATCTATTCTATTGATATATAAAACAGACTTTTTATTATTGTTATTTGACATATTTAACATACTTAATATTTATAATATTTTTCTCGTATCTTACAATTCATTGCCATAATATATGGTTATGGAATTTTTAGTTTTGTGTTAAACTATGTTACATCATGACTTTGGTAAAATTATTCATTGTTTTTTTGTGTGCAGACTGTAGTTTATAAGAGGATACAGAAAACATAATACTCAGATATGTGTGTTTAATGTGCATGAATGTATAAAAGTATAAGTTAAAAGAGAAGCATGTAATATATTATTACAGATTACGTTCGAAAATCTTTCATGAAGCAACTTGAAGAAAATTACGATGTAAAACTGTTTCATTGATACGAGTATATTACTATAGCGTATTGTACAAGTTTCTGCGTGACATATTATTTTTAGTTAATTATTTTTTTAGTTGTTTACAAATATGCAATATTGCGTACATCGTGTATTTAAGTTTATATGATTAATTAAGTTACATGCGTTTACTAGTGGACAGAAACTGTCCGTTAAAGGAACTTCTAAAGTTAGTTAACATCTCATTTAAACTTAATTTGTTTTTAAAATTAATTACCGAAGTGTTTACAACAGGTAAATATTTTACATTATGATTTAATATTATAATCCTACCTTGTATAAATAATTAATTTCATTTAGGACTTCGATTGATTTGTGAATAGCAAACAGCTATTATAAGTTTGATGGTATACCTATTGTATATTAACTATATGGTTCTTTTGATTTTCACACTTAACATGTACATTTTGGATTGAAAGAAAATATTCTCTCCGCGGAAAATACCTTAATATAGGTGCATGAGGTTTATTATATATAGTTTAATAAAAGCCGATATGAAAATCATACTTTGAGAATAAATGAATAATTTTTTTTTTAATACTTGATTTAAAATAATGGTACTTATATGTTTTTTTTAAATTTTGGTCAGCTTTTATGTTTCAGGAGACCAGTGAGACCAGTTTTTAAAGTCAAGACAGTGCATCCCTCTACTACTAAACACTACACGGATCTGTACAATTTGCTTACATTCTATTATTTTTATTATTGTACTATTTTATTAACCAATCGTACACTGACATTTCTTTAATTTGACTGTAGTGATTTATATTACAAATTGATTTTTATATTTTGAGAAATAAATTGGTAATGGATAAGATTCCTATCAGTCAACATTTGATACCAACCGGAGAAATTAAACTACTAAAAATATAACTACAATAAGTGGTTTTTTTCATACTGATTGAGATTATAGTTAAATTTGTTTTGAGAAAACAATTATATTCATTGTCTTACATCATTGAGGACATTTATAACGTTAGTCTGTTGGCTGGTTTAAAAATGATGTCTATATGCAGTTATTAATTTATATAATACAACAATAAACCAACATTTATCAAAAACGGGTTTCGTGTATATATTATTTCCGTTTTGTCGAAATGTTATGTTTCTAAGCATATGTTTAGAGCCCCTTATATCCCCGTTGCGTCTGTTAGTTCAATAGTCACCGGTAAATAGTTACAATTGTTGACATTAAGGCATTAATTTATGGACCTGTATTATGGTCCGTAGTTATTGTACGTAAATTGTGCATGTAATTATAATTTATTGAGTTGTATTTAAATATATTAATACATTTGGAATTTAGCAAACTCGCAGGTTGAGCTTTCCTAATTTGTTTTTTTTTAATTCCAAATTATTTTAAAAATTACTAGGAAATGAAATGTATACTTTTGGTTTCTTAAAGTACAAACTAAAATCAGAATCAACCTCAACATTGATAATCACAGTATTTGTGTTTTAAAATCAAAAAAAAAAAAAACAACTCACATGTCATGTGTACTTTTTATAAAGTGTAAAAAATACATTTATACGTATCAATAAAATCATTAACACATCATAAAATCATTAAAAAAATACACATTTGCATATCTGTGACTAACAATTAGTGTGAAGAAGAGGAGACGTTATATTTTTTATACACATTTTAATTAGCAAACACACTAATGGGACTCAGTATTACAATAATATTTTTACTCAACTTAGATAAAGTACCTAATATTTTTTTTACTAAAAAAATTAAGTACTTACAAAAATGTAAATATTATCTCAACTTTTTAACTAAAAACAAAACAGAATAAATCTAAAGCCCATAATTTTTTTATTTTAAAACAAACATTTTTAATGTTGAGAGGACGAGGTGTTGAACTGATTTAATTTATTTGATATTGTTAGAAAAAATAGTCTGAAAAGTGTATGTTAAATGTTGAAAGCTAGCTGTATAAAAACTGATTTTTTAAATTAACTCTAATGGAGAAAATAGGAGTACAATTGATTAATATACTGTGAAATAAGCACCACCGTATTTAGAGAACTTACGGTAGGGACTTAGGACTCTGATTGAGCTCCAATTCGATCAAGTGATTAGGTGGGTAGTAGATTATGAACAGTTCGTAGCCTTGAATATAGTACAATAATGTTCGCTTCACTAACTTTGAATGTCTGAAATCATGGATGAATGAGACTGTTATAAAAGCATATGATTCTGAGGGATGTTTCTATTCAGACTACCACCTACCTATTTAATTTTGAAACGTACCAAGTGTTTTTGATGCGACATAACTATTTTCGGTGTAATAGCCAAAAAACCGTTTTAAAATTACAACACTCCAAGTTATGTATATAACTACAAATAAATCCAAGACTAGGCAGTGTAGGTATTTGATCAGTAATGATGTACCTAATGAGTATGCTCGGTGCCAGAGCTAATTCTGGTTTATAGTGTTACAGTGTTACTACTTAAAGTATACCACTACTATATACCGTGTAATTCATAGGTCATTAATTATTGGACGCTCATTAATAGTAGTTTGGAATCCATGTATTCAATAATTCACCGTAATGCAATAGTACTCTATATTATACCGTGTACCGTGTACGGAAAAAGGTATAATAATATAAAGCTCTTAACTAATATTAAACTTTCGACAAATATTATAATTTATAGCCGTCGCCTAAAATTATACGAACACTACGTACTAAATGAACTTACGAGTTACGTATTAAACTATGTATAGTTTATAATAACAGTTATTTTATTATTACAAATTAATAATTATTATCGTACCAAGGTATACTTGCAGTTAACTTGATGTGATCAGCCGTGCGATGTCGATTATACATTTTTAATTGGACGATATCAGTTGACTGCGTTAAATTTTACAAGGAACACCAATACGTTTTAATTATTTTTCCCTTATTTATTAACTTATTTAATTTTTTAAGGAAAACTTTTGTCTTTTTAAAAAATTGAATTCAGTATTGGCTAAGAAATTCATGGTATAATGGTGCACGAATATATATTTTGGAAAATGTACGTTAATCTAAGAATAGATACCAGTATAATTTTATTAGTTATTAATAAATTGTATGTGAAATAGAACTCTTCTTTATCCCACGATGGAGAAAAGTACTATTTACAAATAAAAAGACTATGAAAAAAAATGGAAAAGTAATTTAAATATTTTATCCAAGGAATTTAGTTTATTATTTTATTTTTCTAATATCGATCATATTTTTTTGTAACATGATTATATAACTAGTTGAACAATGACCAAAAATGGTAAACAAAAACCATACCTACTTTTGTACAATGCAATTATAGTACCAGTATGATTGAACTAAAATATTTAAATTGTTATTTCTTGTGTAATTTATTTTGGATTCTGAACGAAGGAAGAGGACTAAAAGAATTACAACAATGTTTGTTTATTATTTATTTACAAATGGAATTCTACAGATAAAATTTATTTTTTGCATTTAAAATTTTAAACAATATATAAAGTATTTGTAATATATAACCTAGATTGTGATTTGAACACAAAATTTGTACTTATTACATGTAATTGTTCAAATGTTTATAACTTACTAATGTTGTGTGTTTTATAAAACTGCTGAAATAGTTGAAGTGATGTAAGCAATAAATTATTTTAAAAAAATTAAAATTATTTTTGGATGAACTGCAAAATTCAAATAAAATTTAACCACTCCAATCTGTTTGTATTTTTGTAATACTTGGTAACGGTAAGCCACTCGTGTATCTCACTATTTGTGTTTTATCAAGTCAATAAAATAATAGGTAATCAACGATATGTGCAACCATATAAGCCTCAAATTCCATTAAAACTAGTAACAATATAAATATTTTTTTTTAAACTGATTTTATATTTTGATCTTAAACATATCATTATTGTTTGCCTCAAAATACAAGTCACTCCTATGTAATATCTCCAATTTTAATCTTTCATCTAGTTGTAACATAAATAAACAGATCCTCTAGAGAATGCGTAGGTACGTTCTCTTAATTCAAATTATTTATCCATGTGATGTCCCTTATTGATATCCGTAAGTAATAATGCTATACGTACATGTATATCTTAATTAAATTATTACATATTATAGATAAAATATAGCTAAAACAAAAACTATACTTTTTGTGAAACTCTTGGCATTGGTTTTTAAACGATAAAAAATTTTCATTAATTGTTTTCAATCCCAACTTTTCAAACATTGTATCTAAAAAAACATATTAATCATATTTTATTCACATTCATTGTCAGCTCATTTTTCTGACAAAATGTCATTTTGTTTCTAATGATTTTGCAAAAGAGAATTAATATTGTAAAAATAATAACAAATGTAATAAACTAATATAAATATTTTTATTTGAAATAATATTTTATTGAGAATAATGTATTAGTTTTGTTTTTTTAAAACCAATTACTTCAATTAATAAATTCATCGGTACACAAGACTATAATATAACGATATTATACTATTATACAATTAAATTAATCTCGTTTCATAAATAATTATTTTCTTAACTCTAGGGACGGGATCGAGGATGGAAAGACGAACCAAGCCCCCCTCCTGAGAGCTCACACCACACACCTACTTCTACAATTTGTTATAGACTATAGTTATTTTTAATCTAATAATTTAATTGCATTGGTAAATTGATATAAATGCAAGTAGAATAATTTAATGAACTTTGCAAATTATATAACTAATACATACTTAAGAAGTTTAGGTATGGTAATTTAACATGAGACCTGGGCATTTAAAATAGACAATAGTATATAAAATAAGAGAAATGTATAATTATTATGGATATATATTTATTTATTCAATTTGTTTACACATACACATTATATATTATGTGGAATACACCATTTTTAAATGATAATTTAACAACAAGCTCAACTCGTGTAAGTAATGAATTTGATACTTCTATTATGTTTAAAAATATAAAAAAATAAATGAATGCAATTCCACTCTGATTTTTGATCTGGATCCATCAAAATGTTAATCCATTTTGTTTTTCAAAAAAATAGTACAATTTAGTTTTGATTACCTTTGCAAAATGTTAATAGTATTTATTTAACACATTTTTAATAAATTTGTTTTAACCAACAAATATAATATTATATTATTATATTTACGTCTTGCAATTGAATAATATATTAACACTTTAAAGTATAAACATATTTTTGTTAAACTTAAGAACATATACTATACAAATTATAAAATAAATGAAAAACATTATCTTATTCTATGGTATTTTTGACTTTGGTTACCATGAAAATGATTGCTTATTAAGTTTATTTTGACGATTTGCATTTTATGATTATACTAAAAGGTCAACAACAAAAAGTTAAAAATTAGGACATCGAATAGAAAGTACCTACCTAAAATAAATAAAAATAAATTGTAATATTATTAATTTTCTTTTGCATGGAAGTTTATAACGATGGGTTTAATGACAAAATGTGGTTGTGTCATTGCAAAATTAGGTTATAAAGAAAAATAAGGTCCTGTTGAAAATTACTTTTAAATATATTTATAAAATTAAAAAAATAAAGACTCTTTTGGTAAGTTTATGTTTGGAGTAGATTTTTCCATTGATTTTCATGCAGAGAACTGAGTAAGCTTCATGAACACTGTATTATTTGTTATTTTATTATTATAATATAGTAAATTGTTAAGTACCAAATTATTAAGTTCCAGTTTATTATAATGATTGTTCTTTTACAATTTGTCAAATTGTATCTTTGTTATCTCAACTAAAAAAAAATAAGTTTCATGCTTATAGTTATGAGTTATGACTTATGACTTCTAAGTGAAGAATTGAAGTGATGAATCAATGAATTTGGAACTAGGACATTCAAGTAGGTAACTAATAATCAATCAACTAACTTACTAACAACAATGATATAAATGTACATTGTGCATATTATAATATAAAATATATTGTACATTTTTGTTACAATTTTAAAATAAAATACAGAACAAAAATAGTAATATTTGTTGATATATTATTACATAATATCTTGTTTGAAATAATATAGGCACCAAATTATAGCCAACCTATATGAAAAACTATTTCACATTCAAAAACACGTTAGCACAACTCTCCTCCAGTTTAATGATTTCTCGTGTTTTCTTCAGATAATCCACTCTCACAGAGCCTAAATTTTAATGTGAACTTGGATCACTTGGCCGAAACAAATGCTAACTTTCACACATTCTTGCCACCACCGTTACAACCCTGTAGGGTAATTATCAGAAACCTAGACCACACAACCTTCACCTTTAACATATCAGAGGTTCTAGTCGAACAAAATTGTAAATGTTAAAAAAAACGTCTAACCACTTCCACTCTGTTATTAGTGGACCTCAAACACAACTAAAAGTATGAAAACATTTTTAATCGATCTTCAATACTGTACAAAAATAAAATTAGAATTACCTTATAAGACCAAGAGTGGTCCAACACTGTAAAAAATGCCAGCTCTAGTGACACATTGTCAACTATTTGTAATCCTCCGTCCCACTACTGCAAGTTTGGGGAAGATCATTCTTAAGTAATCTGTACCAAAGATAAAATCAACCCAATCACTCTTTGTGGCGGTGATGCGATGATCATACATCCAACTTTAAGGGATATCTAAAATATAAATCTTTCCCAAGTGCCATAAAATAAATCAGTCCAACAACTATATTCTGAATGTAAAACTCATGACACCTTTAAACTTTTTCTCGACTCTCCGCCTCACTAGTCCAAAACATCTTACGCCTCCATTGCTGACACCAATATATCTTATTGTCTAATAGTTCTACAATCGAGAAATTGTTATCCAAATTTATTTCAGAACTTATTACACTAATTAATCTCCTCTTTACCGAGATAGGTACACAAACGATATATCCCGTAGTTTGATATTATTAAAAAAAAAAATCTAAATTATAATCATCAAATTATGATCCTATGATGAATATAGTGATTGATTGTAAGTACGATAAAAGAAAAAAAGTTAAATTGAAATCATTGATGATTTAAAAAAATAATAGTATAGTTTGTATAATTATTGATATCTACAGTACCAACAATGCTTACACAAAGGGATTACATTGTTTAAAGATCGACTTGCTTTTATTAAATTAAGTTATATGGTTTATGATATACTGTATATTATTAGTATTTATATAATTATACATTTAAACCTTGATACCAAATGTTTGTCACTATCGGATAATTATGTTTAAGATTTTACTGTAGATATCTAAGTGGATTAGATTAAATGAAATACGTATGAAAAAATAAATAAAATATTAACTAGGTACCTATAATGTCGAAGTAAAAAAAAAAATATATGTCAGGGAAATATTAACAGCTAAAGCGTGTTCTATAATTATATTTTTCAAAATCATATAATTCCACTGATAAAATTATGCCAAACAATATATTAAATGTTAAATGTATCACTTATTACACATTAAATATATTATTATAATTTGTATATAAACATGTTTAGAAATATCTATTTTTTTTGAAAGTTGAATTTCATGTAATTTTTACAATACAAAATTATTTCACAAGAAATAAAAAATATGTATTAATTGTCTGGTTAAAGAGTGTTAGTTGACATTAAAATATTTTCGATGTAACACGTTTGTAAAATGATTTATAGTATGATTAATAACTAAAAACTATTTCACACTATTTCATACTGCGGGTTTTTTGAATATTTTAAAACTTAAAATATTATAATAATATGATTAGTTCATGACACCGATAAATAAATGTATATTTTAATTCTTTAAAAATTTAATAATTTTATGTTTGTGGTTAACTCGGTCCGTTTGTTTCGAATATAATAAATTATATTTAATTGATTGGCCGATCACGTCGTTGCACAGAAGTTTTTGAAACAACCATGCTATGGTTTCATTAATACATCGAGAAAATACCAATTTATTACGTGTGTGTTATTTTTAGAACAGTAAATCATATTTTAAAGGAATTCCGGGTCAGCGGATTAGCAATGGGCTTTTAGATTACAACGTGTATCCCGTGTTTCCCCTGATAGTTAAATCAATATGAAACATTTTATCAATGTTATATGCAAGTTGCTCAGGTGTTTGATGAATAGAGAGAAGTATACATAATATTATACGGTTTTAATTAAATCGTCTATGGTTGTATCAATAAACGTCACTCATCGTCAGGTTCGGGCTTACCACGACGCGACGTGTGTATGAATGAATTAGGTATAGTTGTAACTTGTAAATGAAGAAACGAATCAACTGGAAAGAACAATATTCAGGAAAATATGTCATCAGAATATTTATCATTAAAAGCTTTGAAACTTTTAAAGTGATAAAAACAAGAGTTAATACCTATATATTTATTATATACATTTTTCAAATTTATTTAAGAGTTGGGTCGAAGGGTCGTATAATAATTGTATAAGATCATTTTTATCGAACTCGATGTAACCATACTATATTATCAAAAATATACACCTTTTCGTACAATATAATTTTAATTTAATTTAATTTATTTCCTTCCGAAATTAATATCTCTTTATAGTATAAAGTGCATTTATGTAGCTCATTCCTACTATATTTTGATAAATTGTTGATTTATAGATTATATGAACCCTTTATATTTTACACAAATTAACGAGGAACACATTTTCCATACAATAAACTAACATATTTTGCATTAAAAAATTATAAAATTTAAATTTAACACTTCTTGTTAAAATGCCTATAGTGTATTTGAACCGATATTCAGGTGAATCTTTAGTTATTGCTTTTATTCAAAAATGCAAGTCTAAATTGACTAACTAAAGGTCTGTTAGAAACTATAATAAATAATCTATATTTGTGACTTGTATGTGTATATACGATGTATCGTAAGGTATAAGATTATATTTCATCCCACGCGTATGTACATTACAACGTATAAAATCAAAACAGTTCAAAATATATAAGACTAAGTATTGCATAAAAATATGTTCATCAACCTTTACATTTGTACATGTTATTTTATATTTTAAGATTTCATTTAAACACATTTATTGTACTACGACTCATGAATAGGTAGTTTGTACATCTCAATGGTATATAATTACATTAAATAATCAAAATTGTAAACCTAGATACAAAACTTGAATAACGTTGGTTAATTTAAATGGGTTTATTTACCAAAACATTATTATTTATTACAGATCATTACCCCGCAGTATTGTAATACTCAATTAGTCAATTCATCCCAAAATATTAACATAAATTGAACTGTGAAATATAGCACACTTAATAGTTCTTCTTTTATTGGTATATATATGAAAAATAATAATAATGTGAATTCCATAGAATTTTCCCATTATGGCAAGTATTGAAAATAATTAAAAAAGTTATCAATAAAATAAAAAAAATGATTAAGAAAATCTTTTGGAATATTGGCAAATATTTGAATTCTAGTAGACGCATAGGCGTAGCTTAATGAATTTATATAGGGGGCTATAGCCTATTATATTTCTGGTACACTACATAATATAATATCCTGAAAATGTAACCAAAAAAATAAAAATTTACGAAAAGTGATGGCTAAGCAACATTTCTTCAACCTGTCTCACAATCTAGTCTTATATGACAAGACTTCAAGATGAAACATATGCTTCATTAAAAAATTAGCATTTAAATAGTACAATGTAGATTGTAATTATTGTATTTTAATATATTAATGACACATATTATAAAGAAATCCAATATTTCCAATGAAAAAAAAAATGTAACACCTGCTAATAATTCAGCTGATACTTTAAAACAATTAATAATATAAGAGAAATCCAAAAATAATCATTGTTATTCCTAATTTACTAATGCGGTTGGTTATATTAGAAAAAAATTAATTTGTGGATAAAAATATATTCAAATTGTATAGCAATTACTGACGGGGCTTATGAGACGATATAGGCCAATAAAATATATTGAAATACAGATGCTGGCGTTCGTGATGCTGGTATAAACAACACAACATGTATGTTTAATAAGTTATGGGTGGAGGGGAGGTTTACAAATTTTGAAACTGTGATTAAAAATTCGTACAAATTGCATAACAATTACTAATGTAACAAACTCATTTAGTATTATAGTTTTTGATATAAATTTCTAGCATGTGGATGCATCATGTGGCTAAAAACATAGGGTCGGAGCTTAGCAATGAAGCATTACATATTAAATCTAACTAAGCAAACTCTATTCCATCAATTCAAACAAAGTAAATTCAACTTTAACACATCATTTTGATATTTTCAGTGAATTTTACTTTTTTTTCGTTTTTGTTTCTATATTTTAAATCAACTTTAAGTAAAACGACTTTTACTTTTCTAACTAGCGTCTCTTTAAAATACTAAATAATAGAATTTTAAGGCGATGGCAGATATAAGAAAACTGAAATAAGTAGTAGCGTGATTTTACAAAAAACATTGAATCATATAAATGTTTTAAAAATTTTAATTACAAAAATGTATCAAGAAGGTTGTTATGCTAACTTAATTGTATTATATTAGATATGCATCGGTTGATATAGGTGTATCATTGCGAAGCATCCGATTGAGAAAAAATAATTTGTATCCATGTTTTGGTTGTTATGGTAATAGGTAACATAATTATATTATTACTTTGTTGCCATTGGGAAATTTAGGTACTGAAATCCGAAATCGGTCGGGTAATGGAATTAAATTGTGCATAAGTTTCTAGGGTCAACCTAGATACTGTAAAAAAAATTCAAACGTTTTGAAGTTATAACAACAAACCCATCACAATTCTAAAAAAAAAAATGTTATCCATCCCAAAAACATATTTTAAAATAAAATATTATACACCATTATACAAGAAAATAGTAAAAATATTAAATAATATAAATACAATTAGAAAATAGAAAATAATAGATCAGAATCTAAAATCTAAAACTATGTAATATCTATAAATAAGTTACGGTTTAGTTGGTTACTTTAAAATTGGCTTTTTAAAAACAAATTTTACTTATACATTTGTTGTTAATACATTATATTGTATACGAAAGTTATTAAACTAATAAATTTAAGAAAAAAGTAAAAGTTCAATTTTTCTGGGTGTCTTTCGTAATTATTCGGAGTCATAAAAATGCTTCAAAACTTTGAAGTAGTTTCTGGTAACAATTTGATACTCCTCAGCATGGTTCAGAAGTTAAAGAATTTCAGGTTATTTTAATTTTAAAATTATGTAATACGTGAATATTTACGTTACATTAGTTTTCGTTTTTTTTAGTTGTTTAACGTTATCTAGACATGATATAATTTTCAAAATAGTTTGTCTCATTCTTGTATTATTTAGATACATTTTAAACTTTCCATTTTTTTTCGGTTATTTAGGGTTTTTTCGATTTACGTTGATTAAATTTTTATTTGTTAGTTAAAAGTTTGAAAATTGAGTATAAACTACAAAGTTCCTCATAAGTTAATCTTCAAGTAGTAAAAAAATACCAGCTTAAAGCTATGTTATTTTTTATGAGTATTTCATGATTTTCTATTTATTTGGATAGTTATAACTTATAAGTAAACAACAATTTTAGTATTATTGTTGTAGATAAACAATAGGTATAATATAAAATTATAAACCATAGAAACTTAAATATTCCACTATTTCTTAAATATTTTTTTTAATTTATACACTAATTTAAGTAGAATTTAAGCTAAGGGTAATTATATAGAATTTTGAAATTTTTGAAATATATTTTTTTATAAATATTTCTCAAAAACTGTTGTTCTTGATCAAATAGGTTGACAAAAGTCTTACCTAAGGTTCCGTAGATTTTTTATAAGTTTGTTATTACAGAATATTAAAAGTACTTTGATACAATATTTTTTCAATAATAAATGAAATTTAAATTCTAACAAAATTAGTAATAACTAAAAATTACGATACTCTAAAATTATTTTCTAGTTAGGTACATATAATACAGTTCAAATTTCAAAAGACTTCAGATTTCAATCCTTGATTATCAAATTCAATAGTTTTCATAATATATCAAAAACACAATTTTGTTTATCAGTTAAGTTTTGACAAATTAGGATATGTTAATAAGTTTTTTAAAAAATAAAGAAAGAAAACCTTAAACTTTTTGTCATTAAGTAAATTATTATTTTCTGTATAAAATGAATGTATGAAATAGTTATAATGTATACCATGAACCTTTTCAATCAGTTCTACGGTACCTTGTTAATGACATAAGTTAGAAGCACTCACTAAGTAGTAGGTATAATAAAATATTATAAGAACTTTGATATTACAATTAGGAAAATTAGTTTAGCCTACTACCTATATTTATACACAATACATAAATAAATAACCAATAGTGAATTGACCACTATATGTCATATGATCTCATTTCCAATATTTTATGTCCTCCATATGTGTTTAGTTATTTGTAGTTTGTATAGTGACGGAGATTGTAAATACTTCACTAAATTGTTCATTTTATGTTTTTACATTTAAATAATATAATATACATATTGTTTATAAATAAGTCATGTCGAGAGTCGATTCAAGATTTATACTTATTTGAATGTATATAAACAATATATCGATGATAAGCTATCTTATCAAATTAAAATATGTACACTTTTATTTGTAAGTATACTGAGTAAACTGTTAAGTACAGCACACATTATTTATATAAGAAGCTATCATACTTTTGAGTTGGGTTAGATTTTGAAATATTGTTAAAAAGTTTAATCATATAATATTATTACATACGGAAACTGCACAGTATGAAGATAAACTTTGAAAACTACCGAAAACTGAACAGACACTATTTCAGACAAATCAGATTCAAAAACAGTAAGTATCTGAGGATCCATAACTTTTATTTTGACACTTTGTAAGTATTAGTTCCTTTCAGCCCAGTTCTATTATCATAAACGCAACTATTTCAATCCTTAAAAGTCACCTATTCACAAATAATGAATAGGAAATATACTTTTTGAAAGTTAAATATAAATTTTGTTTCTTACTTTTGCAAAATAAATCACGTGCATGTGAACAACTAAACTCACATAAATCGTATAAAATAACTACATAATATTATAATATTTTATTTAACTCGTACTATATACAGATGATGATAATGTAATCTAACTGTGGTTAATAATAATATGCAACACAAAATGACATTCTATTTTATATAATACTTGTATTATATATTTATATACCAAAAACACAATCATTTTTAAGTTAATATTAATCTATGGTATTAATACCTAATACACTAACAGTATTGGGTATAATCTAGAATAAAGATAAAAATAATTTAATGTATCATTGATCTATCCATTCAAATAAAATATTTATTTGAGATGAATTATAAATCATCTAAATAATTTTTTGTAACCCGATTTTCAATTTTATTTTTAGGATATTTCTATTGCCTATAGCCTACTTACTAGATTTTATTTTCATGTTATTCTAGTTCTTTTGTGTTTATTTATTACTCGTGTTCTATTGTAATTTCTGTATAGTGTATATTGCTCATTCTCTGCAATCATCTATGTGTATAATAAAAAGACCCACGTCCTTATGCATGTATAAATGTAAAGCTATAAATTATCTATACATTATTATATTCTTTGTAACAATGTCATTTGAAAAAAAAAATATTTTTTACCAATAGATAAATTTGATTATATTTTGTCTATCATCTGGATAAATATTAAACTTAAGTGTTAGTAGTATGATTTGGTATGTTCTGATGTATGATCCCTTGATCCCGAGATCCTTGATCCTAAGAGTCTTGATCTGAGACTCTTGATCCTTGATAACGAGATTCTTGATCCTTGATTGCGTACCTGTGTGACGTATATTTACCCCTCCACTTAAACCCATCAACTCATCACGTGATCGAAACATATTTTAAATATTTACCCCTTCACCTAAACCCGTATCATGTGACCGAAACATATTTTATATATTTACCCCTTCACCTAAACCCGTATCACGTGACCGAAACATATTTTATATATTTACCCCTCCGCCTATTAATTGATAATAATATTAAAATATATGTTGATTACGTAGCAACGGTTTCAGGTGGAATGGTAAATATATAAAATATGTTTCGATCACGTGATGAGTAGACGGGTTTAGGTGGAGGGGTAAATATACGTCACATACGTACGCAATCAAGGATCAAGAATCTCGTTATCAAGGATCAAGAGTCTCGGATCAAGACTCTTAGGATTAAGGATTAAGGATCTCGGGATCAAGGGATCATACATCAGAACATACCAAATCATACTACTAGTGTTATCTGTTATATTATCTACCAGGTAATCTACTTATTTATGAGTGCCTACACTCATTAATTCGAAAAGTCTTAACTATTTTGTAAATACTCTTGTAATATAACATAACCATTTATTATTTATATTAAGTACCTAGTTATTATTACATTGCATATAGCTGTAACGATATATTCTTTCAAATTTTGAAACATCAGTGGCCGGCGGTTAAATTATGAATGGATTTATATATTAAAACTTTTAATAATTAAAAACAAAGGTAGATAATCTTACCGGTCGTCTGACCAAGATAAGATAAGATGATGAATTTACGATAGTTCGCCTAATAGGTAAATAATTATAGACGTGTATTAAATAAGAAGTAAATACCATTTATAAATCATAAGATTTTCAAAAATCAAATTCGGCAATTAGGTATAAGCATTGTGTTAAATATAAGTTGTTCTATTTAATCGAAAATAATCCAAATTGTGGACATATTTGACTACCAATCAATTTAGACTCAACGAAAAAAACATGAAATGTATAAAAATGTTTGTCTTTAATCTTAGAAGCATTTAAAGTTTAGATTAGTGGAGTAGTTGTCAACATTTTGCGAAGTACCACTCTACCATCACTCTACTCCACTCATCTAAACTTTAAATGCAATTATAACTAATGAACTGCATGTCCGAAAATTGATCTTTATACACTGTGCTTCTGAAAATGAAATTTAAAAGATATAAACATATAATGTCATAAAATAAGTAAAAACTTAAAAAATAATAATGAGAGAAAATAGTAATACATTTTTTTTCAGTTTATAGGTTATGTTCTACTGTCAAATGTCCCCCCAAACTCATGCTTATTGCGATCACGACTGTAAACCAACTTTGAAGTCTAAAGTTTTGAGCAATTTAATTTTGTCTTATATTGTAAAATATACTTCCAGGTTTATTTCTACCATACTAAGTGTCCGCGACCAATTATAATCAATTTATTATCACCGTATAAAGTGTCCGCGGTATGCAAATCAAATAATAAACGACACAAAATGTAATATAATTTTCATTTGAATCAATTTCCCTAGAATATGACTTGACGTGGCGCTTTTGCTGAAAACAGTCACGCACAGTGATTGAGAGTGCGAGTACGCAACCGTCCACTGCCCCTAATTCTCGGATGGGTGACCCCTGGGGTTCGCAATAGCAAAAACCTTATCGCACATACTATATTGTTTCTAACAACCGTACCTACCCTACCGTAATTCGTTGAAAATAGCGAATAGCACCCAATTGTCTATGTTGCCGCGGAATGATTAATATCAAAAAAACATTTTTTTAGAACGACCAATTAATGACCATACATTATTGTTGATTCAATATATTTTCTTAAAGCGGAAATATAACTATAATGATACAACTTACAATTAACATTTTTCTTATTTGTAAAAATACTGGTATAATTGATGAGTACAATTTACTGAATATTTTTCGTTCAATTCATTTTCACATATTTTTATTTTAATATTATCATAAATTCACCCTTCTCAATGACCAAACATGATTGATTGCCTGAATCTCACCATTAGTATTCATGAAAATGTTATTGTATTTTAGGTACTGGGCCGGCTAAGTTGAATGTTTGGTATTTGGGCTTAACATTGATGTGCACTTACTTTACCTTGAAAAATATAGTTTAGGATAGATTTTTAAGTTTTTACTTCAACGGTAAGAATTTTCAGTAAATATATAATAAAATCGTTAAATTATTTATCATTATTTTTTTAATGTACCAAAAATAAAAAAAAAGAGATAAAATATATTCTTGTAATCTTTAATTTGTTAAGAAATTACTACATAATGTGATATTAATTAAAAGCTTTCTCAATATTTAAGATTCTAAACAAAGAAAAAATATAAGATTAGTTTGAGAAATAATTTTTTGTGCATCACTTTATACAATTAAAATGTTTTAGAGATATAACCTATCCTTAGAAATCATATCTATAATTATAATAAACGTAAAAGAAATTTTAGTGTACTTGTATTCTCAGAATCAAAATGTTCCATCACAAAGTATTAAATTGCCAAGGGGCATTTTTAAGCTTTAAGCTAATATTATCTTATTTCTTAAAATGTATGATTTTTATTGCTTGTCAAGTCTAAAAATGAACAAAAAAATTCTGTATTAAATCTTGATATTTCTTTTTTGTTCTAAGCAAAACTGAACTTTGAAAACGATCAACATATTTGAGTTAGTAATTAAAACGTTCTAGACACAGATCCTTTTTGTGGTTCTTATATTTAGTCATTTAGTTGGAAATTGTTATTCTCAATTTGAGATTTTTTAAAATTTAACAATAGAAAATGTGTCATGATGTTAAAATCAAAATTAAATGATAGCACTATAATTTATAGAATTATTTACTTTATTGATAAATTTAATGGTTGACCTTGACACAATGAATATGAAATTAGCACCTTATTATTTTGAGTCTACGAAATTTCAAAATATTTTGAAGGAATTTTAGCTTCCATGATATTTACATTTATTACTTTCAAATAAACTAACTAGAATTTATACAACTCAATATTCGCTGTTGTTAAGGTGAGCAAAATGATAATAGGTCCCAGCTCCTGGTTTATATATTATCATTTACAGATATTTTTAATTTAGTTTCATGAAATAAATCTCTGGATCTCGCAGGATGATCAAAAATAGTTTGTTTTACAGCATTTGCGAAACGGATACTATTGCACGAAATGGAAACTTGAATAACAAACTTTGTGTAACTCGATCACATTACGCAGAATTCGGTCCGATGGACGAACTAAACAACCGACTTCCATTAAAACGGACACGAAACCTCGAAGCGCAAATGGAAAGTCGTACCTAATCGGTCGTCGATAACAACTGCTCCGCGCATAATTACACCTAACACCTTTAAAGTCAGTTACAAATTCTCACAGCACAAATCCTTAATCATTCCGGGGCCATGTCGCGTACATGTTTATTGTCTTTCGGCGTAATTATCCCGCGCAGAGGTCAAAGATTATCTCACATTATATGGTAACCATCGCCCATCGCCACCAATCCGTCAACCTTTCTGTGGCTAAATGCGCATTTATTAGGTACAGCATTCGGTATTGTATTACTTACGTGAGCTGGTCCGAATTCCAGAGTTAGCGGGACGAGCTCATAAATTGCAAGTGTCCAGTGCGCTCTAAATAGTATCCGATTCGTCGAGTGGAAAATAAAATGTTTCCTAGAACTAGATGATACGGCCTTCGTTGTACTCACTTCGGCACTTATCACTTTCTGCGAACAAAGTTTACGCACAACCCAAGTGTATACCGCACAACCACACGGGTTCTCGAAATCATTCATTTCTAAACAATATTATGTATGACACGTGTAGGGTAATATTATAGTTCAAGCATTCCGTGGTGTCTGGTACGTATAATACTGTCTATATTGCTCGAGTTAAAAGCACTCAGCATCCCGCGATGCGCAATCTCCGACCTGCTGGCTAAATCTTTTCTCTCCAATAGTTGTTTTTCTGTTTTGATAATTGACATAGCCTCGAAAATAAAACAAATAAAAACAGCTGCACCTCAAAACTTAAAAATCTCACCACATACTGCTGTTTATTTTATGCTTCTCAGATTTCTAGCTACACAGAAAACAACACAGAAATAGCTTCGAGTTTGGATGACGGTGCAATTTATTCAACCAAAAGCGGAGTTGAACCAGTAACCCGACATATTCAAAATCAGCTCTTCAAACTACATAAATGTACATAAAAACTGAGAATAATATTATTTTAAACCTTTCCTACAGGCACTACAGTCATATTTACACGCCATCGAATCGAAATTGAAACGCAGTGTGAAATACATTTTTGTTGGACATCTGGTAAAAAATATTTCGTGGTAATTCTAGACAGGAAACTTACCTGAAACCATTGAACATTTATGTTAAATCTACATACCTACTACTAACAGCAATATTCAAGATATCGTATCCATATTGTGTAACTCTACAAATATCTATATATTATGAAAACCTCAGCTGCGATCGAAACATATATGTTTAACACAGTGCTACGTATTAGCGAATTATGTAAACTATAGCAATTTTCAAGTTTTCCAGTGCGTAAAATATTAACGTGGGCTCAAACGCAGACGTCTAAACGATTTTCACCTAAAAGGGAAAGTAATTGTATATTAGTGAAGTGGGTAAGTACTAATTTATCTACTAAGGTATTATGAAACGTGTTACGCGCATCATATTAATAAAAAACATAATAATATTCTTAATCATTTATTTGGAAAAAAAGAATCGACATCCAACGTACATTGTTGGAAAACATTTTTTATGATTGAAGTTTTTATTAACGTCGCATCTATAACTTGAAATTGATATAATTTAATAAATATACCTACATTCGTTAACAACAATTACTACTCTAAAATAAATTAAGCTACATTCATGAATAATTATTGTGAAAAAAACTAGTTAATTAAATCAATCAAACTCCACGATTAAAGTTTATTGATTCTGTTTAGCTTCAGATTTATTAATTTAAAACATATATTTAAAAGAAGGTACATTGTACAATGCAATGATAATATAATGAAGTTAATGAATTTCAAGTAAGCATTATACAAGTATACTAATTATCATTGGGTTGTCATGTATTTTCAGAATACTGACATCAAAAGTACGACTAACAAGGAGAGCTTATAGAAAAGAAAAAGTATCTGCGTGTATCAGTATTTGAAAATTGATATCTATACTTCGATTTGACGTATGTCACAAATAGGTATGTAGGTGAATGGTTGTGTATGGTGTGCGTATAAAAAAAATCAACTTTTGTGCTTCTAAAATATACTGAAAAACAGATGTATCGGTATCGAAGAGTAATAATATAGTTCGTACGTTTTATATTCCCCTAACTTATAGTGTTTTTATTATTATTACTATTATTATTACTATTATTATTATTATTATTATTATTATTATATATAGTAAAACCAATACATTGTAAAGTAAATTTATAAAATAACACTTCTGTCACGTACAAAATAGGTGTTAAAATATTTCGTTTGACAAATTATTATTAGAAAAAAAACACTATAGGGAGTTTAACACAACAGTTGTGTACCGTTGCGTACGTGTTTGTTTTAATTAATCATACGGAAAGGGGTTATTATTCAACAGAGAAGGTTAGACATAAATGTTTTATGTATGTATAGGAATAATATAAAGGCTCAGAAAGTTTCTTCATTTTCAACGAATACCAATTCGCTTTCTCTACTTCTTGTTTTTGTAATATATTTTGTTAGTACCTCTGTTTGGTAGATACTTAATCTTAATTGAAATTAGATGAATCCGCATTTTATTAAATACCTAATTACTAATTTTTAATGCCCGACTGTGATATATTTTTCTAAAATATTTTATCAAAATATTTACTATCGGCTTTACGTGATATATTGGATATGTTAAGCAATTATTACGGTGTTCTCAGAACGTAAGCAAGCACTAAATAGTATACACTGTTTTAGTATTTGTATACATTGATGAGCATATTACATGTAAATATTACACGTCACTTAAAATTAAGGCTTTTCCTTTGGAGCTCTTAACAATTACCTACCATGTATTTATTAATAACATCAGCCATTAGGGTTACTAGTAAACATTATATTATTTTCAAATATTGTTTTAGTCATGTTGCTTTACATCACTCACCAAGATGCATAATGTTTAAAATGTCGTCGATAATAATAACAATTACATTGCTTAGTATCTACATAATCATTCACACTTTCATGAGGATATTATGGGAAAAATAAAATAAATAATTTCAGAGAGAATTTTATATAAATCGATTAAATGTTTAGTACCTAGTAGTTTAATTTGCATAACCGTTCAAGTTTACTGATTAAGTACCACACAAACCACAGTTCACGTTGAAAATTGAAGCATTTTTACTGCTCCTAAAAGTGACTTCACACCCACACACACAAATATGACAAACAAGTATTTTAAAATCGAGGCAGTGTAATAAATAAATAAATGCGCATGAAAAAAACAAGACGAGAAATACAGCGGCTGGTTTATATTTCAGCTGAGGAGCGACATCAATTTCGTCCCCGAGCTCGTTATTCGCATGCAGTATATGGCTATCGAACAATTGAGTACGTTTTACTTATTTAGGCGAGCGATTGAAAACTCTTAAAATTTACAAAGAAGTCACCACTTACCCAAAAAACGAATACGATTGGCAACGAATTTACGTGCAACGTTTCCAAATAATTGAATTGGCTATCGAACGATTCAGCACATTTAAGTTTTATAAACTGAAAATGTATGTGTAATTAAAAATTATAATAGTTATAATAAATGTATAATATGTATAAAGAAATAAAAAGCGATCCTGAATGTCTATCTGAAAAATAATTTACAACATTTAAAAAATTAATCATAGCTATAAATAGCAGAAAAATCATCAAAATATTTTGAAAATCTTCCTATATAAATATTTGGGGAAATTTCAAGTGTCTACGGCACTATTTGATTTTCATACCGCGGACACTTATACGGATACGGTGACAGTAAATTGATTGTAATTAGTATGGTAGAAATAAACCTGGAAATATATTTTACAAGATAAGACAAAATTAAATTGCTCAAAACTTTAGACTTCATAGTTGGTTTACAGTCGTGATCGCAATAAGTATGTGTTTGGGGGTACAGTTGACTGTAGAACATAATCTATAAATTGAAAAAAAAATAAATGTATTACTATTTTCTATCATTATTATTTTTTAAGTTTTTACTTATTTTATGACATTATATCTTTTAAATTTCATTTTCAGAAGCACAGTGCACAAAGTATGAAATCGATTAATGAGAATGTCATTATATGATTAGTGCATATTGGTAGTTATACTGGACGTTTCTTCATTGCTCTTTTATTTATTTTACTTCATCTGTAATAATTAAAAATAGTATAGTCACTATTGATCATAGATGCAGAGACTTTTTAGTCATTGTAATAATGTAGTTACTTTTAATTTGTATTTGTACTCAAAATACATACCGTTTTTATTTTAATTAAAACAAAGATGTTAACTAAATACTAATAAGAAAAGTAAAAATAATACCCCACTTCTTGGATTTAATTCGTTAATACTTTAATTATAAATAGATTATGTAATAGATAACAGATAGTATTATTTTTATCTTCTTAACGATAAATTTAACTTCGCCAGGAATTTCCCACTCTTAAAACTGATACGCAATGCAAACTTGCTTTGATACCTTTGGTACGGAAGTACACATTTTTTTAATATCTTTTAAACAATACACATCATGTTATTTAATATTTATATTATTATTTAGTTGGATATTTAAGTTTAGTGTTAGATAAACTACTTTTTTTATATTTTTATCTTGATATTTACATTATATATATATTAAACATTATGATATATTGCAAAAAGACAGCTGGCAATAATTCCAAACAATAAAAAAATTGTTTGATATTTTTATTTTTTCAAAGTTTTCCCGATTTAATTGTCTAAGCTCAGTGATATAACAAGAATAAAAATTTTTTAACGTTATAAAACAGAAGATTATGTAAATTGTTTTCTTTTGTTTTCCAAATAATAAGTAAATAATACTTAATAGTTAACTTACAGGTCAACTGTTTATATATTGATAGTAATAATTGGTATAATATTAATGATATTAGTAATACAATCAATATTAATATTATCAAACTATGATAGATATTAAATAAATAATAATTTTATTAACGCTGTAATAATATTATTTCTAATTTATAAAAATGATAATAATACAATACTTAAAAAAAAAACAAAATAAGTGCTTTTAGTTGTTTATGTGTTGTTCTTCATTGGTAATTTAAACACATTTAGTTTTGGTATATTTCTTTGCAAATCCAAACTGTTGTTTAATTTTATTCTCACTATATATTTTAGCGAAAAATTATAAAAACGAGGCTTTATTTTGTTTACCTACCTAATGAAAGCTAATGTTAGATCTATTATATAAGGATTTAGTAATGATCAGTTAAATTATCTATTGCATTAGTCAATATTTACTAGTAAGTACTAAGTATACCTAACTTAACTGGAGATTTACCAAATATTAAGGTATTTCCATGCTATAGTAAAAATAAAAATAAAGACTTTATAGAAATGCCAATTAGAATATTTTTTATTGTATTGAAAAAAGAACTTTAAATTTACTCTTTTATAGGCAAACACATTTTTAATTTTTTTTTTTATCGATATTATATAATAAAATAACAGATATTACTTATTTTAATAGTTTTAATAGTTTAATTAAACTCAAGTGTGAGCCTTACTTTAATAATATTGTGTTTTATGTCATGGAATAAACACAAAGATAATATACTTAAACAAAAATTCAGTCATAAAATGTAAAATAAATATTTTTCTTGGGTTTATTAAACTTGAATATTGACTTTACTTAGAAAAAGCTTAGGTATTACCTAAAAATGTATAAACCTGTGAACGTATATTATACATAAATATATTGTAAAATATATTAAGTAGCCAAGTAGGTAGGTAGGTACAATCTTTCGACCTTATTTAATACATTTAAATCAAATTAGCTTAACAGATTTATGGTATTAGAATATATCATATTAGATAATTAGTTTTGTATTTAATTTTGAAGTTCTAGTGTAGTGAAAACTTAAGATATCTACATAGTAAAATAAACAATTTCAAGACCATAAGAAAAAATGTTAGTCATTATAAATATTTAAACCATACATTAGGTATTTACTGTAAAATGAATATTATACAAATTTATAATATTGTTATATTTTTAAGATAGTTTAATAATTATCATAATGATTATTATACGTTGTACCTATACGATATACTAATACATTCGGTTTTGATTCTGAATGCACCGAACTACCGAATGAAGAATGTTGGATTTTACAATCAATAATGTAGTAAAGTAGTGTTTAAATAATTTAAAAAAAATTATATATGGCCTTATCTATCGATTGGAAATTTAATCTAGTGGGTACTTAAGATAAGTAAACATTTGACTATCGGATTAGTTTCTTCAAGCGTATTGGAAAGTTACCTATATATTTATTTAACGTCATAAATATTCGCTAATTTGTTGTAATCCACCAATAAATATGGTAGAAACTTACTAGTTTACCACATATTACATATTTATTTTATTAAGCAGTTACCTACATTATTCATATTATTTATTTTATGAAGTGCATAATTGCTTTAATAGTTTATTAATATTATATGCAGATATTATGCAGTCAGTCAGGCTATATTACTAGGTATATTTTATGATATATTTATATTGATATTAAAGTAATTTATTTTACCATCAGAAATATTAGGCAGTAGGTTGAATTAAATTTTACCAAACACGTTGCATTTCAAAATTTCATTGCATATAAATTATAATAATACAGGTAAAAATTTCAAGTCCAAACGAATAATATTTTTGAGTTACAAAAAAATAATTAAATCGTTATTAAGCAAATGTTTAAACATCTAATTTCGTCCAAATTTAATCCTAAAACGTTAAATACAAAATTGTATTTATAACATATGTCTTAGATCTTTTGTTTTCAACTACCTACCTACTTATGAAAAATGTTGTACTAAATGTTCAAGCCTAAGCTATAAAAATTGAACATTTTCAACAACAAAATAATTTTCAATTTTGACAAATGTTGTCAACATTTAAACTTAAAATTCTTATTAAAAAAATCGTGCATAGTATCTTAATTATTTTTAAATACCTAAAATAATAACATATGATTAACCTTGTATTATATTTTTAAGGTTTCGCTCGACCGAGCTAAAATTTTTTTATCAATAGCTAATTTTTGGGAAAATAACTTAAATAAAATTTCAAATGTCTTTAAATAGATCAAAAAGATTAGACATATTATCTAATTACTTAAACCATGTAAGATATTGTATTGTTGATGTAAAAATGTAATAAACATTTTAAGTACCTAAAATTATTCGTTTTTGAATTACAACAAATGAAAATCTATTTTGTCAAAAAATAGTTTTGCATTAAAATTCTTATTTTTCTCTATTTTTTTTTTTGTTTTTCTCAATTATTATCCATTATGCAAATGCCTGGAATATTTTCACTTTTGACCCTCTAAAGAGCCAACTAGATTCACTTTTCTACCAGAAAATATGTTTAAATTGAAAATTGAAACATTCTTCTAGGCACCTTAAATGTGTCAGACACAAAAAATAACACATACACATCTGTGTAAAATCAATACATTCCTCGTCTGCTCAGAATCTAAAATACAAAACTAATCGTATTTTGTAAAAATAACCAAAATTATTAAGTAGTTAACATTTTTTTTCTAAAATGTATTAAAATTGTATTAAAAAAATTATTTTTCTTTCGAAAATCTCACATGTTTTGATTATTCTTGTGTATTTATTCCATGAAAACTAAACTTTAACTGTTTCACCTAGACTTTAATTTTATTTCGAAATATGTGATGAATGATTATCATAGTATTTAAATGTAGGTATAATAATTATAATTATTTTGAGAACTATCCGGTGACGTCATTGTGCGAGCGAAGAGAGAAAATTGGTTCGAATACCAGATTTGAGTAACCGGACCGGACATTTAATTATTATTTTCGATATACGCTAGTAATAATTAATAGAGAATACTGTTTATATAATAATTACACAAAGCATATAAATTATAATTAAAATGTCCTTAACACAAGTATCGTCTAAATATATTGAACAGAGTACCTACCTATATTATATTACTAACTATGTTTATTTTTAGTTTCCTAAGTTCAAGGACTTAATTGACGTAATATATTATACTTGTTTTTCAGAGACATATTTTATGACTATGGCCAAAGTTCTTTTCTGTTTGAACATATGAATATAGCAAATTAATTGTCTCTTGACAATTAACTGACCACCCACCCATCAATTGAAATATATCCATTCACATCCAATTCAAAATAAATTAAATATTTATTTGTGAATCAAAATAATATAGCAAGTGTAAGTCACACATACATTATACATTGAAGAATATTGAATGTGATCTCGGAACAATATGAGATTTGTGTGTACCTACCGTAATAATTATTACAAAACTCTGCATTAGGTGCCTACGTAGGTGACTAAAAAGTAAATATAGTTTCATTTTCCTGGAATTAGTTTGATAAAGTTAGTGGGATTTATTTTTCATATTATATTTATATAAGCAAATGTGTTTTTTTTTGTTTTGGATTTGTTTTTGTATCATGTTGAAAACTAATTTCTCCACGGATGTAAAATCTTAAACGGTTTTATAATCCTTCCGTAAAGTAAGACTACAACGTGATACCACAGTTCTGTGATGAAGTTTTCTAATACCTACCTTCGTTTACACCATATTATTATAGTTTTTGCTTTTTAAACTGAGGGAAGATTTCAAAGTATTATATACGTGGTTATACAATAAGGGATAAACGGGAACCACATCACCCGCAAAAGGGACGAGAAAACTACTTCTATGATCGGTAGTGCAAAAAGAAATTTCCTGAGGATAATTCATAATTATTAAAACAACTCATTTACATTAATAGCGAACACAATTTATAACATGCTACTATGAATACTCAAATATGGTTAAATAACCAAGAATTCATGGGGTGCAGGGGTGTATTCGAGTGCGAGGATCACCCCAGGGATGGATTAGTGATTTTTTTCGGCCCAGGAATTATGAATCAAACCGACCCGGCCCATGTGATGCACATTTCACTTTACCCCCCCCCCCCCCAAAAAAAACAGCATTATTTTGCTTTTTCACAAGTACAATAAGGTGTTCCTTAGTTCACAATTTCAAAATGTATTTGGTCTCTCCCCTAAATATTAGTAAAGTATTAAATAACTTTAATAGTCTTGGTTTGGTCAGATAACGTTAACCTGTTTCTAACTTAAACTTTAAGTTTGAACATATTACATTTTTAAATATTTTCAGAAAATATTCTTAAATATATTGTAACCAATATAAATATTAAAATTTCGTTAAGTAGGTCGTTAAAAGTTAATTCAATTTTCTAAACCTTTTATAGAAATATATTTTATCTCTGTCTTAATTTATTTGTCTAAATTTTATATTGTCTTTACTGCATATAATAATACAATTTTATCTAAAAATCACAATAGTTAAATTACCTGTTGGCTATTATAATAATATATTATAGTCTATGATTTTAT
This sequence comes from Myzus persicae, assembly GCF_001856785.1. Lineage (NCBI taxonomy): Eukaryota > Metazoa > Arthropoda > Insecta > Hemiptera > Aphididae > Myzus > Myzus persicae. The sequence continues at coordinate 518,669 of NW_019103603.1, forward strand.
ATTACAATTTCAATGTGATTTATTTTTTATAACAACACTCTTGTAATTTGTATATAAATGTTTATTAATTTACAATTCACATGCATATTCATATAATCTCCAAGCATTGCAATAATATTTCTATGCGTATTTAAAAAAAAAAAAAATTATAATCATGTAATTACAATGCGGCTCACACAAGTCCCGATTGAAGCATTAGCTCCTTGATCACCTCTCTTAAACTTAAGGTCCAAGTTTACAAAAAAAAATGTATTTCTTATTCATAGTGATAAAACTGCTAGGTTAGTATTAAATAAAATAAAAATCATTATTACTGTTCATAAAAGTATTTAATAAGTTGATTAATGTGTAGCATTGTGGGGCTGTTTTAATCACCTCCCTCTCACCCTTCTGCCTAAGATTTAGATATATACCACTGACAATGAAATAATATGATATATAATACAACGCTATATAGCTGTATTATACTACATTGTCATCGTCGTCGTAAAAAGTATAAATAAATACGCGTGGGTGCTTATAATAGATACAACAGTCAACCGATAACGACAACGATTATTTTTTCAATTATTATGATATTATTACAATAACGCACATGCTTACCTTTCGGATTATAAATCCTCCACCTCCACGCACCCTCCTACCACCACGGTGACGTGCTGAAACCACGCAGAAACCGATATTGTAAAAAAAAAAAACGTGTTTTAATTCAATCTAGATTTTTATTTCTTTAAAATTATTATTTTAATCTCCGTCCGTCCCACGATGAACACGCTCGTGATGTGATCTAACACACTGGTCACTGAAATCGGCGACGAGGAAAAGATTTCAAAACTATATACCTCCAGTATTACCTATATAATATTATTATTTGATGGACAACGCCGGAATTAAGTAAGTTAATTTAAACGGGACCGGAGATCAGAACTTTTTCGGTCCATCGACTTTAATTATATTATAGTATAATTATATTATTTACGATCGTATTTGCGCTGCCCGGAAACAGATCCGAATACGGAGCTAACGTCTACTTCCGGTCGGCCGGTATCGGAAACACCGCGTTCGATGGCCGCCGCCCGCCGAGCACTGCTGTTGCTGCTGCTGCTGCTGCTGCTGCTGCTGCCGTACAACACACACGCGCACACACACCGCTCGTCAACGTTTGCTGCTGCTGCTGACGGTCCACCGCCACTGAGACACCACTCGTCGTCGTCGTCGTAGTCGTCGTCGTTGCCGTCGTTTGCCGTCGCCGGTTAGTGTCCTATATAATTTCACACACACACTTGTTGCCGCGGCGGTGGCGCTTACATCCGAGACTCGTGTGCCAGCAGTTAAAATATTATTATTATAAACAGGAAACCGAGTCGAGTTCGACGGACTCCGCACAATATATTACACGGTATCGTGCGATATCGGATCCAGATTAATGGATTTCGGTTGATATCGCTCCGGAGTGATACGTTCTTATTACATCCAATCAATAATGACCGATTTTCTTGTATACATCACTGTTTCTTAAATTAAATAACTTAAATAATTTTTTTGTTTTTTTTTGCTGTACAGCTTACAAAGAATTCATTTCATCACACGAATTAAGAAGAAAAGTTTTATTATAATATCCTCCACCCCTTCGACCAACTGGCTCAAACGTGCAGAAACGACATGATTATTTATTTGTGTAGTACACAATAAATTAGTGGTTCCAAAATTGATTTGCCTTATGCTACATTATTATAACTAATCACTTAATCATCAGTTGTTAAACTTAAACAAGTTTTTATTAACAACCCTAAAGTATTTTTATTCCAACGAACAGTAGTCTTTAAAAATACAATAGTCGCCTAAATAATATGAGTGAATAAATAATATTAATTATAAACGTTACAAACACAATTTATAACGATAAAATATGACCTGCAGTTCAGCAGCAAAGCCATTCATCCAAACATAATACATGAGTAATATATATAATATTATATGTATACATCAACATATTTGGGGTTGTTCTTCAATAAGGTGGTCCCTTTCCTTTATTTCTTAGCCGAAGTCACTTAAACTAAGTCATACACCTTCAGGCGATTAAGGCGCCTGACGTCTTGCAAGTTGTCAAGAAGTTGTTTATGAACTAGTACAATATTATAGTACCTTATAATATAGCACCCATAATTAATAACTATTATTGTGTGTTATACCTCTTATACAACGAATAAAATCAACGAATATCCCATGTAATGTGGTTAATTTTGACATTTGACATTCACTCTCACTCATCCAAACATATAAAATCCAAATACCACTTACTCACTGATCGCTGTAACTCAAAAACTACGCAACGTACTAACTTGAAATTTGGAATAGAGGTTCTTCTCATATTTTAACCGCGCAATGAGAAAGGATTTTCAAAAGTGTTGCGTTTTTGTGGAGTAATTAACAATTATAATTATTCATCGCCAATACGCATTGTGCTGCACGGCACGGGCTCATGGTGGCCCGCGGGTTACCTGGAACTTATCATTTTTATCCTTTATGTAGATAAGAATTGTTGCGAGAAGTTATAGAGATATATTGCAAATATGAAAAAAATAAAAATACACACGGGCGAAGCCCGATAATTCAGCTAGTACCTACAATATAATATTAAAACGACCAAACTGAAATCATTCGCAAGATAATATCAATAAATACTTGAATTCGATCAATGTTAAAATCTTAACGATCGTTCCATGCAAAGCTATTAAATAATCTCAGTGTCATTGTTTATTTCGATTCTGAATAAATCGTTGGATTTTTTCACTTATCTTTCGTATACGTGAACAATGTTCACTGAACACAGTTTTTAGAGTGGTAGGAGTAATTAAAAAGTTGCATGCACCAAAATGAGATCGATTTCCTTGTTACTATGGTTGGTTCTACTATAAATAGGTAGGTAGTAGTAGACAGTCGTACTGAAATTCTAACTGTATAGTTTCCCATAGTATAATGAAAACAGATAATGAGTTTTGCAACATACACGGTTTAAATAAAGAGAACTTGGGTCGTTGTTTTTCTTGATTAACAAAATCCTTATAATAAATTGTAGATATTCGTTATTTTCAGGAAGTATATTACAGTATAATTAACATGACAATATATTTTTTCAAACTTTTTTTGCCCGTTTATTGTGCTAAATGTTCAATAGTAAATATTTTAAAAATGTATAATATTTTCTTTCAGTTTTAATTGAATAGGAACACGAATTGCTTATAATCCTAGATTTTTATTTGTTACGCTATAATATTAATTGTTATTGAATAAATTATAGTAAAATGTTTGTTTTTATTTGAAACCAAAATAGACAAATTTAATAAAAAAATACAAAATAAAATATATTAATATTAAGAAATAAATTACGAATACTACTTTAAATATTTATTTACTGTGTAAAAAGCGAATGGTGCAATACTGTTAATATTTCTTCTTACTATTGAATATTGATTGTTACTTTATTTAGAATAGTTTATTTTCTTATTCTTTAAAATATACTTATTTGCGAATACCTACTTTGTTTCACATCTTGACAGCCAATATATTTTATTTTTTTATTATATTTTTGGTGTGTCGAAAAATTCGAAACTTTAATTGAATAATATTTAATGTAACAGGAAAACTATTTCAACATAATATTCCTGTATTTGTTGTGTATACGAATAACGTACTCTTCTACAATGCATTTCACTATTTTCTTCAATGTTAATTTTGAATATTTATATATTCTATTTATTGATTACCAACCCAATAACACTTTGATCGTTGATGTTTTATTTATATAGCAAAGAACAAAATACTTTTGACATTTTAGATTACAATGATATTTTGAATGTAATAGATAGTAATTGTTTATAATCGTTTAAAAACAAAAAGAGACAACATATATAATATCATAATAATATCCTTTGTAACGAGAGAACTCGTATAATACTGTGCATTCAATTTCACAGAATTATAATATTGTTTCGTGGTTGTGACTTTGTGAAGTAATTTCTGTATATATTTTATAATTATACACTTTAAACACCCGCAAACCAATAATGTATTCTTAAATCAATTAAGAATTTATTTTAATTTTTAAATATAAGTTAACATTTATTTTAACAAAAGTATTAACGTTCCAGTAATTATAATTAAGCCTTAACTTATTATAAAACATAAGGCTAAAAAAATAGTATTATCCAAGTGTATTAAACTCTGTTTAGCAAATTAAAATATAACGTGAATTGTACATTTATATTAAACCTGAAGAAGTTTTTTCACGGTAAATGGATATATTTTATATTGTATTCACAAAGAAAAAAATAAAGTTTTAGTACAGTTGTAATAGTAATGAATTATTATTATATTAACTTCGAAAATATTTATAAACATCCTTGAACAAATTGTTAAAAAGTTTTTATTAATTAGCATGTCGAAGTTAATTATGAGATATGAAGTTAGAACTAACCTAGTTTTTTTAATTTTATTATGTGTAAGATTTAAATAAAACTATTTAAAAGTTTAATATTTAAAAATAGTTAGATACAAACATTTAAAGTTGTATAAATTACTTCTATTATTATGCTCCAAGAAAGAGCTACTTGAAAATATTATAGACTACCCTCTTACACCCTCTTAATCTCAATGCTAAACTCTAACTTGCTCTATCTAAAATAAGAGCTGACTTATTTTCCTCATGGACAGTTTGAAAAACAGAAAACAGATACTTGTGGTCTTCACCAGATGTCTTAAACAAATTTTAGTATAATTATTAATTTCCTTTAAAAAACTCCTTGTTACATTTTAGATACAATTGAATTTCAGGAAAAGTTAAACTATATGTTCTACTAATTTAGTACATCTTATAGCTTAGACTGTTTAACAATATGATTTAACTTCATTTTTCTTTGAAGATTTCTATTTATTTGAAATTGGATAAGCACCTGGAGCGTGCATCGGGTAGGGGCAGTGTTAATCAACTAAACATCCTGTTAGTTTTTATTTTTTGAAACATCATTATAATAATTATTATTTGAAAAACAATTGTCATTAGCGGGCGTAATATAAGTTGCATTCAGGTTAGGGCTGTGATTTAAGTGACAAAAAAAAATACGACTACATACGTAATACACGCCTATATAAGGTGTATTAATAATACTTGGCTAAAATTACTTTAAAATCATTAAACCTGTCAATCTTGATATAAAAAAATTATTTAAATTCAAATAAAATATAAAATTGTATTAAACATAATATAACTATATTAGCTATTGAACAACGTGTATATTATATTATTATTTATTTGCGATCTTAAGCATACAATGTTCAATACTTTGTTAATTTGTCACGGATTTCGAATATAGTCGACCGTGCGAAACATCAATTATTTTTGAACGGCTGTGCAATACGTGTACAACTCAGTAATAATGACACCACTATATAGCTGAGAGACGCCTGGGACATATAAAAACGGTTTATAGTGTTCCGATAACGACGACGGCACGTCACCGGTGATCGATGAATAACGAAATATTCGAAGCCTTCAAACGTCTACGGACATGAGCTTATGATAAATTATTTTACGTGAAATTACGATTCATATGTTGGAACACAATAACAGTATAGATCAAATTGAATACATTTTACGCTAGAAGAAAAATGCATTATTCACTTAAGTCTATAAAAGTGAGCAAGGTTCATTATTTTATTTTTTATTATTATTGAAAGTTGAAACAACTATAAGTACGTAACTTCTACGATTATTTATGCAATTTACAATGTATTTTTAGGGTTTACACTCCGGGAAATTCACCGGAATAATCTCGGGAAACAATATTCCCGATATCGACGTAATAGGGAAATCCCGTGAATACTAAACACTGTGAAAAATGTCAAAGGTTTTCAGTTATTTTTTTTTTTTTGTTATATTTATAGTCGCATCTTTTGATTGGTGTATTTTAAGAATAGCTTTATTCTATTACATATAATAAGTAATTATATTATAAAAATCTCAAATGTATAAAGTACTGGATAGTCATTGATCATTAAGTACAATAAATATTTTTGGCAGAAAAAAATTAGTAATTGTGTTCAGAGTAAGTACTTAAATAGTAAGTAGTTTATTACATATTACTTAACTGCTGAAGTATCTAACCTATTGAAGTAGTTTTTAGATTCTGAAAAGTGAGGGTGGCGAATAAAGTAATAAACAATAAAAAAAAATGTTATAAAAATTCAAGAAAATGTATTGTTGATTATTTATTATTATCGTAACACTATATGCCAACAAAATGTTCATATCAAATACACACAGCCAGGGGCGTGCTCGAGAAGGGTAGTAGGGGGTTCGACTTTTAAACATTAATACATTGTGTTATTGTTTCTTTCACCATCAATTTCCATCAACCGTACTATATTATAGATTATAGTATAACAATAAATATGTATTTCACGTTATAGAACACCCTACAGGGAAACATACTGTGCAATAATAAGCCATTTACCCAGGGATGGAGGGATGGCATCCGTCTCGACTATCGGAACTGTCACCGATATTGAGATCTCTAACCCGACGCGTTAGGTTAGGCTGCTCTTCCCGACAAAAGACCAAAATGGCCCTATTCATGAATTATAATCGAAAACCAAAAAACAAAAATATGGTTTTCAACTTGTCACTTGTTCTACTAATAATCTTGTACGACTAAACGTATATGATTAAAATCCAATTAAATCGTTATCGCAACTGTTATTGTTATCAACTCATGAAATTTATTTATAATGCAGCACACGGGCACACTACATAACTGCTATAAGTCAATAATTATCAGTCAGTCGTTTTATTTACTCGACAGCGTACGGTACGATTTTTTCTTTCAGAAAGTGAGTAATTTTTAATGAATCGTTTACTCAAATGTCTGCGGCGAAAAAGAAAAAGTGCCATTTTTCGAACGACTTCAAGAAGGAGTTTAGTTTTATAAAAAAAAAAAGCATACGGATAAAGTTCTCTGTGTAATTTGTGATAGTTGTTTATCCGTTACTCACGGAGGTAAAGCTGACGTAAAGACGTAAATCACCACATTTCTACGGCTAATCACAAAAAAAAATTCACTATTGTATCGAAATCATCGCCCATATTCAAATGCATGATCAAAAAGATACCCAAGAATCGTTACTTATTACGGCAGTAGAACTAACAACAGCCTTTAAAGTTTGTACTGTTGAAAAAGCAACATTTTCTGAGAAGTATGGCCGTACTTCTGCAATAAATTAAAAATATTTTTTTTTGTTTGTAACTTTAATAAATAAACAAACAATTTATCTAAAATAAAGAGGTCTAATTTTTATTTCAAAATTGAGTATTTTTGTACACTCCATCCTAGAATTCCTAGAACCGTTCCTGACGAGACCCAAGCCAAATATGGCAACACTATATATTTACCGTTATTATCAGTCACGGACGTGTGTGCAGATGTCACTGTCCAAATTCCACTATGGTGGTGAAAACTGTACGTGACTGAGTAAGGTTCACCGCTAAAAGTTCCAATGTGGGCGGGATTTCAACAGATGACTGACCATGTTATGGCTCATCCAGTACACTCACTAAACCACCGGTTTAGTCCTGTAAACTTTGCTTCGAAATTTATTATTCATGTCTTAAATTGTCAAGTAATAGTTACAACTAGTTAATACATTATTTATACCAGGTACGTATATGGTTTGAGATTCGATTTTAAATATGTGTATGGTAGAGGAAGTCCAGGTAGATTTTAGGTGGATGTGGGGTTTGCCACCCAGGCCAAGTGATTCGGCAAGGGTTGGATAAATTACTAACTTAATACCGTTTTTATTGAGTTTTATGAAAGTGGTATACTAAATTACTAAAATACTACTTGTCAAATTTATTTTAAACAGCAAAAAGTTGCATCAAAAATAACAGATTCAAAACTAATGCTGTCAATTATTAATAAACATTTTCTTAATGATAGTCGATGTTTTGTGAATTAGTTCACTAATATAGAGAAATAAATGGTTCACTCGATCTAAAACTGATAAATATTACCTTGCACACAAATAACGAATCGTGGATGTATCAATTATTTTTTTATTCGATACCATTCTAGTCTCTAGATATCCTTAAATTATGAAGTTGGTAGGTAATTGAATAGCATGATTTTGGTATTGGTTATTTGGGATCTCTATATAATATCGTTTTTAAATAAATACACACACACAAAAACCTAATGCAATTTACAAACATACACAAACTATGTGTACATTACTTTCATATAACTTTTGAATATTTAATATATTATATTATTAGTTTTGATGTCAACAATTGTGAACAGATTTCATTTAAATATTATAATACTGTGTTACAGTAAATATATAATATAATATGACATTTTGACGATAGCCGAGCAACTTTTTGTATAAGTGACAATTCCATTTCATATTTCAACGCATATTATAATTATATTCTTAACCAGTAAAAACGACTTACCATGGAAATGGTTTAATTTTAAATATGATTTCCTTCTTTGAGCATAAAGGCTAATCATGTCAGAAATATGTCATCGTGTAATTTTTCACAATGCCTCTTATTTTACGATTTTAAATTACAAAGTAACTATAATATTATATATCCTCGAATCTCCGAATCTGAGCACGCCACTTTAGTGATGATTCCAAACATTCTCAACAGTGGTTATATTATGTTAAACAGCAATTTAAACAAAGCTTTGTTGGGTCAGTAAATGAAAATAAATAACTGTTATAAGTTAAATTAAATTAAATTGCCTTCAGTTAAAGTTAAAAGTTAACGATAAAAATATTGAACTCGATAAATACAAAGTTGTGTAAGATGGTAAATAAAATTAACTAAGCTCAGTTAAAAAAAAGTTATTTTTTTAACTACAATAGTTATGTATAATATAATGATACGTTTAAGTCATACAACGCTCTAGTATTTTGATTTACTAATACATATTACATATATACATCTATATAGCTTATATTTTATATATACAAGAATAAATTCTTGTACAGTAATACTTATCTATATATTTAGTTTTTATACAGGGTGATTCAAAATTTATTTTACAGCCATTTTATCATGTAAATATTCAAAATAGTGAAAAATGTATGGTAGAAACGTTTTTTGATTTAGTAACATATATTATGATTTCAATTGAATTTTATAATTGTATACAATATTTTTGGAGGATTTAAGGGGGATGGGGATCAATTGTTTTTCTTACTGTAGTATTGGATGTTCTTATTTTTATATTAATATTTACTTATAAACAAAAGTTTTAGGCTTTTTTAACTTAATAGATGATTTTTAAATCAACTGTGAAAAGCTAAGTTATTTCAACTGCCAATTAAACTAGTTAAGTTAAAAAGCTAAAAAAAAATTAACTTAACTTTAACTTTTTAAGTAGTTAACCGCCTTGGCCTAATAATGAATTCAATGCGTTATGACTAATACGCACGTAAATTACAAGCATATTAGCGTTGAAATAAATTTTAATTACACCAAAACTGATAAAAACTTTTTTGCGATAGAATTTTTTTTATCAACGGCTACAATTCAGTAATATTTAAAGAGAAATAATTATTAGAACATCTTCTTTCCAATCATTATAATACATCAACATTATCGGATGTTAATTTATTTGTCTTTTATTATTTCGTTTTCTTTAACATTGTTTCAACTTCCTAATTTGAATGTTCAAGCAGTTATATAAGCAATTATTCAAATATTACTATTTGAATTGTACTAATTAACTTTTGTGACGCATAAATAAGCCCATTTTTAAAATTAAAATCTGATTAAAAGTGTCGTTCACAGTTACTGTCAGACAAATTTATTCGTAAAATATTCAACATTTATGGTTCTGTCAAATCGTATTCATTAGGTTGGCTTGCGGATGCACATGTAAATGCTCGTTTTTCGGTATCAGCGTTCATACACACATATTAATTTACTTTTTTAACGTATATAAATAAAAGTTATTGTCACTAAAACAACATAATACACAGTAACACGCATAACCTACATGTGTAAAATATTGAACAATATTCAATAGGAAGGTACACCGCTCTTTATAATATGTATGTCCACTGATCCGCACACTAATATTTGTTTACGTGCCATCACAGAATTTGTTTGTTTTCGTATTTAATGAATGCATCCGACACAAAATATGTTGGCACCAATATATATTTTATGAAAATTTAGTTATGTCATAAATTAAATAACGGGATGGTTCATTTTGACATGGATATTTTATTTTAAAATTGTTTTCGTAGAAGTTATTTATGTTTTTGTTATTATTATTGTTCTATTTTATTAAAACTTTAATAATTTTGCATTCAATGGAAACGTGATAGGTAATATCTGTGATATAATTAAAAGGTTTAAGGTGCATTAAATAATATTTAAACAAATCAGAGTTTTAAATTTTTATTAAACTTCATAAATAACAAAAAACAGGGCATGGCAGAAACCTACGGCTGCCCCATTCGAAATTCTGCCAAAACAAACACACACGTGTTCCCCCTACCGTTCCAAAAAACCTACAAACCATCAATACAAAAACCTACAGTACCTACTAATAGCTAATGGCCACAGTTGCCGGGCTCAGGATCAATTAAAAAAAAAAAAAAAAAGAAATTTTTTGAAATTTGAAAGTCAGACGTCCATAAAAAAATATTCCGGACTCACCCACAACTTTTTTTTGTTAAAGTTGAAAGTTACTGTTGAAGACAGCTGAATCGAACACTTTTACTGCCCCAAACCGTGATGATAAACATAAAAATAAAAAAACACATATCATTGTATGAACCAATACATTCATCTCTCCGCTCAGAATTTAAAAAATAAATATACATGTAGGTACTAAATAAATATTCATTGTTAATGATTAATTTGCTGATATTAAATATTTATGATTATATTACTATACAGGTACCTATATCATATTAAAACGAAACTCATTGTAAGATTCTGGAAGTTAAATCACAAATACAATTAACATTTTTGTTACAGATGTAAAAGTTCCTTTATTTAAAGTATTAAAATATATTCCGCAAAGTGATGAAAGATTTTTATTTTATGTATTAAATTGTCAACAATGAAAACTGGAAACACAATATGGTGACGTACCCTGTACATTATTATGTTGTTTATAAACTCTTTCGTTTTTTAAATGCGATTGTTTAAGGATGGATAGTATTGCATATACGTAAAAAACGTTATTAGTATGCAGTAAACATAATACACTATAAGTATGATAAAATGTATTTGTAAAGCATGGATGCAATAACGAAAAATATAGGCCCATAAATCATGAAATACCTACAACAGCAATAACGGTGAAAAAGTTTTCTTTTTGTAATTTTTAATATTGTAAATAAATGTTTTATATAAGTACTAATACTCATTTGATCCCAAAATATGTTTATAAAAGTACAATTCACTTTTTATAAATAACAATCGATAATATTTATTAAAAAATGACTGCTAAATATTACGCAGCATTCGTATTTATTGTAATTGATCATTATTGTTTGAAATACTCAGATGTTAATCAAGAATTATTATCTGTTTGATATTAAAATGTTCTTTTGAAATAAAATATTATTCGGAAATGTTATTGATAATAACCAGTATCCAAACAATCAAGATAAAACCATTTTTTTTTTTTTAAAGAAAAATATAATTACTTTTGTATATTTAAACAATATTAAAAAATATCTCTCAAAAGTAATAAATATTTTACGTCGTAAAATATACTTTCATTAATTTGTATATGATACAATGATGAAGTTATTTATTCTTAATTTATTTAAACATATTTCAATATATGAAATGTAATTATTATGAAACTTTTCTGTACAATATTAAGTTTCAGATAAAAATATTCGATTACAACATTAATATTTTTAGAGAAATAATATGTGGGTAGGTGTGACTGTGTGAGGGTGGTCTTAGTTGTAGTCGAACCATATTTTTTTAAATATTTATTTAACTCTGCGCAACTACTGCAGACATAATTATTATTTAACTAATGCACACGGTGAGTCGTTGTTAATGAAATTTTAATTTATGACTTTATATCAGTTAAATAACTAATATTTGAACATCTATTCATTGTGGTGTTATATTTTATGTATAATGAATTATGATATAGTAATGCGTATTTAATGGTTTAACATTTGAACCGAGTTATCGGGTTATGCAATCGACAGTATAATTTCCATTGGCGCTACAAATTTGCCTACACAAGACCCCGTTTCATACTTAAAACGCTTCCTCGGCATTTAAAAATTTAATTTAGTCATCGTTATTCGTTATTCATTAAAAAAAAAACCAGTGTAGGTAACCAGTAGCATCATTTGCGGGTGACGAGGTAGGAATTTTCTCCCAATCTACTAATAAAAATCACAAGGTGGGTTCGATGTTTGTAAGAAGACGTGAATATTCTTATAATATTGTGGACTGGGAACAATAATAATGTGTATGTGGTCATGTACATCAACAAAGATGTTATACACTCATTTAATTATATTTCCAATTTAATTATTTCATTCTTACCCTACAAAAAATGATCAACTGTCATCATAGAAATCCAAAAACAGACACTCTTGAGTTCATCCGAGATTTCTAAATAATTATATTGTTATTACACTTAGTATTTTTCACTTTATCTGTTACCTCACAGCAGCTGTATTTAGTATTGTAATTTAATTTGTTCGGTCCTACTAGAAAAGTCTAAAATTATAACAATGAGATAGAAACTATATTTACAGCCCCTCTAGCATGTTTAAAAAAATAAAACTGAAGGCTTTTTTTTATTTGTAATAATACATATAAATACATAATATACAAATATTTAAGATGGTAATATTGTATTAAGATAAAAATGTTAGTGGTAAATAGCTAACGAGCCGAGCATGTGGTATCCTTCAGTTATATTATATTTCCAGGGCCTCTTATCAAATGGCGCCACTGTGAGGTACATATCGGCAATGAATATTAACTTATATACTACCTTAAAAATGTACAACTTGAGAATTTAAATGCTTTCTCATTTCATTGTAGTGCTGTTTTTTTTATTTTACGCTACGCTTTTGTTCTCGAATATTTTTATTTGCGGTTGCTGAGTAAAGTATGCATCAACAATTAGCTGGAATTTGTACCGCTAAAACTCTTAAAAAGTCTACGTCCGATAGGCCTAAACCTATTATAATCTGAATAGTTTTTTCTCCAGAACACTTGAATTAACTGAAACTAGAATAAGCTTAACCTTTTTGTTAACCTAAAAAAATCCGAATATTCTTATACTTTACAAATTAAATTCCATGTTATAATATGTAATTTTGTATGTATTTTTTGTGGTTGAATCTATTTTATAACTAGTTTTTTTATTTCTGACAGGTTATGTTTGTGCAGGCAATTGGTATTACCTAATTACTAAATATTTCTTTTTATCAATAGATTTTACATTTAACATGTTTCGTTTTATACTTGTACCCATGTAGTCAGTAGTATAGTCCATCAGTATTATTTTATAAAACCAAATAATATTTCAAGGAATATCATGAGAATATGTGATCTATACAATTTAGTACCAACATAGTTTTCAACATATTTTTTTCTCATATATTTGAGGCACTTAGTAAACATATTTTTTTGCAAAAATACGGCTGAATGGTGGCGTGTTACAACACTACAACGCCCTCCTGTCTACGCTACGGTGTGGCTTAATATATTCAAAAATTGAATGCGAAAATGCCAAAGCTTCAAGTATATATAATATATTATATGGAAAAACTATTGTATAGAATGGATGAATTCGGAACATCATAAATTTTAAAGCGATTATATTGAATTGAGACAGCTATAAAATAGGTAAATTATCAACACAATACCTCTATCATATGCAAATATGACTGTGTTTAGGGTCCAGACGACTATCGGAGTATTGGGCTATATCTTATGTGACGCACTGGCTGAGTCAGTTGAGCCCCAAACTACGACCACGTATTTTATCATGCACATTTTGAACAAAATATTTTTTAGTATTATATGAAACAAAAAAAAAAATTAACTATGAAGTTTTCAAATCGTTGTACATTTTAAAAATAAATAGTTATCATAATAATTATTATAGCTATAATGGCTTATTATTTTTAAATACTTTGAGTAAATCATTCAAGCTGTATGTATGATTATTGCATGAGCATTATAAATATAATAGTCCGATATAAAGCACATTTTGTACGAATTCAATACAGCGAAGAACCACTCTTCTGACACTATACCACATCTTGACCGAGACAAATACCAGAAGTTTCGATACATTTAACAGTGAATAATATACCTATAATAAGTTTGCTCGTGATGACCACCACAGAAGTATAACTTTCGGAGATACTTAACAAATTATGCATGCCAGCAAGGAATGCAATATTCGATATTATGATACTTATCGCTGATTATTTGATTCTTTGCGTCAATTTAGACGTGCGACATATCGAAAAGAAACCGTCAGAGTGTACACGGTGCACATTGCTTACTCTAGGTTACAAACAAAGGTTTTTCTTACATGTTACTCAAATGCTCGGTACCGCTAATTTTAGTATCTCGTACTAAATATCATAACATTAATTTCGGCGTTTTGCAGCCGTTTGAGTCATACAGACCGATTCACGTTATACACGCTACATTAACAACCACATTAATATATTATTGTAAAAATGTTTAAGTTCTTGAACGTGGAATCTGTAAATAATATACATAGTATATGATTTATGTGCTCCTCATATGCCTACCCTTAAACTCATATTTCCGGTTTGGAAGTGATATGAGACTAGTACGTATTCTTTATGAATTATACGAGATTCGTTTCACCGACATTTCGTCTCATTACGCAATACTTAAGGCTTTTATAGAAACTCAAACAGCGAGGCGAAAACTATTTGTTTGATAAACGTCCAAAAGAGCTCAAAGATAAAGATGACCGTCGGCGATCTCGTTGTACTCGGACTGCAGAATATCCGATGACGAACATTATCGTGGTTACTCACTTTCAAGTACACAGTGAAGATTAGAGTTTTGAAGTTACACGATATTGAGCATTATTACTAAAAAAATATAAGTCACTGAATTTATCTCGTATCATAGTGGGCACTGCATAAATTGTTAAAGTTGAGTTGATTTGCCTTATTCAAATCAGATTGTAATACTTACCTCGTATTATTCACCATTTTTTTAAAAACATAAATGGAATTTGACTACCTATTAATAAATGAAAATGCCAATGAGATAGAAAATTAATTTTAATCTAATTAGAAAATAAAATAATAATTGAGTTTTCAAAATAAAAATAAAATTTGATTTCTAAAAATGCCGTTTTTACGCTTAACCACTTTACCGATAGGATTCAATATGTAAGTGTTGTCGTTTATACGTATTGATCGAAGTACAGCTGAATTCAATTAAGACGACAATGGTACTATCACATAATATTATAATGACAATAATAATAATCGGTTTCAATAATAGAACGGCAATTTCAATAACCAGGAAATGTAATTATTCCGTTAATAATATTCAATAGACACACTACTATATTTATAGTACTATAGTACTTATATATGCAAAATAATATAATAGAAAAACCGAGGAAGTCGCTTTGCTTTATTTTGAGAGTACCTCGTCATTGAGTTGGTCACTGTAATGGATGTGAGATATTCGAATTCAATGATAAATCATGGCATACAACAATCGATTCGAAGCACCCGGGTAGGCAGTATTAGGATTTCTTTGATTACAGCTACAGCTACTGTATGCGGTGATAATTCGTTTAAATTATACATTCTACTAATCTATGTAGTATGATGTACCATTATCATATTATAAAAACTAAATTACAACTAAACACTCATAACCAGCTCATATTTTGATCCGAACCTGATTCCAAGCAGGAAACGGTGCGTCATTTCTACGGATATTTTAAATTTTATTCATACAACTAATTTTTGCCAAAAACGTACCTTTTGTGTAGTTCTTATATAATAAATAATTATAGATATAATATTAAATCACAAATTACAGACTGTTATTAACTTACTTAAGCCAATTTTTAGGTACCAAAGAAATCAAATTTTAAATTCTGAGCTGAGAGGTGAATGTATTGATTTTACAATGATATGTCTTTTGGGACAGTAAAAATGCTAAGATTTTCTTCAACAACATATTTTCTGCTTGGAAAGTAAATCGAGTTGATACTTTGGGGTGTCAAAAGTCAATAATTCTCAACAGTTTTCAAAAGCTTCTTGGAAAACAAACAAAAGTGAAAAGAGATCTTTAAGTAAAACCAGTTTACAAAAAATTTGATTTTGTTTTTTAGTGCAACTCTAAAAATAAATATATAGGTATATTACATTTTGAATGAATCTTTATACTAGCAATTTCTATGCTCCATAAAATGTTCGGAAATGTAGAGATTCTTTTAGTGCTATTTAGGTGACATAAAACAATTTTGAGCTTTATTAGTTTTAATTATTGTGGATAAAATTGTTCACTCGGTAACAACGTTCCTCATATTAAGTTGTTATTTATGAAACTGTAAAAACAAGTTGAGCGTAAACCCATAACAATTTTTTATGAGCGTTTGAGATTAAAATGTTGACATTCATTAAAATCACGAAAATTGACAAATTATTTTGAGTTAGAAATTCATAAAATGTTATATATGTTTATCTAATATTTAAATTGTTGTACAAGATCTTCCTTAAGTTTTTCTACGATTAACAAAAATAAGTTTACCGGAAATTCAAATTCATTTTTTAACGAGCATATGATATTGGACATTGGATTTCACCCATAAATTAACAAATTCTCATACAACGATTTTCTTATCATGTTATTTAAAAAAATATTAACCGTAGTTACTTGAAATGTTCAAAAAATGGGTTTTGATCATTGTTCAATTCATGATAAAAATTTTAATCCTTGGTTTGAGTTGATCATAGACATTTTCAATTTTCAAATTGTTTAATTTTTTATTCTATAAATGTAAATTTGTTATTATATGAGTTATTGTTATTGAGGTATGCCACCTCTGGGTGCTCTTCCGATATATTAATTATTGTTATTATGTAGGTACTCAATCAACATTACTTATTGTACTCATTATGTGTATAGATTGTAATTATATTTTTAATTTTAATTTTAGTAAAAAATAAATATAAATTGTATTCGTTGGGTCAAAAAGCTTGACAATTTAATAGTAGATTCATTACAAGGTTTTATAATACCGGTTGAGAAATATTAAAGATCCATAGACGCAATTTTGTATAGGAACTTAAAAGTTTAAATATTGACAACATTGATCAAAATCTCGGCAATATTAAAATTATTTCGTAGTTAAAAAATTATAAAAATGTTTAATATTTATAGTTAAAAATTTAAAATTTAAAACAAGAATTCTCGGGAATAGTTCATACGACTGTATTCAACAAATCTAAAAATATATATAAACACAGACATTTAAATTTAATTTTTTAGATTACATATTAAAACCAATAAAAACGGTTTATTTACTTTGTTGTAACTAAAAAAATTATTTGTGGGTACTTGAAACTTTTAAAGTACTTGCATTATTGTATTATACACACTATACGCACAATAACATAACAAATTGGCAAAAATTAATCGATTCTACTACAGTACTAATGTTTAAATGTGTGATATTGAAATAGTAATACATATTACTTTAATCACAATAATATACAATTTACTTGGTAATATTATTATTATATACTGACAGACCGTCTTCGCTCAAAATCGTTTTTCTTATACTATGATTATTGAATTGAAATTTAACACATACATTACACATTACATTGACTCCCTAGACACTTCCTAATGTATAGCAGAGAGTGACCCATTTACCTGCTTTTATATTTTGAAGATGAAAAATTTACACAGAATATTTTAAGTAAGGTGTATGTTAAATTTGTTTTTTACTCAAAGCAGATTATTTTAAAAATACCCACATAATAGTTATTTTGTGATTATGTTTGTTCTGATTACGTTTTAAATCTAACATTGTATTAATATTATTAACAAAAGTAGTCCAAAGAACTTAAGTGATATAAATATATTTTTTCATTAATCATATACTTAGTTGATATTTACAGTATTGCATTAGTTTAATAAAAATGTATAAGACTAAATAAAGTAATTAAATTAAGTAATCTTAATAAATTGTCAAAATTATCAATTTATTTTGGAAAAATATAGAAAAGAATAATCTGTATAATACAAAAATCGAAGCAAATTCGAAAGAATCCTAAACGGAGCAGCAAAACATGAGCCGTACGAATCTCTTCGTCCGGCTCCACATCGTGCGACGCCATTTAGGATGGATGGGGTCGCCAACCAACTTCTGACCAGAGGCGTCACTGCATTCCCAACGAGTTGCTGCCGGTTCCGGGGTGTCCACAATTTCGAAACTTATGTGTATATTGGGAGCTGAGGACCATCGACCCCGCCCCGAACAGCCTCCTGAAAATTCGTTGAGCTCCCGGACTTCGGGTGATGTTACTGGAAGTTCCGGTGTCGGCTTAACGGAGGTGTCAATTTCGTTATGCGTACCCAGCGAATCCACAGCACCTTTCTCCTGCAGCGACGCGTAGTATCCCGCGTACTTCGCAACAGACACCTCATGGCCCGGTGGACTGGAAGAGGGTCCGTTCTGTTCCAACACGTCGGACAGCTCACGAGGATTGCAGGGTTGCACGGCCGGGGTGGACAAATGATGATGGATACGGAGTCTCCTGCTGCGGCTGGTTGACGACAAATCGTGGCCACGTTCGGCGTAGACGAGTGTCTTTTCAACGCCAGCCAAGTTCCAACCCGTGTAGAAAATGTAGTCGAAATGTGGAACTTGACTGACCTCAACTCTTCGAATATCATTTGCATTTTTTCTCCTTCCGTCAACTGCAGCATGACGGGTTTGTCATTAGAAGCCATCTTCAACATATTATTATATTATATGACTTAGGCGTGACAATAATATAACGATTAATACTGGTGATGTACGGAACTCTATACCTACGTAGATGCTTTGAGGTAGCATAGCTAGTAAGTAGTGATCAAAGAGTCAAAATAATCTTTGAGTGACAAAAATAATTTATACTAGTCAAACCTATCGTAACGATGTTTTGTTAATTTTGTATCGGCCAGAAAAACATTAGGGACTCTATTAAATATTATTATAAATGCATTAATTTTAAATTTTAAATTTTAAAACAAACGTTTTAATTATATGACCAAGAATAAAAGTATCTAATTGATGATTTACTTGAATACCTAATTATAACTTGTGAAAATGTGAACTAAAGAATTATCTCAAATAGTGTATTATATGTTTATCGGTGGATACACCTTATGGCTATTACAGTCTATTAAATATAAACAAAGTGTATTTATAATTAATACTATTTGCCTTACACAATATGCACTTCGTTGGCCTTTAAAAATGCCAACTCCATATGAGACTCACGTGTGATAATGTGAGCAGTGTAATATTATCAAGTAGGCTATCCACCTGTGGTGCCTACATTGTATATTATCGTGTATAATATTATTTATTTCTATCAAGATTAAAATTATTTTGTAGAAAACCTGTTATAGTCTTATATCATCGAATCAGAATAACAACTTACTATACACTCGCACTAAGACATTTGCATTATTTTTATCTTGTTTCTTAAGAGATGTCTCATTGACATTTTTTGGTATGGGTATTGGTATGGGAAACTTAAAACAAATACCAATGCAAAGTAATTTGCACTTGATCTCGTATCATATTTACAATTATTGGTCATTACATAAATATGTAATACAAATATGTTGACAAAGATGATAGACTTTTTAATTATACTTCAATTTTAGAGATAAAAAAACTTGTTTAAAATTAAAGAAAATATTAAATAACAACATTTTTGAAAACATTATTTATCAGTTTTTCGTTTATTTTATGGTGTTTAATTATCTGAATTCTTATATTTCATTTGTTTAAGAAATTTTAACTTCATATAAAAATAATGTATTAAACAAAGCATTTCGTGACTTATGAGAATAGTATACAGTATACACTATACATGATGCTTCCCAAAAGTTAATTTTCATATTTAGTCATTTTATCTCCATAGATTGTCTATATTAAACGTAGTTAGAGCTGTGTTTAAGTTATAAACATTTTTAGTAAAACGTACTCTTAAATAAATAGGTAACTAATTATTTATTAAAAAAAATCTTAGCTCTATATTTTTAATCTACGAACTTCATTCAAGCGATGTAAAACCATTAAAATGTATGGCACAAACTGATGTGGCTTTGTAGGTACTTTGTTAAACTTATGAATGAGCTTATTACATTAATTGTATATCATACCATTATATACTGAGCCATGGAAATTGTATGCACAAATCTGACGGAATTACTTAAGTATTTATTATAAACCCTAGTCATAGTCAAAATTAGGATTATAATTCTAGAGTTGACACTCTACAGCCCCAACTGAAAATCATTTCTTTATTTAATCTTCAAACTTATCAAGTATAAACATCACAGAAATTGTATACAAGACTGAAAATGCTTATGTGTTATAATAAAGAAGCACGCACACATAGTTAAGGCAGCTATACAGTAATTCCAGCCACATTGGGAGTGTAATATTTCAACCTTTCTTCATAAGCGTATAACATAATATTAAGTATAATATGTATATGAGTGTACGACGTGAGTAGATATATTGATTTAAGTGTTTGGAATTTCTCAGATGAATGTGTTTTCGAAATAAAAAAATTAATAGATGCCTACTTAATATTATAAGACTCTATATGGACAATAATAATGTTTTATTTATCCATGTATTGTTTTATGTTTAATAACATAGTTATTCGATTAATTTAATTTTTCCTTTAACAATATTATCATTACGCTTACAGAAAAATTACAAAAATGTCGATCGTAACACCAGATTTATTTTTTTCATTCGTCAAAATTATACATTGGCTTACAATTAAATATCACAACAATACAAGGATCCTCCGTCGAGGTGAAACGAGAGTACACTTTATCTGTGTACAATGTGTATTCTGCTGTGTCTAACCTGTTTTCCTCTCTATTGTATATTTAATAACGTTTATTAAATCGGACAGTTCCGTTTCTACCTTCTCCTTTTTCAATTATAAAGGGGATTGAATTGAAAGTCTTTTGTCGCTACGCATTATTATATAATAGGTAACACTTTTGTTCAATTCTGTACCAAGACCTTTGTTATATCAACTCTGCCATATACACTAAAATACATTATATATTGTGTTCAACAGCTCAGTACTGGCATGTATGTGATTAAAGATAAAGCTCAGAACTTTCAGTTCCACAATAATTTGCTTTATTTTATTGTTTCACTAGTTTTCATATTAATATATAAAGTCGATACTAACCAGACCGGTCTTAAATGTTTTGCATTTAAAACCATTTGATGCAGAAAATCAAGAAAATATTCAAACGCCTGTACAAGTAGAAACTTCTATTAAATATTGTTTATGAAATTCCATATCAACAGTGTAACACAACGTTTAAACGTGATTATTTACACTTTTAATAACAAAAATAAAAATATTATACAGTTACTATATTTTAAACCATATTCCGATATTCAATCATAAATATGGAAAACAAATACTCGATTCTCAGGAATGGCGAATGTGATTACAATGCAAATACGGATATTGGCGAACGTAGCCCGTAGGATATAACATAAAAGGTCCAAGCGTAATTTCCTAATTTATTCTTAGAATAACATATAATAATAATCTAAACCGTTTCAAAAAGTAAATGTTTAAATACGTGTTCAATATTTGACTTAAAGTAAAAAAAACTTTCTGTTATGTTGGTCTAAGGAAATGTTTATTGTTGACTGCCGCTTCAGAACAAACATATTAAGTAAATATAATTTGTGTTTGCTGCAGGATACAAAATAATAGCCTACAAAGTAAAATGCTTTCGATACTTAAGAATTTTTCGGGATTGTTTTTATACGTCAGAGACAGTATATGTACAGTTTTTTTAATCTTCAATTTATGCATTTTTTGTATTTTCCGATAATACGGTTCGATTTTTGTTTTTTTTTTTTAAATAAACATCCTGAACTTTATGTATTTAATAACGTCTGTTTATATTATACTCGTTATACCTAGAATGTTTATAATATTATTCGATTCGTATTGTGTGACAAAATACGTTTATGTGTTATGTGTAGGTACATACGTATATTGTATTGAGTATTCAAACAGTTTTTGAAATGTACGAGCTTCTGTTTGGTTCGAATGGATTTAAAAACTAAGCCTAATCCAAACATGGTTTAACGTACACTATATTAATATAATAAAACGTACTACGTTCCTCGTAAACCGATATTTCTGAATGCATTGATAATGAGGTCATCAAAATAATTACAATTGAATTTAGAAAATATTATACTCGGAAATAAGTAGAATACAATGTCATACAAAAATAATAATAATAATATTTATGAAACGATCAAAATTGTAGTTATTATGTACATTATACCTACACTATAGAATTGTTACGAACCACAGTGAGAAGACGCATGTTACACCAAGCAGAGTTCAATGAAATTTTTACGGTTAAAGTTTAGGATGATTTTTTTTACCTTAGTCAACAAATCTTATGTATTGGTGGTGCCAAAAATAAAAGGTTTAAGCGAATTGTGCACATTTTACAGTGTTTAGAAGACTCTTGAAATATATATATATTAACTTAAATATTAGTTTCCTATCCACAATTAGTGGTGTTACGGATTTAGTCCTAGTCCAGAAGCATTTTTCAATTCGATAATTCTTAAATATACAAATTACTTTAGATTATTCGTTTATTATTATAAGAGTTATATTAAGTTTTATTTAATACCAATATAATAATAGGTATATAATATTTAATAATAGAGTTGGATTAAATCAAAATAACGTACAAATTGATAATAATGGAGTAATATAAATATAATATTAAATTTGAGTATTGTAGACACTGTCGGGAAATATTAAAATTACAAAAAACTTATAAAATATAAGTTTTTGTAACAGTTTTATCAGTTTTTCGGTAACATTTTGTAAGATCAAATGCATTGTACTAATTATCTATCTTATCAATTATCAAATTTTAGAACAATTATCTATGTTGTATGAATAATTTAGATCGAAAGTGAATATTATCCAAGTGAAAAAAATTAGGTAACGAGAATAAAACATTTTTAAACACGATACTCTCATAATCTATTCTGAGGTGTTTTGCTGTAGGAAACAATAATGCACGAATCCTTGATCTGTTTTGAAGTGTTTTCCTATTACGTAAAATATTATCGTCAGGAGATAAAATGTATTTAAAAGTCTCTAGAAAAGGCAGAAAATTAAGGTAAAGGAAAGCATTTACGTTGGTTCTAAAACGTTAAAGATAGATAATAACCATATAATATATTTAAAAGTAAAATCAAATATTATGTTGTTGTGTTTTGTTATTATCTCGGAAGCAATCATATTTAATGGAATAAAAATAGTCTTAGAAAAGTTTTTTTTTTTAATTTGAAAATTAAGATGATAATATCACTAAATGCCTTTTACATACATCCAAAAGAATAGCACCGATGTAATATGAGGTTTTGGGATATTCTATATACATATATGACAAAAATAATTATCGATTTAAAAATTTTTAAAGTATTATGACTTGTTTTCATTTTTAGTTTTGTTTTTAAATTATTTTTATGACCGTAGAAAGTTATTTCTACGATATACCTAGCTATTATAATAATATATAACTACTAATTAGTATTGCTTGTAAATACATTGGAATTATGATTATGTGTTTTAAGAAATATAACTATAATATGTCTTTTAAATTTCAATTTAACTAAAACAATTTTCATATAATACGAATTTTAAAAAAATGATAGAGTGTAATCCATAGAACACTAAGTATATATATATATATTTTTTTAAATACATTTTGGTGCTAAAAATAGTTGTTGCGAAACCGAGTAACTATTATCGCAATAAGTACATAATTATATTAATAATTATTTTATACGCTCATACAATTTATTAAAAGTATTTGGAATGTTAAGTGACTAACAATATATTTTAATTGTTGGTCATATCCATAAAGCATTAATTGGTTTTATTATATTACTTTTTTTCTCCGAAAACTTTTTGGGTTAGAGTAAGACACTAAAGTTTAATATCACCTCATTATCGATTGTATGGACACAGATGGTACTTTGACGAGGTAGAGATTACAAAAAACATAATAGTAAAAAAATACTGTACAATTTACTTCAAAACACTATCTCCCAAATTGGTTTGTCGCAATTAAAAAATATATCAAGAATACTGTGTTAACTATTAGCGATACATATACGTACGTGACGGCACACGGCTATTTTATGGTTAGGCACAAAAAAAACCCCGTACTTCTATCTCATTATAATACACCAAAATATACATTAAAAATAAATATATCTGTTATTTATTTTACTTTAGTATTTATATATAGTGCAATAATCATATAATATAGTTAAAGTAATGAATTTGAAACGAAATGTATTAATTATTAATTAAAAAAATATATTATTTACATTGCCTGAAGCTTATACCGACCTTAGAATAAGTATAGACCTACATCGTATGTAATCGGGTGGCAGTATTGTGCTAAACAGTTCCCACCAGTTTCCGGTTTTTTTGAAAGGAAAAAAAAGACACGGTATAATGTATATACATAAAACAGTTATGATGTTCGTATTTTCATATCTTTAATACATAACCATGGGTAATCTCACCTTGTTCATGAACTCGAATACAAAATTGGTCACAAAATGAAAACGACTGCTTTGTTTTTAATGAATATAAAAATGTTTACACCCCTATAACTTGAATTTGTCTTATTAGGTAATAATATTATATGGTGCAAAAAATCAATTCAGTCATCCATTGATATAATATATGTACAATGATTTTATTCTTTAAACAGAATATGATCAGTAGACGAAACTTTATTATTACAGTGAATTTATTTTATTACAGGTTTAACTTAATCGTAAAAAGATGGTTTTGACTGCCTGGTAATGATTTCAAGTATAGCTCGATTATGGGGTTTAATAGTTTAGCAGTTGTTTATGATCACATTTATTGCATTTATTGTACCTACTCACATTATTACGTCTGTAAGTTTTAAACAATTCTAAAGAGTATTATCGTAACGATCGCAACGCTTGAAAAAATCGCTTTTTGATGTGAAACATCTAATGTGGCGGGTAACACTGACTGTTGGTGATGCGACTAGTCAAAATAAAGAATATTTTTTCCTAAAAAAATCTAAATATTTTGTTCTTGATTATGCCATGTTCATTTCTTTTAATAAACCATCCTTCTAAATTCCACGCGTATTTTTTATACAAAAACATTTCGATATTTTACATCTACTTGGCATCCCACAAATGGCTCACTTTTTTCCCCATATACAACCAATGTTTCGCTGTAGTGTTTAATATTTTACTTATTTTTTTTATAAAATATTATTATATTATTAGGTACTGTATAGTTATATATCATGTATTTATGTATAATTATGTGTATTCTTATAAGTCATAACACCCAAATATTACTATTTAGGTTCTTCCATCTGCTCACCTGGTTGAGTTTTAAATAGTAGCAAAACATAATATTGTTTCAGTGAGACAGAAGAAACAATGTCTTGTCAAGACGTGTGTTTAAATAATACAATTTTTCACAAAACTATCTTAAACACTTTTCTGTATCTGAATAAATGCTGAAAATGTCGTTATTTATTATTTGTTTATGTGTTTACATTTATATATACGAAGCGAAAATAATCGATTATCTGTAGCTACAGCGTCACTATCCCCGTGAACTCAGTGGACCGTGTGATGATAATAGAATAGAAAACAAAATTGAGTATTATAAGGGCTAATCGTATAAAGAATATAAATTGTAAAAAAGATGGAGCTGTTACATTACGACACATGCTGTCACATGGTAATATTTGCTTAGGAATAAATCTTTCAAAAACATATGACATAAAATGCAGAGAGATAGGTACTTTTATTCGTATGTATATAATGACGTGGACTTGTGGTGTCTAGTGGCTTTTCAGCTCAGCAAACATAATTACATTATGTGAGTATATTGATACTGTCTAACCTCTAACGTCTATATAATAATATTATATTATGGTGTTACACAATGGTATTTATTATTATTATGATATATCTAGCATCGTCACCGGAATACTGAAAAGACAAAAACCAATTTAGGATTTATTATTTTATCAGATCTTAATATAGTTTGTACTTAATAACAAGTACATAATACGTTCGGCCGAAAGTCCCATTTAAAATGGGATTGTGCCATATAATTTGAGTATCTCGTCCCCTTGTCCCGATAATCTTCAACGGGACACTATTTGTCCCATTTTAATTCTGTTATTTCTATATACTAATTGTATGAGTTAAACGAAAAAAACTGTACACAAAACATTATTTTTAATTTAAAATTTAATTATTGAAATCAAAATGATTAATAGTTATTGTTTTATTAACAACAGCTTATATATTAGGTTTTTTTAACACTATTCTTTTTTATAAACATATATTGAAGTTCAAATTTTGACAAAATTATAAAATGATTTATTTGGGTAATGAATGACATGTTAAAAAAAATTTTCTCACAAGGAGGTTATACTGTAACAAAAAAATCTAAACAATAGTTATATAGTATTATAATAAATACAGTTTAGCTTATAGATATCTTAAGTTCAAATTTAGATTTAATATTACATATTTAAATGAAGAATAGCAATTTTAGTCAATTCGTTGTATTTTAAAATTAATATTCGAGAGTACTTGAAACCATTAAAGTAGGTACCCATATTATTATATTTTAAGCAAACAATGACAGTTTAAAATGCAATGTTTGGGGTAAAAATTAATTCAACCTTTGTATGTCTGTATTACCTATTAATAGTCAAATAAATAGAAATAATATCATAAAATATACGTAATATAGACTGGCAGACCATCATATTCGCTCAGAATCGTTTTTTGGGTATAATGATTTATCACTGAATTCAAATTTGACATATCCATTACAGTGACTCACTGAACACCAAATGTATAGCAGAGTACCCACTTGTCCACTTTTTTTTTAAAATTTGGTCACTGCTCAATTTGTACGTTTTACGAAAAGTCAGCGTAAACTGTATTTCTAAATATTTTAATTATATTTAGATTGTATTTAATCACCCACGATGCAAATTAATTAACAAAAAAAATTCTGATGTGTGATTATGGGTTATTCAGTGTTTGGTGTTTCGGGGTCCAGTGATTTTTACCTTAGCTTGCTTATACTAAGTTGCACCTATTGACCTATGTTAACCAAAACATAAATAAATATATATTTTTTTTTTAAATTTATTTTGCTTATTACAGATTAGTATATCAAGTCAATGGTTATTCATAGTTCATTATTTCAGAACCGAAAATAGCATAACATATTGTCTGGTTTTTGCCTAGTAATGATTTACGGGCGCCGTTGATCAATAGGCAATGAGTTGTTAACCGTAGAAAGATATTTGAGTAATTATAAGTATGTACCCAATTCTATAGAAGAGTTTTACCAAGATGAATAACTAATAATAATTTACGCTTAGTAATTATTTAACATAATAACTTTTAATGATAAAATATGTGGTATTCAGTATTCATAGTCCTAAATCAGTCAGCCATATTAATTTGGGTGAAATTACGTTTTGAAGCTAAATTCCATAACAACGACACTATTATTAACTATAATTAAAATTAATCATAATTATATCTACTTAAAAACTTGAAAAAAAATGCAAAGAAGATTGCGGATGCTATCTGTGTAAAAAAATCATTTAAAATCATTGCGCGATTGCATCGCCCACAGAGTTTTCGAAATGAGAATGTGCCTAGTAGTTCTTAGCAAAACGTTCAATGAAAATATAACTTTGAAATAATAATTTTTAAAAATTCCACTTTAAAATTCAAATAAGTATCACCAGTAATTATTTTAATTGATATTACACAACAAACATAATACATTTAGAATTACATCCCACGGGATGCTGAATAAGTGCTTGTAAATGAAAAATAATATTGACCACAATGTATTACATCATCACACAGTTAATTTCAATGTAAACTTTTATTTTTAATTGAAGTCATTGTATATTTTTTAATGAATAAATAATGTGTCCATCTATTATTTTGTATTTATTGATCGTATGTGCGTAACATGACTGACAGCTGTTTACGCAAATAACGAACAATTGTACGGCACTTCCTTGGTAAATTAGTTGATTTTACATTGAAATGCTTTATGCCGCATAAGTTGTTTCAAAACGTCATGTTAGGTACACGCAGTTATGGCGTTGCAGACTACTAGTAGATAAACAAAATACAACAATTCTAGCCGTTTGCCTGATGGTTTTAATGGTCGTAGAAGTTATTATAAGGTCATGTTATATGGAAAATAGATGGTCCAGGTTCAATACGTGAAAATTAACGAGAACTTGCAATGCTAATAAAATAGTTCTATTGTAAATCAGCTCATTTCAATAGAATAATTTATAGTGGATATACTACTATTATTAAACCTAACATAAAAATTGAATTTAATAATATGTAGTTCTTGCTTAATAATCTCATTTCAGACTTGATTTGTTCAAATAAATACGCCACTAGACACCATATAAACACAGTGATACTTGGAAAACTAAAAATCTCACATTTTTTTCCTTCAAATATTTATTTAAAAAAAAAAATATTGTTCTTTGTTTTCTTCTTTAATATTATACAATGAATATGAACCGTCAAGATTTACACGAACATATTAAAATAGAACCCCAGTCATTGTTCAAAATCAATATTTTTATAAATACGTAAAAATAGTAAGAACCTACATAAGTTAAAACTTAAGTAGGTACTTACAAAAAATCTTAGCGCAAATGTTGTATTAAATATCAGTAAAATATATATATATCACTTGCTATAATCATATATTTTTATTTAAATACCAACATAACGTATTTAAATGATAAAAATTATAACGATAACATAACTGTAGGCTAGGTTCGTTATTATATAGACATCAACAAAGTGTAAACAGAGATTGCGTGAAAGGATGATCGATTAATTAAATGATTTTGATTATGGATAAAATAAAGGTAATTTGATTTAGTTAGTTAGGTGAACTTTATCAAGTTTAGGTTATTGTGGAAATTATTGTTTTTGATGTACCAAGGCGCAGAGCCGATCTCCCGTAAGCACATTAACTACAATGCCTAATTAATATTAATTTAAGAATGGACGTTTTGACTGAAGATTATCATATAAGGATTCAATTGGACCACATTGTCTGATTATAGCTTTATAAATAAATAGTTTATTTCTGATGAATATAAATGATTGGAGAAGTAGAGTATAGAGTTGACTGATTTTCCTAATACTTGTATAGTATATTGAACCAAAGTCATGCATCTTACGTCAAGCATAAATGTTTAATTTTTTGTGTGATGGGGAATAACTTATTGTTAAGCGATATTGGGGGCAGTCACATGGTGTCTGATAATCAAAAGGTGATAATCTTATACCGGATTAACATGGGGGGGTACTTGTTTCAAAATGTCATGACTTCTAAGGGAAAAATATGAACTTAAATTAAACATCCTTATTTTCATTTTAATTTATAATTTAGATAATTATTTTAACAAAATAAGCAATATGATTCTAAAACTAAAAAATGAAGTAATAATAGCTTATATAGTGTCATACTGGTTTACTTTATTTAATTATATCTAATATTATTAACTATTTATTTATTAGTTCAAAAGTATAAGTCATAAGCAATAAATTTATTATTTTGACATTGGTTGTTATGTCGCCATAAAATAAAATAAAAATGTAGTAGACGTTTTTGACTTTTATTTTAATTAAATCGAATTATCTGGTTACCTACGTATACATAATCAACTACAAGTTCAACAATGTCTTTTCTGAGAAATAATTCGATCATAACAAAGAGAACGGAGTTAGATAATATTCGTCCCCAACATGTGTCAAATCTCCTGAAACGTGTTATAAGGAAAATTATCGGTTCTAGTATGGTATGATTGTATTGACCAAAAGTCATAGTCTGAAGACTGTCAACCATAATGTTTTATTGCTGAGGTGTTACTAATGTTTATCAGGAATAGCGCAATGTGAAATGCTTTACTATAAATTCAAACTGACTACTGAGTACCTACAACTGAAGTTTAAATGGCAAAAAATCATAGAGAAAAAGAATTGTATCCACCAAATTGGTTTTATATGAATGAAATCACACATACAGTAGATATATAGCGGAATGGTTGAGCAGTGTAGCTGACAAAATTTAATATTTTATAAGTTACTACGCTTTATCGTTAACTGCTGTACTACATACGACTGACGGACTGACTGCAATCGATCGAAACGTCTCCGAGGTAACTCTTTAATAATGGTAGATGGTAAGGCGGAAGGATTCGAAAAACTACGGGAATTGTATCTTACCAGTTATAATAATATTGAATTTTTCTTTTTAAAGTTATTATAAAAGCTGTGCCCATATAATAAAATATTTAATGAGTAAAATGTTGTTAAATGTTGCAGTGTACAGTGACTAATTGTTGTTCAATCAAAAAATAAACTAAAAAAAAAAAATTAAAAACTAATTATTTACATTATTTAAATTGTAAAAGTTTATGAGCTCCATTCCATTAATTACCTACAACGAGGCTTTTAATAATAATCTCCCTCAGATCAAAACTTATTAACGATTTGTCAAAAAAAGTTTTACAAAAACTAACCAATTCAGAACACTATAGCCGATTGAATTTTTTTCTGTACGCTGGCGCCATTTCGATGTTGTAATGAATTTTATCATCTGCATTTATTATACGACTAATTTTGTTTTTTTTTTCATACATGAATAACTGTAAAAAATATTTACAAAACACGTGCATAGTTTTTTGTGTTTCCATAAATAAGAAATAACCTATCTGTGTAACTGAAAGCTAATAAATAAATAAATACATTTAAAAAAAAATTATTCGTGATCATTTTTACCAGTTAAGCATATATATTTTTATATTAGATTATAATCATACATAATAAATGAAAATTATTTGTTTAAATATACTTAATGGTAAACATTTAACCTTAGACTGAAATACGAGTTTGTAATAACTTCATGTGTTTAAAAATATGTATTTGATTATCACATTTTAATTATTTAAAATGTTCGTTTTATATAATTTATTTCCGAAATTGGAAAGCTACAACACTAATAACATTTAAAACCTTTAAGTTTTTTTGTGGTTCAACTAATGCCCTTTAGGCTTTCTTATGTATAATTTAAGCATTATAATAATTGTCATTCTCGTATTTCGATAAATTGTATTGTTTTATTACAAAAGCTTACATTTTGTTAGATCTGTTAAAAACATTAAAATTGTAATATTACTTATCATTTTCGTTTGTTATTTAAATAGTATGAATATCCAAATATTATATTAAATTACATTGTTAAGAAATGTATTATTTAAAGAAATGTGGTTTATTAACTATCAGTAGGTAGATATAAAATATTTTTAATATATTAAAGTAATTGTATCTGGACCATTCTCGTTAATCGTACTCAAGCTATTGATATCACATGCAATTGATAAACACTTTAAGAGGATGCTTCACTGACATTTGCTGTCTCCGTCTTACATGTGCGTGACGTAGTAAATTATACGCTCAGCAGATCACGTTTACCTTTGTCAGCTTGAAAATTAAATTGATTGACTTCTTATGCAATTTAAAGGTGAGATTATTATCCAGAGCATCTCATAGGTTTTTTATTATATTTTAATTTCAAAGCGAGTTATGAGTGTTTTAAAATTTAAAATTGTTTGTACATCTTAAAGTACTCATAACTCGTTAAAAATTTAAATATAATAAAAAACGACATATGAGATGCCGTAGATAATAATCTTCCCTTTAAATTTTATAAGATCTAAATTCTCTCTAATTTTTTAGCAAACAAACCTAAACAATTTTCTATGTTACACACTTGTAAGACGGAGACAATACATGTCAGTGTAACGTACTACTTAATGGTAGAAGGTATCTTTTTAATGGAAATATGACCTTCGTGTATGACCTTTAAATGTACAGATTATAATGGGCCGCAAACCAAATAATCGATACATCCAATATTATTACATAATACCCATTTTATGAGCTGATGTTAAGTTCAGTACATTTTTTTTATTACTTATAACTTATACATTATTACCGGGCTATATCTTTATTGAAAAAACTTTTATAGGAACCATTTTACAAGTTTCCAATTTCTTCCAGGTCGTGGCAAATTATAATTCATGCTTTTATTAGATTAAAACTTTCTAGGACATCATATCAAAGACCTTCTTTACTCTATTAATATTATTTTGTACAAGATACGTGTTACAAAGTTAGAATTATCGTTATATTATCAGAATAAAGTACTGATTATCAATAGCACGTCATTCGTGGTTATAAATAGGGAACAGATTTATATGTAATAAAAATATGTATGTACATACAATTATACACATATATGTAGTACAAACATGTAAGGTTATATTCAAAATAAAAAAATATGAAGGCATACGTCTTTTGTAAACTTTCTATACTAATACACTTTTAAGTGTTTATAGGCACATATATTTTGTTACAGTTTTTTTTACGTATTGCAAGAACGTGGTAAAATGTTTTTGATAAAATAATTCGTTATGTACCGATTTAAATTACTGAAGATTACTATAGACTTATTCCAGATTTTCATTACATGTTGAGATCGTGAATTCGAAAATCGTTATAATATACATTTTTGTGATATCAGAGTTATGTTAAAATTAATAAACCAGAACATACGACTTACTTGGTAGATGTCTGACTACTGTTATCCTTAGGTTATTTATTCTCGTTACTCACAATTTATTTCAAGATTACGGATGTCACTTACACCACACAAAGCGCTTACAATTACAAATGCCAGGTGCAATGTATGTACTGGGTGTAGTGAGCGATTCATTAAATCCTCCCCAGATTTTTTTGTGTAATATGCCCTCAAAACCATGACCATAGGTCAAGGGTGAAAGTTAAAGGTAATTGGAGTGAGTGCTGATGTTGGCTTAACTGTGTTCAATATGTTTTAGATTTTGCGGGAAGGAGGAATGAATAGGTTTTAGTGTTGTAACCTACAATGATATAATATTGTGTTGTTTTTAAATTTGGAACAGAGCTCATAACCGTACACACACACATTCAAATGGAACACATCCATTATAATTATCAATTTAATGATGAGATACACTATCGAAACATATTATGTAGCTGTGTGGCTTCCCCGTAATTTTTTTTTTACGTCTCATTACAAAGTAACATTGTTGGTTGTAACTTTATTTCTTTACAAATTTACAATGTGAAGAAAAAATATATATATTTGTATTTAATATATGTCCATAATTATTTTATTTATTAAACACCTAGGTACAACCATTATAAATACCACGAATCCATGCCTATTAATAATGTTAGAATTTTCAGATATTTTCGGATATCATTCAGTATTTAGGGCAGATTTGTATTTAGCATCCGGTGCTAATTTTGTTTTTGTTTTATGCATTATTATAAATGAAAACAGTTAATTTTTGACGAAAAAGTGAACTGTATACATTTCAGTCAATCAAATAGGTAAAACAAATTCTAGAAATAAATAATAAACATATTTTAGTATCAATAATGATTATATGGGTAATAATAACAGCCTTCACGACAAAATGCTATTCGGTTCCTCTTTACAATTTACTTGATCGCTACATAATAGCGATTTAAATTAAAGTTTTCCATCAATAATACAATATTAATTACAAAAGTATAAACGAAAATATTCAATGAAGATCGAGAACCGTTGAAGATCGGACGGTGTGTAAGGCGTATAAAAAGACAGTGGCCAATTTTTTCTTAAAGACTGATATGGGTGAACTCAGTAAAAGTTCCTGTTAGAAAATGTACTGAACTTGCACCAATAAAATCATTTCGGACAAACTATTTAAACTATAAAAATGTCAACAGTTTAATAATGGTACGATAGTTGTCATTACTTT
Source organism: Myzus persicae (assembly GCF_001856785.1). Lineage (NCBI taxonomy): Eukaryota > Metazoa > Arthropoda > Insecta > Hemiptera > Aphididae > Myzus > Myzus persicae. Next base: position 553,038 of record NW_019103603.1, read on the forward strand.
TGTTGTCAAGCTTAATTAATAGTTGAAGTATTAGATTTAAAAAGTTTTACTACTAAATGATACTAAATATGAATAGTTTTACCACTTATAGTAATCAATAGTATTACTATTAATAATAATTCACCTACAATATATTTAATCTAAATTATGAATAGGTATTCAACCCTCGGCTGGGTTCAATCCACTTCTGGAACATGAATACAAAAATGTGACCTGAGTAGTCTGTAGATATATATTATAGACTAAAAGTTTTTATTAAATATTGGGTGCATTTTTAATACATCATCAGTAAGTTACCGCTGATGTGATCACTTTCATTTAATTAGTTTATATATTAATTTATGAACATTTTACACATTAATGATTTATTTGTTTTAATTTTAATAGTTTAAATAAGGATTTACTACTATTACTTATAAGTATATAATAATTATGATGCATTTATTTTAGTTTAATGATTTGTGCAAGGATTAATATTATTCCAATTAATTATAAAATATAATGTTTAAGAAACAAGAAATAAATGGGATTACTGCTATTTAGAGTTATATTAATTATAACATTTGGGTAATTGGCATACATGGAGGCATACAATTAATTCGTACACATTTGGCAAACCAGCTAAACACCTGTTTGTTAAATTCCAAGTCAAACATTTTCTCTTAATAATTATTATTTCATGTATAAATTATATTTATGTTATATTTTCTACTTTATAATTCTGAGTTATTTAAAATTGTTTAATTTGTTTGGTTTATGTAATCCCGATAAATATTGATAAAAAATGATTTCTGTCAAAAACCTTGAAAATATAATGCAAGATTCATCCTAATTTAGGTAGGTATATGTTTATTAAAAGTTTATGTATGCCATGAAATATATATTTAAAATATTTAAACTAATTATAAAGCCTTTATTGCCACGAATCCATTTATACCTTTAATACGATACGTACTTATTGATTTAAAATTGAATAATTATAATTCATGATACAATATCATAATAAATTATTCATATAGGTAATAATATACCATATTTTTAGTAAAAATTAATTCAACCTACTGTATATTAGGTACTATTAGAAAAATAAATTATTAACCTACTGGCATATACTTATATAGGTACTTAGAAACAGAGGCTGAAACTTTCTCCGTTCAAAATCGTTTTTCATAGAGGTAAAATAATTTATCATTGAATTCAACACATCAATTAAAGCCTACTCATTGACAAGGTACACTCGAGACCTGCTATACAGCAAAGCAACTTTATCGTGTTTTTTTTAATAATTTAATGTTTAATAAATCACTCGTAAACCACCGTCACCTCCCCCACGCTGCTTTAATTCATTTTCAGCTCACAACTCACAAAGCGACGTCAGTATTAGGTACATATATATTATTATTCACTCGTAATTCAATTCGTGCAATTCAGTAGGCATGCGGCCCTACAAAGGCCGGACTTTGAGTTATTTGTGATAGAGAGGGGAGGGGGTGCGGTTTCGAGTTTAACGTACATATTATACGTAAAATATTAATAAAAATATGTAATAACAATCGTTGAATTTAGCAAAACATAAGAACTCCTTTGTGTATGTATATTGTTTAGCACTATTTATGTAGGTAACCTACAAAATTACGACCCGGGAGCAGTGAAACGCCGAAGGTTGAGTTGATCAAGCTCGTGTATTTCAATAATATGTACAAAAACGTTAAAGCTGATAGTTTTAAATTTTAAATCTTATTGATGCTTGAAGCGTCTAAAACAAAACAAATAAAATATATTATAAAAATCAATGCGGATGTATGATTGGTTGTAAACATTAGTCAATCACTGCTGACTATGCCGAACAATACAAATATGAACTTTGAAATAAATGGTATGTATAAACATTTTTTCATATTCAATTGTCTTAAAAGCGTAATTTAATATTTTTTCATAATATACTTATTAGTACAATAGTGCATATTTAAGTATTTGTTTGAGGCATACATAGTCATCATTTAAGTGGTATTTAGCAAATGCATATAGAAATACCAACTTTATTTGTCCTGTTTTATTTACATATTACACATACTTCCATATTGCAAACATATAATAGGATTACAAAATCTACCTTATAGTATTATAATTATTTAAAATATAATATATTCTTAAAATAATGTTTATACATTTGTTTAGAAGCTTCCATAATAGCTCGCTGTTGGAAAACTTGGGTCCTTAAAGATTTTTTTCTGTCCATTCAGCATCATATATTTATCACCCCTAGAAAAACTATGACATTCTTTAAAATAAATGGGTTCGATAAATTTTAAGTGTTCGACAGATGCAAGATGCCACATAGAGAAGAAATACTATTTAACATTTTTATTTTTGATATACAGAGTGTGCCGTGAAGATTTACCCATTGCGATATCTCCTGAAATAATATAGATATCATAATTCTGGTTTTTTATTGAGACTCACAAAGATAAGTACTACAAATAATTCATGTTTTATTTTTTTTTATGTTTCGGTAAAAAAGTTTAAAAAATATATTTTTTTTATTAATTTTTTTTAAAAAAATTGATGATAGCCATTTTTTAGAGTTCATTTTTATGAAAATATTGATTTTTCAACATTTTAGTTTTATTAATTTCCTGATTTTTAATCAATTTTTTAGTTAACAGGTAAAACAGCAAAAAACCGGTTTTTGTATGGGCAGCGAGTCCCTCTGTATGGCTAATTTGTATATCCTCACGGGACATCCTGTATTAAAGTAGCTACTTACTTTTTATATTTTTTACATTATTTTTCTTTTAAGTTTGACATCATATCTTTAGAATTATTCATTACATCGTGAAGTTTTAGCATTGCTAGATGAATACAATGTAGTAGAATACAAATACAGTTACATTAAAACGAATAAAGTGTATACGCTATTTAGGATTTTGATTTATATATTTTAAAATGATTTTAATGTAAAATTAATAATTAAAATACTAGAATTCTCTTGATACGATCACAAACGTTCCTTGGAATCCGATTGAAATCCCAAAGTTGGGGTATAACTCACACACGTATTTAACTTACATATTTAAAATGTAAGACTTAATTAAATATAATATAACAACATAAAAATACTTTACATGATTGATTTAAATAATGTTATCGATGCATATTATTCTTTTATATCTAGTTTATATTACCATAGTGAAAACTTGTATATATATGTGTATTATGCATATATCCTAACCAGCTAACCTAACCTACAGATAGGATCGGCTCTACGGTGAAACACAGCAACAAATAATATTATGAGAACCTAATACAAAATATTTAATTCTTTTATTTTATACGATGTTCGAATAACCCAATGTTTAGGTACATTATATATTACGTGTGAACGCACAGCAGCAATTGTATTATTAATCTTTTGAATGGTAAAAATAGATCGTAGTGCATACTGCCGTGGACACTGCAGTGTCTTGGGATTTTTGAGAAGGCCCACTGCCGCAGAGTTGTTTTCGTTTAACCCTTTCATATAATTGTGGTAGTGTTATCCCTTCTATTTTTGATTAGTATAGCTTGAATGAAACGTTAAGTCCATATGATACATCCGTATATTACTTGTGAGCGTATTTTAGAACGGCGTTCAGGACCGTAAAATGTTTGTGAAGTCCCGTAAAACCTCGGAACGTTTGATCGTAAGTGCGTAAATATTTAATGTGTAACATGTGTTATTCTTCATCCTATATTATGGTCATATCATAATTAACTATTGTGTGTGTTTGTTTTAATTTAATACTTGAAAATATTTAACAATCAGACAGGACACTCCTTAAATTATATAGGTACTATATATTAATATTTGAAAATATACAGTATACACCATATTGATATTATAGACTTATATTTTAGAGTATGGTCGCAACGAGGAATGTTGTATTGGTATCACGATTATGAATGATTTGTGTGTGTTTCTATCAATCCAGTTTTGAAACAATACATTGATGTTAATTGATTTTCAGTTTAAATTGTTGTTTACCTCATACAATATTATTAGATTTTTTTTAAGTCTTTAATCTTTATAGTCATTTTTAGTAAACATAATATTTCAAAGAATACCTATCATTTTTATTTTTAAAAACAATACATTTCACTTGACATAATATTATTTGATGCATACATACTTCTAAGTACGAGTGTCAATACTTTTGTGTGACTGTCAATAGTCACACAAATTAAATTGATTGTATATTTTATGCTATATAAATATTGTCAATAGAGCATTAACTTGCAGCAAAAACTAAACAAATTTAGGAAGCATAACTGTCAAATGTATTTTATTGATCTACAATTTTATTACTTTTGATGGCATTGAACACAAGAGAAGGAATACATTTTTTAAATTGTTTAAATTTTATATATTTTTATTTTAATAAAATAACCATAAGCTAACTTATGCTTTGTAAATCATTTTAATTGTATATATAACTAGTGGATACTAATCTTGAAATTGAATCATTTTTATAGAACGGAGTTATTAAATAGAGTGCAGTGAAATATTGTCCTCACAATATGACAGTTGTGACAATGCCAAGTTAGAAATATAAAAAAAATATTGATGTTTTATTAAGGAAAAAGTTATAAAAACACGTCATGAGATGAAGAATTAGAGAATATTAAGAAACTAACTCAAATTCTCAATACGTGACGAGTGTAGTTATAATTTAACTATTTTTAAAAATATAAAGTTTAATGAATAAACTATACTTATAAGCACACAAAGATGTGGGACTAATTTAAAAACGGAATACAACATAATATTGTGATGTCATGAATAAAAACCTCCATATGAAGAAAATGATTCTTATAATAAACTATATAGGTAACCTACTTATATTACTTAAATAGTTATATATATAAAGTGTCTAATTTTCCATTACATATTTAAATACAAAATTACATTTTCCAATTTCTGAAGTAGGTAGCACACCGTTTCATCATTGCCAGGAATTTAAAACTAAAAGGAGTACTACCGCTATTACGTTGAGATTATACCTGGTGCAAAAGGCAAACCCGTATTTCAGGAATGGTTATAGTGTTATACCAATATTTTTGATTTACCAATTATAATTATATAAAGGAATTTTTTTAAAGGGAACTAGATTCCTTTGATTAAATATTCAACAAAACATTCATTACATTTTTTTGTTTGAATTTCTATTTTTAGAAACTGCAGAATGTATCCTAACAGTATACGTTCAATATTATAATAATTATTATCACTTTTCTCAATTTATCAGAATATTATCAACGTTAATACCTTCAGTACCTAATATAAAATATTTTTTTTTCTTTTGGAGACATTATAATTTTTTAGTTAAGATAAATCATAAATATAATATCAATCTGGCATATTATATAAAAGTCCACCAGTTTAATAATATAGGAAATTCGGAGGGATGTATACATTTATTAGGTACGTTTATTAATATTTAAAAAATATATATATATATCATATATGTATTAAATATATAAGACTTACAAAGAATATAGTGAATGAACGCTATTATCGAACAAATGCGGATAATCTTTTAGCCGCCTCCTCATTCTTGTCTGAGAAAAACTGAAAGTCCTTCCATCGCAATTGCCTATTGGCTATTGTACACATGCTATCCGACAACACTATTATTAGGTTTGTACTGATTCAATTATATTATGTATATGAAATTGCACTATTGCATCAACGCCATGCACAAAAAGATTTTTTCACATCTGGCAAATGTATATAAATGAGAAGTACTAATTTATTATTTCAATGGTCTATTGTGTGAGACAAAAAATGTTTATAACTCACAAAGTCTGTTATTTACAATATTTTGTTTTGTTATTTAATTATTATATTTTTTTTTTTATTGATTTATTATTATTTATTAGGTATATGTTTATTTTTAGTTCATTTAATATTACCCGAAGATGGCCTCAAACTGAAACTAGTATTTTTTCATAACATGTACAACGCTTTTACTTGTTGAATATTGTGAATTCTTATTTTAAAATTATTTATTCACACATTATTATTGTAAAACGTAAGTATGACCATGTACCCATCAAAAAATCTTAATAGGTAATAAAATATTATCTCTATACTTACGAAAATATTCTATTTCAGCGTAGGTATACTTATCATGTGTATGTAGAATCAAAATGTTTTTATCATAACTCATATAAAGTATAAAATTGTATAATATTTAAATTCATATACGAGGAAAAATTAATACCATACACTTATCTGTACAATAAAGAAATATAATATGAACTGTTATGTGAATAAGATGATGGATTTAACAACCAAAATAATATTACATCACGTTCAAAATATATACTGTATAGACTATTCACATTTAAGACGTCAAAAACACATTTTAAGTATGCATATGGTATACTAACAACTAACAAGAATAAAGTCTGACAGAATATAATGAATCTAATTATTAGTGCAACTTTATTGCATGAATATAAAATAAACACATAATAAACGAAAATGAACGTTAAATGTATACATATTAGAATCAATTTTTTTCAGTATTTTATGTTCAGAGAATTAAAATTTGGTTTGTATTTGTAATAGTTAGATCAATTTATTAATTTGATACAAATAAATAATTCATCTCACTTATAATACATTTAAAAAAAAACCATAAAATATGATCTAAATATTTTTAGTTTACTTGTTTAGAACTGTTATCAAGTAATTAAATTATAATTTTTAAATGATAGCATATAATGCTATGTGCCTTCAATTACTTTTATGTGTGCATTAATACAATGGCCACTTAGTTTTCCAGGTCTCCATAAATTACAGTTGTTATAATAATAAGTAATAACAATATTTAAAGAAAAACAGATTATTTTCAATACACACGGGGTTCAATATTAATTTCAATTTTAATTTTTAGTTTATATTCCAATCTTGTTTTTCGACATTCAGTAAAATTCGTTATCTATTAAAATCATTTTATTTTTCTGGAAACAATATAATTTTATAAATTCAATTCCCAGTTATCACTCAAATTTGTATTTTTATTTACTAAATTTAATTTTAATTATAATGATATTTAATTATGACCATAACAACTTTCTCTTAATTAAGGTGGCATAATATATAATATGACGAGATGTCCAGAAAGTACGAGGTAATTATTGTCTTGCTACAAATAGGCCACACCCCCATGACACAAGGATACCTCATGGCCAAAGAAGACCCATCCTTCATGCCCTACGTGCAGGACACTCATTACGGTCAAGCATAAACTTCTCGAATGTTGCCAGTTCAATGAAATTGGCATCAAACTGGAACTACCGGAGACCTTATATGAAATACTTACACAGTTACACCCACTCCCGAGACGTCCAAAAAAATAATCAATTTCATCGACAAAACAGAACTGCGACATCTCATTTAAAATTATTAGGTATCTAAGAAAACAATGTACATATATAAATATATATAGTAGTAATTAAGTAATTTAGTGCAGTTTAATGTATTGTAAATTCTTTCTTTAAAAAAAATATACATTATAAATATAAATACAATATACTATTTTCAGCAAATGATAATGTTTATATTATATTGCTTCTAGGATAAATTATTCGTTAGTTTACTTCTATAGATAATTAAGATTTGGATAGGCTATTGGGTTATATGTTATTTTCAGAATTGATAAATTTATTCAGCACATTGTACATCACTGAATAATTGTGGTCTATTATTTGATTTTGAATGCATAAAACTTAGTAAAGGTGGATATACTTTGGAAAAAAAACAAGGTTATTGCAGTTTTCCCTCAGTAGGTTATTCATAATATTATAGTAAAATATTTTATTTTGTCAAATGTCTTTTAATATTCTAGTTAAGTACGTTGTTTATTGGAAGAAATGTAAAGATATGGCAATAAAAATTTCAAACCGATATTTTATTATACCTTTTATAAACATATATTACAAGTGACCGGTATTAATCAAATTTCATCGAATATATGTTTCAAAGTAAATTTTTTCTTGAATTTGGGAAAATTATAAAACAAAATAGTATTTTTTTTACGATATAAAATAATAATTTATATCAGTTATATTGATTGTATAAAAGTATAAAACTAGAACTACTTGAATCAAACTATAATCAAATATAATGTATGAAAAGTTTTAGCAATGTATTCATATCAAATATATATTATAATTATAAATAGCGATTTAGTACGGTTAATTATAAAATACAAATTGTATAAACTGATAAAATGATATTAGTGTTATAAAGATTCCTAAAACACAGTAAATTCATTTTCAATAAGTTAAAATATTAAAAATATTACTATAGGTAGTTAAAGTAAAAAATAATAATTTATTTCAAAAAATATTGTTAAATCATACAATATTATTATTATTTTTAACTACATAATAACTTTTTTAATAGTGTTTAGCAAATTAGCATATTCACGTCTACGTTTAGTCTAAAATCAGAATTTGAATAAATGAATTATCAAAGAAAAATGGTGATGAGCATGCTCGGTGAATAACCTCGTAAAAAACATAAGCTATGGAGTTAACTAAAAAATATATAAGCCAGCTACATCTGCTACAAGATATATATAAAAATGGTAATTCTGTTTTTTCACTATTTGACTTTTTATTTATTTATCGCGTCGTTGATTTTAATACAGATTTTATAAAAAAAGATCTAAAATTAAAAGAGCTAGGAATGTAGAGCACATTCATTCTTCGGCCATTTACAATCTAGTGATATTTGACACAGCTTTAGAGTTTAGGTACTTGTCAGATCGAAACAAAACGTGTTTAATTATTTCAATTCAAAAACCATACAATAATTTCTAGGTATAATATAACATAATCTTCGTTACTTTTAATAAAAATTTAAAACTTGTAACACCTACGTCCTACATATGTTCATACTAATGTATGTATCATGATGATATGATAAGATAAATTAGCTATATTTTTTAAGCTAATTTATCACAATTGAAATAAATGAGACAAACAAGTTAATTTTACACCTATACCTACATTGGTTTCTAATGTTTAAATAAAAACATTATTATGTTACCGTTTATTTAATAGGTAACATATTATTATTTTGTTTTTTTGTTGTATTTTGTTAAGATATTACGAATTATTACAGAAGTTTTTTAATTAAATATTTTAATATCTACTTTTGAATGATAATATATTCACAGAAAACATATTTTATTCTGATGAATATTTTACATGTATATTTTGTTTTGGAGAAGTCGTAAAGCATAGTTCTAAGTAAGAAACATATAATTTCTTTATATGCAAGTAGTTTTTTAATATTTAATACCAATGTTGAATGGATGATACAAAATAAATAAGAAAATTACTTTTAGGGTTTGAGTCTTATTAAAGGATTCGCTCTTTTTTTGGTTGATTTCAAAAATGAAATGACAAATGAAAATGTACTTTTTAGATGATTTGAGTGGATTTTTTTTAAAATGCTTCTTCGTAGGTCTAACGTATTTTTTTTCATGCTTTCTTCTTTGAGAGCAGTTGATAGCCAGTAGCCACTGATAAAAATCCGATTTTGTTTTCCCAATGTGTGTTACGATAGATTGTTGCCTTATTGTACTTTACATATTATATTCAATTTTAAAGAATTTTATAATGTAGCTTAAGTTTTCTTACAATAACATTTCAATGTCCGTTTTAATAAATTGCAGTCAAAATAAATTAAAATGTAAAACCTAATGTTTTTGAGAATTTCTGAACCTAACGATACTACGTTTTGTCCACAAAAATACGCTCTACAGGAATAATGATCCTGTTCTGTAAATTCAAACGATGACATGTTGATTGCAACAGTCGTGCTGCAACGCTGTTTTATTTTGGTTCTATTCCTGGACTTGTCAGAGGGGAAGAATGATCAGGTCTCTGTTGTCGACGGCAGTATCTGAAGATTGCCTCTTCTTGAAAAATCCTATATATGACTGCACCAGTTGTATATGCGGCCTGCCAGCGATCCAGATATTGGTGGTTTTTATTAAATAATTGTAAACGATTTCCAACTGCAAACAAATTGATAGTTTACTTGAACTTAGCAAAAATTATAAAAGTTCAGAAGTTATGTCGGTGTGAACGGTGTGCTTGTACTCAGGTCTCAACCGCTATGATACATCTGGTTTTGCTGCACTTTAGACTACCTTATAAGTGATTTCTGAACTGTTGTCTTGGACAGGATAGTATATTTTGCAGGTGTCTTGGGGGTGTGGTCGTCACGTGGCATTGATAAAACGTGCGCGTGGCAGCTTAACTGATGGGAATTTTTCACTTGTTCTTGCATCTTAGCATAAATATTGTACAAGGTTATTACTTTTTAGTTTTTATCAAGTGCATATTATTTATTCTATGAATTCATTATAATTGATTTATGAATTCATAGAACCATAGCCCATAACACTCGATTAAAATACATCGATGAAACATTCGTATCAAACTATCAAACAATTCATAAGTATTAGTGCACAGTACACTAATGTTACATGTACCTACTATCATGTACGTTAGTAAAAATGTCAATGTTTTTTTTTTGTGACAGTTGTTTTTACTTCTTAGGGTTTTTTTAGGGAGGGGGGGGAGAACTCGTGGTCTTATTTTGTCTATAGTCTTACTAGAATTGTATAAGTATTTTGAAATCGATATTCAGGAAAGCTGTAGCGTATTTCATTGTTTGATTTTCATGATTTCCAACAGGATTGTTTTCTTTAGTCAATTGTCAATAAATGTTAGTTGTATTGAATGATTTTTACTTCTTATAAGATCGGCGATGTTAAAAAGATAAGTTTCTAGTCTTTTGATGTTTGAATAGTATCTAATTATGATACATAATATATAGGATTTGTGTGGAATGTTTCAATGGAGATGGTAACACTACCGTTGTGGTAATTTTGTTTATTTCTAACAGTTTCGTTATTAACTTCTTTATTTTTTATGGTACACTATAACAAAGTTAAGACTTGATCGAGGGTTCATTTTTATGATAATTTATATTTCCCTTAATTTTTAACATTTAATTTGGCATTTCGTCAAAAATATATTAAATGTAAAAATCATCCATATTCCATACATATTTATGGACGTTGAAAATTATCAATCAAACAGTACCACGTTGTGTAATATGTAAAAATAACTATTTCATTAGAAACCTTTTCTGTAGTACAGATATTTTAGTATAAATAAATGTATACATAAGAAGACTCATACACGCAAAATTAATGTAGATACTTTCACATAAGAAAAAATATTACGAGCATTTTAGACCCCAGAGTAGGCACTTTCTATAATAAGATTTTAAAAAAACCTAATTTTCAATTTAAGTTTTCTAAATAATTACGAATAATTTTTGACACATAAAATTAACATAACATTCAAGATAAAGTAATTAAAAGATTATTAGTCACTAATAATTTTTGGCATTTAAAATAATCTCAACGTTTTTCAGCGTCACTCAACTTTGATCATCATCTACTAGTTAAATCCATTAGCATTAATATCATACGTTATGGCAACAGCAAAATATTATTATTCATTTTGTTACTTTACAAGGAACAAGCACCCATATTTATCATAATCGTATATTTTAAAACTGTATGAAAAAATTTAATAAGTAAAAATTAATTATTCATGAAAGTGTATGTTTTTAAATATGGAAATTATTATCGTATTTATTGCAAAAAATACATCAAAAAATGTACACACTATAGAGTGTAGTTATTATTTTTTAGAAAAAACTAAACATTAGGTTTTTTTTTAAAGATTTTACCAAATAAATTCATTAATTTAAAAATAAAAATATATTAATTGCTATATCTACCTGCAAATTACTTTACCACGGCAACAAACATTGGCGAGTGAAACACATATTTTGTAAACAGTTTTTCAACGGTTCATCTGTGTAACAAGTATTGGACAAACTTCAGTATACTGAATAATAGTTATTACAGTACTAATTTTAAGTTTAAATAGTAATTTAGTTTTCAATTTAACAAGTTTATCAAACACCATGAGTAATAGTTTAATAAAAGCAAATACTTCAATGGCCCTTGGTCAATACAACAGTGCCATAAAGTATTTCAAAGAATATATGGACGAAAATCCTCATATTCCATTCAACAAAGAAGTATTTAACCTGTTATCTGAAGCATACAATAATTTATCGAATGATAAGCGTAATTGTATACGTGAGTTAGAAGCATACCTGGAATCACTCCTAGACACCGATCGGGAACGCGTCGCAGCTATCACTTCATTGTTGGATGAAACCAAAAACGATTTAATTTCCCTCTGTACCGAAGTCGTTTACATCATAGACAAAAATTTACTCTCTAAGGTGGAAGGAGTTCGAGAAAAAGTGTTAATTTATAATATGAAAGGCGTTTACTATCGGTAAATCTTGTAGTTTTTGTTGTAATTTAATAATCACATAGGTGCTAAATGAAAAATATCGTTTTAATTCGATTGTGTTTCACATTTAAATACATTTAAGTTCTACAAAAACAATAGTTTTGTTAAACAGATGAAGAATTTTTTTAAAACATTCCTTTAAATAGTCATAAAATATAACCTTTTTCAAAATTAAAAGTTTATAATAATAGCCAATATAATATTATAGTGTTGAATGATAAAATTGATATGTTCAATATTATTAATCTTCTAGAGTTGCATAACTTATGTTTAAAATGTAAAACAAAATGTAATATAATCCATGTTATTCGAAAGTTATTTATAATGATTCAAATTCGATGGTGTTAAAAATATGAATGCTTAAAATTTACATAAAAAATATAATACTCATTCGATTTAAATTTATTTACAAATTTTACATAATGTATCTTTATTTTAGGTACATGTGGGAAGCCAATAATAGTGACGCAACTTGCAAAGAAGCGACTAAAGCATATGAAGAAGCGATGTGTTTATGTCAATGGAATTTTAAACCAGCAGATCCTTACTTATTGCAAATTGCATTAAACTTAACGACACACTTGAACAATACTAATGATACCGAAATGGCTCGAGTTATTTTAAATAGAGTTATTCAAAACACACAAGAGGATAATCTTGAAAACTATGACTTCTTAAAGAAGTCATATGTTGAGTTATTTTTGAGATACTTAAATGAACGTTTAGTTCGGTTTCAGATAATCGTCAGACAAAAACAAATAAAAATAATTGAACTTATCGAAGATCGTATTCCTCGAGAGTTTGACGATACAATTATTACAAGACAACGAGGTTGATATTATTTCACTGATATTTTAAAAACATTTTATTAACATTTCAATTTTTATCAACAATATTCAAATTTATGATCTATTTTTCTTAACAGTGAAATTAATAATTCATTGAATATTTATTTTCCAATCGTGTGGTTGATACAAGCTCTATTGGCATAATAAGAAAATAATAACTATTATTATTGTTTACTGTGTATACTTTTGGAAATAAACAACTAATAAATGTAACATTCAAGTTTTTAAAAGTATTTTTATAGCTAGTTTTTTAAACTTATAATATAATATTTTAAGAAATCTAAACTAAATTCTAGAACCACCTAAATTACGCCAGATTTACTTAATATTAGTAGAGTCAATAATCCCCAATAGTGTAATAGGTTGAGGTGGTGCATTTTATAACTATTTAACTAAAATATGCCAAAATCAAATAATTAGAATACTCCTCGATAAAGAACGAACGTATTCTACAGGGAATTTGTATGAAAAACTAAACGTGCTTTTAAAAAAAAATTACCTGAGAATTAATACTATATATTTAAAAACCTACAATTTATTACAACCAATATTACACGGAGTAAATACAAGATAAGCACAAAACAATTTCATCATAAATAGATAAAAAAAAAAACAAAATCTTGTATACATTTTGACATAATTGGAACCAAACCTTGTAACAAAGTACCATCCCATATACTAAACTTCCTCATCAATTTATTAAAAAAAAAAACATTCTGTAATGGTTATTACTTATTAGAATCTGATGATGAATTAATAATATTATAGAAATAATATTGTATTAATTTAACTCTATCAACGCATAATAATTTAATTTTAATCATGTATACACAACAGAATTGTTATTTTTGTTTGTTTGTTTTTTTCTTTTTTGACAATTATATTATTTGTTTTAGAAGTGGGAACTCCTGGACCCTCCTCACACGAGTTTTCTCAGTGGGACCTAATATTCATATGCATATAAATTTAAATAAATAAAATAAATGTTTACATAAGCATAAGCATAAGCTTACAGGAAATAGATGAATCAATTTAATGCTTTATTGAATATTTAATTCTGTGCAAATATTTTTTTGATATAAAAAAAATATATATATTCACCAAAATGGCAAGTATGGCTGTATATAGAGATCCGACATATTTTGAAACACTCCTTTAGAAAAAAAGATGTATTATAATTAATGTTATTATAATCGTTATAATTCACGTAATCACGCATCATTTTCACAATTTACAGTACATAGTTTATATTAAAATTAGAACTCTTATATAAGAAAAACTATTTTATGATTATCAGAATTCATAGATACTTTTGGTATAATAATAATTAAATACGATGATATTATATGTAATTTTGGATCTTCTATTTTTATAGAATGAAATTAATATGAACCATACTAAACATGAAATGTTGAGCCACTTATAATCTGTAAGAGTAGGTATGGAACTATGGACTATTATATGCGAATTCCATGTATGATCAACTCATGGAATGTTGTACTTTGTTTATTAATTTAATGTTAATAGAATTAAATGGAATAGTCTTTACAATAATAAATCAGAAAATTATCAAAATTTCAAACAATTTCCATCACAACATCAAAAATACATCATTTTAGTCAGTTATTTACTTAATCCTGTTAAAAAAATAATAAATAATATACAAAAACGACCTATTTATGGTACCATCTTTCTTCATTTTTTGGGCAGTACATTTATTCAAAACCTTTGGAATATTTCTTTCCCAGCAAAACTTATAGATAAATAAAGAAATAAAATATTAACATAATTTTAAAAACACTAGTTCCTTGTTTCAAACAGAAATTTAAACAATATTTGTTAATAATGTATTCATCGTCAACTTTAAATAAAATCTGAAATTTTGAACAAAGAAATTCGAAACAAATGAAAATAAAACTTCTAAAACGCGGCCGCATTTATTTGCCATTTTGACGGTATGGTAAAACAACATCTACAACAAAAACAAATTATATATTTTTTTCGCCATTGAACTATAGCACCAAACACAATTTTTATGACATTGATTTTAACACCCACTCATAATACAAAAAATATCAACGATGAGCAAAATGTGGGTATGAAACGTTTCGCAGATCAAAATATACAATCGAATCATACCATAAAATAAATGAAATATGAAATGGCAAGTCTGTAATTCACAAAGAAAACTTATTGCATTGTTTTTACATATGTTCAATTTTTGTTGCGCAAAAAAATTATTTATTTTACTGTGTTTTATGCAACAAAAATAAATATATTTGATTGAGAAATGTCGGTCACATGGTAGTATGATATCTAAAAAAAACTGCTATATTATAGAAAAATACTTAAAAAATACTACAAGAAAAATAGAAGTAATATTAAAGTTATATAAATAGTGTCATTATTTTAAGTTCGATAAAAGTATCATGTATATACTTTGCTAACTAATACAATTTTTTTAAGCTTACATATATAAGAGATTTTTAGTTCTGGTAAAACTATATATTTCAGAATTAGGTACATTGCTGTTTGTTAGTCATTAAAATACAAAGATATTTTAAAAATATAATTGGCACACGCATCACAAAACTTTTTAATTGGAATTATGGTGTCAACATTTCAAGTACTTTAATTCTCTAAGATTTTTGTTTTCATTTCGCAAGTCAAAGTTCTATTGTGTTGTTATTATGTCGTACTACAAGTTTATAACTCAACTATATAATTGAGAGTTTTTACTTGTTGAAACCTCAAATTATAATTGTGTATGCATATTTCAATTAACGGAAAAGAAGATTTTATTCTCGTATACATACACTAAAGTGTGATCATTTTAGTATTCGTGACTAAAATTCAATTTTAAAGAGTCTTTGTGGTTGTCTTCGAATTTCCCTTGATTTTGTTTTTGTTGGTGTGTTTTAATGTGGATTTTAAGAAGATACATATTGTGTGGGGAACTGTAATTTAATGGCATTTAACTAATTTGCATGTAAATATTTGTATTACAAAAAAATTAGTAATTGAGTAGTAATAAGTATTGCAATCTTAAGAACTATATACATTGAACGGACAGTAGTCTGCAATAAATATATAATGGCAATGGTAAATAGTTTTGCACTTAAGTCTTGTAGCCTTTATGCGACGTCAGTTTTTTTTCTTTTTTGCAGTTTCAGTAACGAGCCGTAACTCCTAGAAGGGTAGGCTTAAACAAACAATGAAAAGAAGAGTGAAGTATTAAAAAGGTTTCCGTTTATTATTATAAACTAAAAATCTCCAGCAAGAAAACGTGCTTTTTGTCGTCTTCGGCGACGACCGGTTTATAATTATATACAAAAAGATTGTGGACGTGCTTGCGTGTCGAAAGTCGGCCGACGAGAGAACGAGGAGAGTGAGCAGTGCTGCTAAGCTTGGTTAGAACATTGGCCGATAAGGGAGAGAGGAAATTACCTAAGTTTCATTAAAAAAAAGGACACTATTAAGAGTCAGCGCACAATCATTCTCCGTTTTTTTTTTTTTTGGTGGGGGTACTTGTAAATTGTGCATTTCTTTGACGTGTTCCTGGTCTAAATAGGGAGTAGGGACTCTGCAAAATATTTATAGAAATATTTAACAGTACTAAATTTTTAGACTCAACGTTTTTTTTTATAGGCCTAAAAGTCATTCATCATGGGACATAATACAGCTAGCAATAATGGTAACACACTAAAATTTAAGAACATGGTTGATAATACAAAATCGATAATATGATAGTATGGGACATGGTCTCTAGCTACAATTGTATAGACGAGTAGTGATCAATTTATAGGACGATAATAGACAGCATGGGAAAATTTATAATGTGCACAAATATATGCAGCATGTATAATTTTAACTGTATGCGATATATTATTATACAATTATTTGTATTTAATAATTTGTATTGTTAGTTTTAATGTATATAATAAAATAATATTTATTTATGTTATTACTAGCTGCCCGACCTTCCTCCGGAAGAAATAATTTTTTTATAATTTAATTTAAAAACATAAGACTATTTTTTGGCTATACAAATAATACAACGATTATAAAATTTAAAAAAGAAACGACATCGTTATCGGTGAATATTATAAAAAAATTGGTAATTAGTTAATTATTATTATTATTATTATTATAATGAGGGTTCAAAACTGGTTTCCTTCGTCTCCAAAATCAAGTTAGATTCTTATATATATAGATTACTACTTATGGAAAATATTTGTATCAGACTATTGAGATGTAATGGCCAAAATATAAAATTACAATTTTGAATTATTTTTACTTAACATATGCCTAATTTAATATTATATATATTTAATTACCTAACCAATTTGTATTTCCTTTCTGTTGGCATACTAATAATTGATTAACATGAATGTATTGTTTAAAATGATAAATACATTGGTTAATTCATTTAGTCAATCAAGTTCACAAAAGTCCATAGAAGCGTTTTCAAAATAAATTAAAATAGATTTTTGAGTTCAAACTATATTTAAAAAAATTTTTAGTTCACCCACATAAGTAAATAATTTTCTATCGGGTAATAGTGCTTGTTTGTGATTGATACAAGTCTATCATATTTTAATACATGTATTGTATAGAATTGATTAAATATAGCTGGAAAGTACCACCATATATCTATATATTCCAATCTATATTTAATACTTTTATTATTAGTATAATTTTTTCCCTGCTCCAAAATCGATATCTCTTGTTCTTTCCATATCTCCACTAATATCCGTCTTCTTATAATAGTTATGTGTAATTAAAAATAACAAAGAATTGACGTAGATGAAGAAAACATAACAGTTCATGTCAGTGTTTATGAAGTCGTTGCTATTATATGATTTGATGTAGAACGTAGGTATAATTTAACCGATACTGGAGGTTATATTAATACACCTAAGTACTTAAATTCATTAATTATATAGACTTAAAGATGTTTAACTATATTGATCCGGTAAAATATTATATTATAATTATATTATAATTGTATGATAGTGTTTGTTATTTGTGCTCGTCTAACATAAAATGTAAGGTTAATAAATAACTATCATTTCGAAATGCTTACTGTCACAAAACAAAAATATTTCTTGAAAAAATATAAATAAATTATCATGTATCCCTGTTGGCCTGTTGATATTTGTGATGTCATTATTAAAATAGTAAGTATACCTACCTATTGTGAAATTAAAATAATTGTAATAATATTTGGGGAAAACTCTAGTTAAAACATAAATGTGTTATTATATTTTTTATTTATTCTTCAATTCAAGACCTTAGGCACAAAAGTTTACACTTCGATATTTAAATTTTATAATTTCTATACCTATAAAAAAATATATATATAAATTGAAATAAAATGTTTCATTTACATAACATGAAATAATAATATTTACCCATAATTAATAACGGTAGTGTAGCCACGATGAGGTCATGCAAATTCACCCTTCATCATCTGTATTATACATTCAAATTTGAAATTTAGCAAGAAAACAATAAAATTGTGAAGATAAGTTAAAAAAAATTGAAATTCAATACTTTTTAACTAAATTTGCAAATATTCATGATTTTGTTTCAAAAATAATTTTAAGTTGTTTGACCAGAACAAAAATCCCCCTTCTCTAGTTCCCAATCCAAAATCACTATTACTGATTAATAATAATGTGTTTATTCTTTGATTAGCATAATTTTATTTATGTATTTACTGATGTATATATAATGTTGTAAGGTTACCTTCATCTTTTACTTACATAATCCTTATGTTATCTATACTCAATACTGCCATTGATACTATGACAGTTTTAGAAGAGCTTTAATGAGTTACATGCAATTATAGTTGGAGCTTTAATTATATAAAATTGTGTTGTAAAACGTAACACAAAACTTATAATGGTCGACATTTTAAAAGCAGAAGTTTTAATCACTTTGTTTATTATGTTATAATCCATGTTTAAAACTATACGACTTAGTATAAAATATAAGCTATAAAATTGTATAGTTACTCGTGGGTTACTTGAATAAAATAAATAAAAAACACTTCATTTCATGTAGGTACCTGGTACACATAATTTCGGCATTAAAGTTTAATTTCAAGTTTTCTATAGATTGGAAATTAATATTTTTTGTATGAATGTTAACCATTGGTTATTTTGGCAGATGAAATAAAAGCATGCATCAAATTGTAACGCTTATGGCCTCTTTTAAGCAAATTATATCTTAAAACAATTAATATGATAGTTTATTTATAAAATGATTCATCTATAATATGTTTATTAACTACAAACTCTAAAACCATTCTACAGATTTTATCGAACATTTCAGGAACTGTTTTTAGAGTTATCAGTTAAGTTTAGAACATAATTTTGACCAGAGACTAGAACCTTGATAATTTTCCCGTTTCGGTTTAGTTTCTAGAAAAAGTCCTACCCTTCGAATTGAGTTTTTTTTTCAGTTAAAAAAAAACATTAATTTAGGTTCGGTTTTTTTTCGGTTTTTAAAAGATAAGAATTTCGTTTAATGTTTTAGCTTTATACTTATATATAAGAATAAAAATAGTACCTTTCCATTTCGTAAAAAATATATAAATATATTGGTGTTGTCAATTTTAGCTGGTCAACGACAATTTTCAACCAGATATCCTGAAAATTTCTTAGGACGAATGAAGAGGGTTCAAAAAATGAACAAATCAATGTCACATAACGCAAGACTCCGGTTCTAATAAGAAACTGAAATTAATCTTAAAAAACTGTTACGTGAAAGTAAAATTATCGGTTCTAGAGAAGTTACGGTTTTTAAATTAATTTATAAATAAGGGTTCCGATGAGGTTCCGGTTTAAAAATTAATTTCGATGAAGGTTTCGGCAAGGTTCCAGTTCTCAATATTTAGAGGTTTCAAATTCCAAAACTGGTTCTTTTCGGTAAAATTCCAGTCTTTGGTTTGAACCAAGTTTGGAAATATACCAATAGCCATAAAATCTGATCTGAGTTACAACAAAACCGAGATACACCAATATAACACCGTATTTAGTATTATTTGTTATTTTTGTCCAGGGTGAAGTCGGGTTATATAGCTGAATAAAAAACCATAGGACAAGCGATGACACATTGAATCCAATGTGTGTTGGATTCAGTAAAAATAACAAACTTGGTATAACTTTGAACTTTGAAGTTACAAATTACCTGATAAAATACTGCTCGCATAACCACAAGTGAGTCTCGCCGGCCTTTTATTTTGCACGAGCAAAGCCGGACGAGATGGCTTTAATACAACCAACTACAAAGTAGAACGGGTCCTGACTGACTCGCTGACTAATCAAATTAAAGCCTATACAATTATAACTAGAGACTTGAAATTTTCATGGCGCCTTCGTATCATGTAACTATTACATTAAAAAGGATTTTCTAAAATTCTCATTTTAAAGTGCTGCTTACACTAGTATTTTGAGATTTACGATGATCGATGGAAATCGAACATTTATTTTGTTCATAAATAATTGTTATCAATGGTCACAGATTATAACAGAAATAGTAGAAAACATAGCTTTGAAAACCATTACAGCCAATATTAAATAACGAATTAAATGAAGTTTGAATCATAAATTGTTGGCATTTTTAACGGGCTACAAAGTGCACGTGGTTAGCTAGTATTGTTACAATTTTTAAAATTCAATTCAAATAAATTCATATTAGTAAATTACATAATATAATCTAACAAAAAGTAACATATAACAAACATCGTTTCGCCAATTACAAGAGGTTGTGGCTTGGTTGTGAACTAGAACGCTTCCGAGTAAACGGTAGACTAAAAAATGTTTCAGAATTTAATCATTAAATAAAATAAATACTATGTGTATTTTTACAGGACATTTACCTATTTTATTTAATATATAATATTATTATGTGTCAACTATTGAAGTAGGTATACAACATTTTTCATTTTTATTTTATTTAATATGTACCTATCCATGTGTTATTATTTTTCCCATTGCAACTGATTCGACGTATCCATATATATATTGTGATTTATGTTTGTCGTCTCTTTGAACATAAAACTGTTCAGAGAAATACTGATTTTGGAAGCTGTATATTAAATAGTGTTTGGTCCCTTCAAATTGGTTTTTGAAACTTTTTTCGATGTTTGATGTATTTATTTTTCCGTCCAATATAAAAGTATACGAAGTTGACATTTATATTAAGTTATAACTTATAACTAAGGTTTCATATCTATCGGTTTCGTTATCCCGTTGTAACTAATGTTGGAAATGTTTGATATCATCGCTAAAAATGCACAAACATTATTCCATGTACAATTTAGTATTATTGAGTTGAATAACATAATGCAAATACTTATCCACATTTGCACCACAATTCCACACTTTTTCGTGTACATATTGATAGTTTTTGACAAACCATACTTGCAAAAACCAAATCTATTTCAGAGATCCTAATACTATGACGTAGGCACTGGTATGTTTGAATAGTCAAAAATGTTGTGTGTAATATTGTAGTCATAAGTGAACAGATTATTAAAATATGATAATAATAATTAAGCCTAACCTGAACTATAGTTCCTCGACAGTCTTGTAGCTGAATTGCCTATCTCAAACGCCGTATAACTGTGATTTTGTTATCGATAAATACTATGAAACATAAATAATATTAATCATATTTATGAGATAAGTACGACCAAAAATGTTGTCATCGAGTATAAGTACGGCGGTTTTCGCGGAATTAGGTTATATAAGAAAAAACTGGTAACATTTAAATGTGTGTACGATATTATTAAACTTTCAATATAAATAATCATCATTATAGCCTATTGGTAATAGTTATCCACAGTTTTAGATAAAATGTATATACCTATATAAATATCTTTATAATATTATTCATAAAAAAACATAAAACATGGAAATAATCAAAACAATAACAACATAATATTTATTAATTTATAGTGATATCTGTTTACCACTATGATTCAATATATCAGCTTGAAATATCGGATTTAGCAATTATTGTTGAATCATTCGACTCCAATGAAACTATTTCTTTATGTTCTCCTCTGCGAACCATCTATTTCTACTCACAAAATGGCGGCTACGATAACATCTGCCCAATATCAATAAATGTTCATACTTAAATTCAACCGTTGTTTACAATTATGCTCAAACACAATTTGCATTCCACGGACCACGATCGTCGTGGTTCCAATGAGAATATTAAGTAAAACGTCTTATCCGACTTTATGCATCTGAAGCGGTCGTGTGTTTCAATTTAATTCAATGATGATTTTTTGTGGCAATATTCAAAAACTGAATACTAAAAGAATACAAAATGTGACTTTTTATGAGTTAACAAATATAAAAATACATGCGTCAAGTGTTGTAAGTGGAATGTTTTTTCGATAATATGCGTATTTTTGTTGTTTACAAAGTGAAGTATTATCAAACAGTTTGGCGAAACTCGTTTGAAACATGCTGGTAAAAGTTTATTGTGGCTAGTATATAATATATATATAATAGTATACATGATGTATTTATGTATATATATACATATGGATATTTGATATTAATGCATTATAATAACTCATGTTACTTTACATCTAAATTAGTATATAATTACGTGATACACAATTTAAAAAACCACTATAGTTTATGTATAAAATATTTAGGGTAGGTACAAGGAAAATAATAATATGCATAAAGGATATTTATTAACTAAATATATTCAATTTAAAGGATCTCGAGGGTCTACTTGATACTTATTCCAACTAATAATGTACAGATTAAATTTGAGGTATAATATCATCGAATACAAAAAACGATTCCGAGTGGAGACTGCTTGCCAGCCTATATCAAAATATATATCATGATAATATGTTTTTAATATTGATACGTATTAAAGTAATTTATTTTACTGGTAGTATTACATTGGTTGATACTTGATTTTTGAGGAAACATTGCATTTATTATATTATTAATAATTTATAATCAGAATAATGTATACTTATATCTATGTATCATATAAGACGACTTATCATAACTTATGGAGGAATAAATGTGGAAGCTTAAGATTGCAGTCAATTTTGAATAACAGATCAATTAATTGTGAATATTAAAATTTAAAAAAAAGAAAGAAAAAGCATCCCCAAAAGGATAGGTTATTACCTAACCTAAAGCATGGTTGGATTTTGAGCAACGGGCGTCGGGCACCCTTTTAAATATGCCAGTAAAAATGCATTCATTTTGTTACGTAGACGTATATAATTATTATGTTATGTAATGTATTTTTTATATTAAAGAGGTTGTTTTATTGTTGTAATTGTATTAAATTGTATCAAATAGGATGTTTACAATTTGTTCATTGAAATGTGATTTGACAATAACCAAAATAGTTTAAAATATTTTGAATTTAAATTGTTTTAATGTAATAAGATATTAAGACAAATAATAATTATTTTTATTTATTAATTTATAATTTAATAATTGATTAAGGAGGTGTATGGACATTTGAAGCAAGATCATATTTTTATAAAAACATATTATAACATAAATATGTTTTTGGGCTGGGTACATTTGCTTTGATTTTCTGACTCAGCGATTTTGCGTAACGTTATCGTTGTCATGTTTAATTATTAACAACAGCATATTTATGATTCATAGATTTTCCTTAACGTAAAGTAAAAAAAAATAAAAATATTAGGGTACTACTGTTTTTTTTCATGAAACATTTAGATAAAAATATTATTGAAAATAAATGTTGTCACTGCTTTTTAGTCACAGTGAATGCATCAAATTTACCGTACCAACTACCGACTATACCAAAAAATTTTGTAAAATTCCAAGTCAAACTTTTTCTCCAAATACTACCGAGCTTAGAATTAATAATTATTGTTTAATATATTAATTTTAATTGTATTGGGTATATTTTATATTTACTGATCTTATGATATTCAAGAATATTTTAAATTTCCTTAATTTAATTAATGGTGCAAAAAATAAACAATTGTTTTTAAATTATTTTATAATAATTTTAACCTTCTGTTAAAAGCAATATTACAACTAAAACATATTTTGTTTTCATAAAAAAAACAAAATCGATTTTATCAAATACCGATTCTGAGTAAAATTTGCCTTTTTTCTTTGATTTTTTTGTTTTTTGTTTTTCTCTACTCTTTTGTAAACTACTATTTTAAACTTTGATTCACTTTCCCATCGGAAAAAATACTAACGTTGAAAGTCGAAGCATTCATCTATCTACTTATCGTGTACACAAACACACTAAAACAATAATAATTATTATTATTTAAAAAAAAAACTTTATTGTAAAATAAAGAAATTCATTTAAATATTTTTAAATATTTTTAATAACAAACAGTTTTTAAATTTTCATGATATTTATGATTTAAATTCTTGCTTATTATTATCTTTAAAACATTTAAATGGCTAAAATAAAAAATTTAAAGGAACCTTATATTCAATTTTCAAACATTTTGAAAGAGCAAACACTTTTATGCCCACATTAGTTGAATAAAAGTAAAAAAAAATATAATCTCTAAAAATTGTTCACAGAGATTCAAAATATTTAAAAAATGTCATTCAATTATCATGTATAGAAAATGATTTTGAGTTAGGTACACCAGTTCAGAACTGGTTTTTTTTAATGTTATAATTTTTTTTTTTGATTTT
Source organism: Myzus persicae (assembly GCF_001856785.1). Lineage (NCBI taxonomy): Eukaryota > Metazoa > Arthropoda > Insecta > Hemiptera > Aphididae > Myzus > Myzus persicae. Next base: position 578,062 of record NW_019103603.1, read on the forward strand.
CCTGATGGTTTTTAAAACTACTAAGAATTTTTTACTTCTGACTCCTTAAGTACGAACTAGATCCAATTTTCTACCAGAAACCACCATAAAAGTTGAAAATTAAAGCATATTATTACTACTATAAAACTACCAATGAATGTAATAAACATATATACAGGTACCTATATATTATACAAAAAACAATTGACTTGCTCTGAATAAAGGAAAGGGTGAAATATTAACTATTAACTAGTAACCTAATCACATATTATCATAACTTAATAAAGCCATTGATTCGTCAACACTTATACTACCAACTTTTATCTATCTAAACGTAATAAACATCAAATGGAAGTTTATATAGTGTCATACCCTTAGATTGCTAAACTTTAGAAACTTATATGAAGTTCAGTAAAGGGTATACCTTTGAGTGTTTTAGACAGTCTATCCTAAACTACTAGGATACCGGTGGTCTCGCGGTGACGTATATAATGTACTGTATTGGGTGTGTGATTAGAGGGTTAGAGGTGTGATGCAACCAAATCGAATTTTCGAAATTTCTGACAAACTGTAGCCACATACGATATGCGACCATTACACTCAATTATTTGCCTGGTCATTTTATCGTTATGTTCACTTTAAGCGTGGTATATTATTTTACTTAATGTGCTCTTAGTCTAAATCCAAAATATCTATTTGCTTCAACTAAAGTTAGAAAAAGTAGTACAGTGTTTTCAAACTTCATCTGCAGATTTTTCGTATATGAAAATGGGTTCAATACGGCTTTGATGTGTAAAAGTATAATTACAATTTTCAAACGCGACATTTATAACATGTCATAATAGCATATATTCGATAAATTAGAATATTAGATTTATAATATATATTTTAAATTACAATTCCTTCATAGCTAAAAGTAAATAATGATTTCATAACATTTCAAACATTTTAGAAATGCAATAATATGTAGTATATAAATAACTAGATAATTAATTGGTAATAACAAAGCAATAATGTAAAAAAATTAAGATAAAAAAGATATCAATCAATTTATAGGGTCTGTGTCATCTATTTAGTGACAAAAGAGCTTATAAAACTACTTTTTACTAACATGCTAAAATTACATAATATCTCACCTTTTTTATTTTTCGATTTTGATCTCTCGGCAAATTACACGGTGGAATCAAACGTTGTACATGTACAAATGTATGGTACATCAATGCTATACATAAGTACTTGCCGAAAAAGACAATTTTCATAATATTATGATAATAAGTTCTTAACTGATATAGGTTCCTCATATTTGTTATATTTTGTTTATTTGATAAACTGGATACACTATAAAATGTTTCTGACCGGTTTTTCGTAAGATTTTTGTTGTCATGGTTTGTTATTAACAAAAACATATTTATGATTCATACATTTTCCTTGCAAAGAAAAATATCGAGTGGCGTATTATGGTTTAAGAAGTTTGAATAATTTTAAAAATTGCTCCTGGATATATAATACCAAAGGAATAATATATTGCAAATATTATAAAGAAATTATTAAAGAGGAAACTTTGAATTTCGGTACCTTTGCAGGTACACAGGTATTATCAAGATAATATCATATCCACACATCTAAACCTTTATGGTATTTATCCACGAAATCAACGAATGATCAACTTGATATTCCCATCAATAATAAATAAAGAACATATTATAGACATCCAATTATCTAAATTTTATAAAATAATGAACAAATTCAAAATTGTATATATATATATATACCTATACATATATTTATAATACATAATATTTACCAACTAAAGGTACAATGACTAAAGAGTAACAATTAAAATATAAAAATAATAATATGTAAGTAAAAAAGGATTTATTTTGATAAAACATAATTTCAATTTTCGAATTAAAATTTAGAAAAACACGATGTTGTTTATATGTTTATCATATTTTTTTATTCTTCAATACCTAAGCCACTAAATATATATTTTTACATATTAGGTAGTTTGTTTTTCTAAGTTCTAAAATCTTTGGAAATTTCGTTATTCGTAATTTGTCTCCAGTTTAATCATTTATGGTGATTAATAATATAATATGCACTTAAATAAATTTCAGAGAATTTCCGAAAAAGTGCAAAACAAAAGATGATGTGAACCACAAGACTTTTTATTTTTTTTATTTAAGTTATATCTCATAATAATAACGTAACAGAATGAATAAATATCATAAATTCAATTATATCTTGTTAACTGTGTTTTAATTTTTTTCTACCGCTGTAAATAATTTCAATGCAACACACGATAAAACGAATCACGTGCTTTCCCGAACGCTCGTTTGTTACCCAGGGGATACATTAATTTTGTACACGGATCGTAACGTTACGTGGAAAATTTGAAAATTCTGGAATTTGGCACACATCACATCGCAGCAGTGAACGAAAAGCCCCGGTTAATTTAAATGAGAAATATTATACAGCCGTGACTACAAAATATACTGCGTATAGCGTACGCAACTTTTCATTGGACACCCCACTATTGGTTTGCCGCCTCGAAAATCTCATACACCCTTCAGAACGTGTTTTCCATAATACACGCATCAACCTAGTCGTGAAGATCATAATAATGTTATTTTAATATTTTATATTATACATAATCATCAAAAGCCTCAAAATGAATGATTTCGGGCTTTGCCAAACGAACACATTCGAAAAACCATTGTGACGCGTATGTGCGAACTTGTCTTATAATTTGCAGGATTAACATTCGTAAAATATAATACTCATTTTATTAAATTAAATTTAATTTATTGGTCTTAAGCACTAATATTGTAAATAATAAATGCAAGTCCACCGAGTGACTTTGGGGTCTTAAAGATGAGTTGGTCGATTTTATGATTGAAATCAAACCATCCTTCAATCGTCGTCCAAACGTTTTCTACAATTCGATTTTTTAAACTTAGACTTCTTGAATGAAATGGATTCGGTCGATTCGTTCTTTGTCAAAGCGCTTACACTCCCAACTATCTTTTCCTTGAACGTGTGTTCTTTTTCTTTGGTACTCGGCACCTTAATAGCCACAAATTCCTGTACTGGTAACTGGAGATCGATCACCGGTTGCGGTTGTCTGAAAAAAAATGAGTACGAGAATATTAATAACAAAATAGTGGCTTTACCTTGTATTACATTTAACAGTAACTTTAAAGGGAAAAAAACATGAAGTATTTTTAAATACAAATAATGTTATACGAGAAATCCATGGAGCCACTCATTGTAGGGACCGAGTTTTATTAATTTTAAATTTTTATTTACAAAACCATTTCCACAAAGAAGCACGCAGTAAAATATTTAGTTCATATAAAAATCGTTATTCAAAAAAGTCTCTACTTGGTGGATTTAACATATATTTTAACAGAGAAACTTTGAAATAAACAATCTCGCTTGTTAAAGTGAGAATAATAAAGATATAAAATTCCATAATAATAATACTTTTTTTATTATTTTTATACTCATAACAATACTGCTACAGTTTATATTAAATACAATGTAATATAAGCTATTTACCACGGCATATGTTTTTATTATATAGTCGTTCTCGAATAACTGTTAAAACTTTTATATAACTGTATATGATTATTACGAATTATAAAAATATGTTTAGTAATTCTGATTTATAAGGTAAATTTCATCTATACATCATAGACTAGAAAACGTACAAAATAAGAGTCTTACCAGACAGGAAACACATTATAATTATTTGTATAAATGTTTAGAAGATATAACTATATTTCAAACAGTAAAATGTACTTATTCAAAACTGTACCTGTTGTATAAAATACAAATATCGATGAGAAATCCTAGATGTATACTTCTGCTATAGTTTTTACCTTTAAATGTCATTTTATGCGAAAGAAATGTTTAGATGCTGGCTTGTTTATAAACCAAGTCAAACATAAATATTAATAGCATTTTTCGCCTTTTTTTAAGGAACGTGAGTATTTGCCTATTCCGTCATACCCTTCGGTCATCACATGAAATATTTGACGATGATTCTTACTTTTGCGTTTATTCAACCGACACTTTATAAGGTACCAGAACCAGACATTAGTTTTGTTCCATGAAATTCAAGTTTATGTTTCAGAAGCTTACAAAATATTTCCGAATAAATAAAAAATATTAATCGTAAGATACATAGTTTATTCACATGTATACAACTAAAAAAATAAATACTTTATCTGACACGAAAAATTATTGTTTCTAATTTGAGTGAAAACATAATATACCTACCGACTATGAGGTATATTTTACGGACACGAAAATAAGCAAATTGTATATAGGTACCTAATAGCATACTATCTGTAGCGCCAGCAATAATATCTGCGAATAACTATAATAATACACTTTTTTGTTTATTATTAAAAATAACAAGTCAATTAAAATAAAAACATTTAGTATTTATAGGATAAATGATCTGTTATTATGTATAGGACAATCAGTATTTTTTTTCTTGTACAACAAGAAAATAACGGTTCAGTAAAAATTTATAGCACTGTTAATGAAAGTTTTCATTTGTAATTAAATTAGCAAAAATATTTTTTTAACACTTAAGACTATAAAGATAATACATTAATTTTATTGTAAATAAATATAATTTGCATATATCTACTATATTGGGCGATACGTTTAAACAAGAAACACATTTTCTCAATAAACGTTTGTGTTTTAGGAAAATATGTTTTATGTAATTTTTAGTACATTAATAGGTACAGTTTAATAAAATCAACGTTATTTAGTATAAACTGTATAATTGTTTGAGATTATTATTTTTTTTTATGACAACAATACTAAGAAACCAAAATGTGTAATGTAATACTAATGTATACAAATTTAATAATATTCAGTACAAAAAAATAATATTGTTTTGGTACTTAGGTTATTAAGTTCAATTAACTTTAGATGAGTGTAGTACTGCAACATTATTTTACAAAATATATATTCCCCATTATATACAACTTAAAAAAAGGTTGTTAAAAAACAAAAAAAATAAGTGTCAAAGTTCAAATTTTAAATATGTACCTATATAAGAAAATATTTTTTTTTTTAATAGAAACATTGACTAGGTATCACTCAGTATACATAATACCATCAATATTTCATATTAAGAAGTCAGAAAAATTATGAAGTATTAGCTAATCATATTGAAATATTATTTAAAAAATATAAAAATAGATAGACATTTAAATCAAACTATATAATTTTTACTATTTTAGCTTTTAAGTTTTTATGTGATTAGCTTTTATTAAAGGGATTTTTTGTAAATTGTCAGGACTTTAAAACTGCAGATCCAATATTATCATGCTTAACTTCATTTTAAAAAAAAACATCAGTCATACATTCTTATATAGAACCGTTGCATATAGGAAAGTTTGCCGATTGGAGTTTCACTTTCCATAGGAATCGCATAAAATATTATGTACTATTTACTATTTAGTATATATGTAACAAAATATGACGTAAGTGTATTGTAGGAGTATGATATGTTATAAATTATTATAATAATAACATTTATTATAAAACCCAAGACACATTAGAGGACATGTTTTGGTTTGGTCGTTAGACATTGTTGGTCGATTATTTGGAACGTAAATTGTAAATATATATATATATATATATATAATATCTGTTAAATGATTAAAACTAATAGCGTTTTTCGTCTGCCAAAATGGCTTACCACAAACAATGAAAAATTGCTTTGTTTCCAAGCTGCGTACGTGCTAATCCGTAAATATAAAACGAGTGAAGGCTGTGTATATATATAAATATACAATAACAATGGCATTTATATCGTTAAAAAAATGGACCGTGGAGAAACGCGTTCGAAATTCGATTAGATATAATATAATATATTATATACGTGTAAATAATCGAATTGCGTATACATTTTATATCTTGCGAAAAACAAAACAAATAACAATTCGATCCCCAATCTAAACAAATTATAGTTTTCTGCACACTTACATATTTTCCACCCTTTTCCATGATCCAATGCGAGTCGTTTCCGCCATGAACGGTTCGAATTCACCGCGCACCGGAGGCTGAGGAGGATCTCCTGCATCGTCTTCGTCACCATCTTCATCGTCGTCATCAATGTCGTCGCCGGCTTTCTTGTCCGTAGTCTTTTTCCGTTTGGCTTTCGACCCGGTGGTCGGCGCTTTCTTTTTGGTCGCCCCCTTTTCCTTGTTCTTGCCGTCCTTTCCTTTTCCATCCTTTCCCTTGCCGCTCTCTTCTGCTTCCTGTTCAGCCACGCTCAAGAAACCCTCTGCCGGTGGTTCCCAAACCGACTCTAGAACACATGCATCGACATACTAATGAAATAAACAACCTAAGCCACCCCGGTTATTTTATGCGTACAAGATGATTCAGAATCGGAATACATGCATAATTTAAGAATAAAAAGAGGTTGAGTAAATTTGGTAAATAAATCATCTTGTAAATACATAAAATACCATATTAAATAGTGTCTTTCCGGGTGTACGGTAAACCTACCTACATATAAAACTGTGTCCAGAAGATATTTTGGAAATTAATATTTGTTCTCGTGTACAAGTCTGAGACAGCCAATTACGTATTTCTTTTTTTTAAATATTGCGCATAATGTGGTGTTCCAAAATATAATTTGTTCTTAAATTTTAAAACCAAGGCTCACGAAGAAGAACATATGGGAGTATTACTGTGCGTTAGTGTTACTTTACAAGGCTTAAAGTGAGAAAAAATTCCAGGGGGAGAGAACGAATGTCTCCATAATATAGTTTTAAGCATTAAATATATAATTTTTTCTATACATCTAATTTTTATTATGTAATTTACAAATAGTGATTGTGTAAACATACTCATCCCACTTTTCATTCTGAACAATGTTCAAATTCGTAATTTATTTCATATATAATTTAAACAACAAATAATGTTATATTTTTAAAGGTGACGTTAAAAGAGATGTTTTTACCGGCCATCCGTGATAGGGGACTGAGTCTCCCTTGTCCCCCCCCCCACAATTTAACCCCTGGTTATATATTGATAAAAGAAAAAAAGACAAATACGGAAAGACATCATCGGATGTATATTATATCAAACTTGTAGCACTGACCTCCGGTCTCGGTGTTCCAGTAGTACATCAGGTCTGAACCATCGTCAGTCCTGGATTGGTGCCAGACGTATTCGGGCTTAGGTGCCGGCACTGGTTTGATGGAAACGGGCATGTTGTTCTTTGAATAGCTGATGTTTACGTGTGGCCCTGTCGGCTGCGTAGTCATTATGTAAGGCGTAGGACGTATACATAAGCCCTTCTCCTTGATCAGCACTTGTGACGAATAATCAGGATTGTTCTGTATGTCGTTGTAGTACGCTTTCATTGCATTCTGTATTTATAATACAATATTAGGGGCAAAAAAAAAAATGATATTTAGTCGAAAAAAAACCAAACACTACGTATTCTAACCACTTCTACATTTACGGAATTGTTCCAATACTATAGTTACAACCCGCCAATAAGGAAAAAATAGAGTTTCATAACGAAGTTTGACAAAATTGAAAAAGTATGTACGTGTAATACAGAGATCCCATAATAAATACCATGTCATGATGAGCATATTATAAGGTGTACTAGTTAATTTGTTTTTAATACCTATATATAGTATATACATATGTAAACGTCACTTTTATTACTCCGTATAATACACAAGTGAATATCCATCATATAATATTATGAAACAATACATCCCGCGAAGAAGTGCCCGGAAGGCGACGCATGATATTACATAAGTTATGAAAAGAAATTCTTTAAAAGCTGATCCAACGATTTTTATTATTCTAAATAATATCTAGAATAGGAACTTTAAACATTTTGTTTTCCTACATTTTACCTTTTGGGAATGCTCGTCTAAGCTCGTTGCCCAGTAATTCTTGTCCATTGACAATGATTACAATCACGAAAGTCGTGTCATATTTTGCAGCGGAAATTATGGAAGAAATGAAAACAAAATGTATTACTTTAGGTATTATACTGTAGAATATAAAAAATAAAATAAAAACTGTAGGCGTTATTTGGAGTTCTATGCTATACCCTTTCAAAAATTCAAATTCTTGGAAAATATTTTTTTACTTTTTTTAAATTTAATAAAAACAAAATTTGTACATTTCCGGTTTGGTAGTGTACGTTAGTTGGCATATAACACAATAAAATAGCTTTAAAGTAAAAAAAAAAATTACGATAAAAAGTTGAGAAGTTTTGATGATTCGACAGAAAATATAAGGTAAGTTAAGTTTTGTTTTAAAAGAAGCTGAATGCCACTAACTAAAAATAAAAAGTTAAACCCACCCACTAAAGGAGTTTTTTCACATATAAAGGTATAATATACCATCGTATGACGTCGGCCGGTCACTTCTACATAGCGCACATTGTACCTACGTATATTATACCAAATGTAAAATATAATAAGAATTGTAATAGGTTGGTTGATTATTATATATTTATAAATACCTGTTCCATCCGTTTCATGTCCATTTCCATTTTTTGTTCTTCTTTCCGTTCGATGGCACTATTTTTTTTAATGTCCACCAACCGTTTGGCCACGCTACTTTGGTGCCGTTTACCATTTTCATGAAATTGAATACTCTATCAAGCCAAAAAAGATTTATTAAAATTTATTCAAAAATATATAGACATATTAATATGATATTGTACGATTCCCAGACCCCACTGGTAGATGATGGTAAGTACTAATAGCATAAAGATTAATACATAACAAAATGCTTAATATGTAATATTAATGACATAATATTATTTAAAATTAAACTTTTTTCTCGACAGTTTTATTCAATTTTTATAAGACCTTTGTGACTTTTTTGACCCTCACTGACAATCTGTATTTGTCGATATGGCTCAAATAAATCACAGAAAAAAAGCCTAGAAAAAAAAATAAGCATAAATTTGAACCCATGTATACTCTACTCCTAATTAGTAATTAGTAATAATATTATCGTGTGGCGTGTTCCTATAACAAAATATAATATATTATAATGAAAATAATGTCATAAATTATTATCATGTGTAATTTTTGTATAAATGTAGTATTTACCTAAGATGTTATACATATACCCCTGATGTTTTTAGACTTATGATACGCAGTATATTTATTATGTATAGATGAGTTCATATTTATATTTAAATTTGTTTTGCTATTACAAGTTGCATGTTTTTATATATAATTAATATAGTTAAGCATAAGCCATATTCAGACATAAAATTATTTATATTTGAAATTTTTCATTAAATCAATAGGTTAAAAAACGTTTCTTATTAGTTCAGTATCCGTATATAAAATTGTCTATATTAGCTATGACAATTTATGAATTATTAATTACAAATTAGGAATGTAGTATAGGTGTATGTGTTCACATCTATATTTAATTTTTTTCTGGGCTTTTTTTTTCATGTACCTGTTCAAACACACTAAATAATGAGCGCACACAAATTGCCTCCCTTGAACTTGTTTTTAAATTTAAAAAGAACTTTACTCGAATTGCCTCTCGATTTCAAAGATATCATTCACTTGAATTGCCTCCTATTTTAGGTTGTGACCCCCTTAACCTGGAATCGCTTACGATAACTGTAATTTATCGATTTCCAGTTAAAATCACAAACAATAAGTTTTTTTAAAATTAAAAACAATCATTAGTAGAGCATACAGCCAATATAAAAGGATATAAAAGTTAGGTTATTAGGACTTAGGTTAGTCTTTATATTTTAAGAAATATTAATTAATTAAATTAATTGAGTACCTAATAAGTCAATGTCGATTGATTTAATGTCAATTAAAGCTAATAAATAACTAGAAATCTTTTAGTAAATAAACTGTATCAAAAATTTCAGAATAAAAATTTTAAAAATGTAATATACTTACACAGAAGTAATAATTAATAATAATACAAAAATGATCAATAAACAACTATATTAAGTGGCTTGGAGAGGCGTGGTCAAACGCTCAATCTGCGGAAACGCTCCGAGTGTAAGTAGTAATAAGTACGTACTGGCTGGCGTTGATAACTCTCGGACGGATGACCACCCGGAATTTTTAACAACAAAATCCTTGCCACACATACAATACGTACAACTAATAACTATAGATGCTGGGATTTAGTTCAATAAAAAAAAAAAAAATTAAAATTAATACCCAATATAATAATTAATCAATAAAAAGATATTTGGTAATTTAATATATATCTACAGTTGTAAATATTATATTATACATTTAATATATTATGAATCAATCATAATTTATACTTGATTCATAAATTTCACTAAAATATAACACTTGTATACATAATATATTGTGTTATAAGTTATAATTTATAATTGTACATATATTGTTTTATATTGAGTCAATTGGTAGTTAATTATATACAGTAGAGTTTAAAAAGTATATAAGTAAAAAGGTATAATTATATGCCTATAAAAAGGTATATACGACATTTATTCAAAAATTACAAGAGTTTAAAAATAATTGTATAATAAGTCAATACAAAACAGGTGGTAGTACCAATAATTAATCAATACAAAAATATATGATGATATAATTACATTTAATAAGAAAAAAATTTGTTATAACGTTGCTTAGATTTATATTATTTAGCCAAAATGTTTAGGACCACTTATACATTTATAACCTGCCCATTGGGAGGCAACTAGTACTTAGTAGTAGACAATTTTCCTTTACGATAAAATTTAGGGTACTTCAAGAAGCAACTTATGTATATAGTCGGGAGAAAACTAGTATATGCACCTCAATTTGAGGGTCACCTAAATAATAGTATACTGTAGACCTACATATAATACTAATTATAAATGGTATTTGTACTCACAGGTTTGTTATCTGCAATCCAACATTTGCAAAAGTCGCAAAATTTCTTGCCAGTAGATTTCCAAAACTCTGTCCTACAGAAACATATGCATTCATCAATAACACATCGTAAAATCTGATACGTTGTACGGTTTATTTTTAACACATTATATTTTATTACACATAGTCACAGTTCAACACTATTTTCAGTTTATAATAGTTCAAATACTGCATATGGCTGCTTTCGAGTTTTAAAAAATTAAAAAGATCGTTAACATTTTAAGACACAACTAGGTATAATTAAATGTATTGAGAAATAGTTCTACTTTTAAGTATTTAGATTAGTTTATTACTTTACATTATGATTTTTTAATATATTTCATTGATATTTATAGTTGCTATTTTATTTGAACAACTCTTGAATTTTCCAGAAAACACCACATTTAAATTACAATAACATAGACTAAGACTATTGTCGTTATTTTAAAGAATTATTTGTAGTTAATTTATCATATTAAATATAAAAACAGATGACAGCAGCCATAAGTAAATTGAGTAAGTCAGTTTGAGTATGGTATACATTAGGTTTACCCATACCTACATACTTCCATATTTTAATCTTGTACTTCAATAGTAATTTATAATATTATATAATATTATGTGCCTAATACCAATACCTACTAAATACCTACTATAATTACCTAGTATATAATATATGTAATAATACAAAGTTTATACTAGAGTATTTCAACTGTTGATACCCGTATCTATATATTAAAGTTGTCTTTGGTAATTACCGAACATACCACGCTTTGGTAAATACTGAAAACACCGTACCTCGGTAATCGGTAGGTATTTTCAATGAATTTAGAAGTGTTTCAACATAGGACAATTTAACGTCTATTTCAAAAATTATTTTTCTAATTATTATGATTATTGATTACCTCTATACATTTTAAGCTATTTTCAGTAACAACCGAGTCCCGGTATTCAAAAATACAGCCAGCTCTAGTATCCACTCGTGTATAGTAAACCATTATGCCATTATGCCATTATGTAAATTATATAAAAGGATTTAATAATGAACCAAATAAAAATATATAAATCAAAATTTGATTACCATTGATTGATTATTATAATTCATTAGTAATCCCTCAGTTGTTTTCTTTGAGGTTTTTAAGGTATAGTCAGCTAGTCTGTAATACTGACCTTTTAAATTACAGACATAACCAACCATAGAGTCTGCATTACAAAGTTTACTTCAAAGGAAGTCATAAATATCATATATTTACATAATGTAGGATAAGCCTAAGAACATGTAAATAATTCAAAACATAAATCTAAAGCTAGAACTCAATGATGGCGTACTTATCTCCAAAGTAAAGGTTGATGTCACCATAACGTATTAGAGCCAATTTTATTCCAAACTCATCTTATATACAAATCCTCTAATCAACCACCTTAATGTGTCTCTCGACAGCAGCCAAAAGTTTCAAGTCAGCGTAAACAAAACAAATTTCTACTTTGACTTTAAACAAGTTAAAAATGATAAATAACCCGTTAATAGGTATTCCATTTTCTCACTGATGACACATTCTGTCGTCATATTATGTTTTTATGCAATTTATCCAATTTATTTACATATTGTACACATTCCTAGCTTAGATAGTATTATTATTTATAAAATGAATTGGGTTGCCAATGATTAAAAAATAGCAACTGCAGTTAATAATTACTGTATAGAATAATATATTACGCAAATATTGTACATATACTAACACATACATACGTACCGAACTACTGGCTACTAATAGTATTATCGAACTATTCATATGTTTCATTATTTTATTTTATGTTACGTAAGTTGTATTATTTCAAAATTAAGAATGATTTGCAGAAAATTCAGCTGTCGTAATTTAAATCACATAATAAAATTATCCATAGTGGCTCTAAACTGAAATATACCGAATTTTTAGTTGAGCTGAATGCTGAGAGTTATTCAATATAATAATACGGGGGCTAGTATTGTACATCATTTACCTATTCCAGGGTTCCAGAATTAAAGTAAAATTACATTACGAAAGGTAGGTAAATGTAGGTAGGTATAATAAAATAATAGGTGTGCAATATGGTAATTGCGCCAATATTTGAAACGGATGTTAAACCCACGCAGAGATTATTACAGCGTGTATTACATATATGGAGCAAATGGAGTATCCTTCGTCTGCAGTATTCGAGTATATTTAACGCGAATATAATAATATTATACAAGGAGCAAAAAGCTTTCGTTCTTTATTCGCATTGTGTACCTAAAGCGTCTAAGCATTGTTTTCATCGGTATTGTATAATAACTAATAATACGCTGATGTAACAATGAAACATAGGTTATTGATATATAGATATAGGTTTTTTGATCACAAAAATATATCATATAGGTATTGTGTGTACCTACGCTCTTGTTATATCTGAATACGACGATACAAATAAACGTATTATATTCAGTAACGAACTAGATGATTTGTCGTCGTAATCCGCAACGAACACTATTTTATCCCGAATCCTGGATATTGTGCCAACGAGCAAGCACGCAGATCTCGCTGTATATATATAATATATATACCTATTTTATATAATAAAATATTATTGTATACAATGATGTACTTTCAGGCTTTAACTATCATACCATATTAATGACGTATTTCGTACGTAGAAACAGTAGGATGGTATAGGAAGCCTTATAAGGTATATCGGGTGTTTCGAAAAAGTCCGTAAAAAATATTTAGGTAGGTATCATACGGCTGTATAGGTAAAGTCAATGTAATACCTATTATAAAATATTATTAGCCTTTGCTGCTGATGTTAAATATATAAAGATCAATAAAAAAAAAAATTATTACAATGAATTGAATCCCATGTCTATATAATAATTTACAAATATATGTGTACCATAACCGAAATATCGGCAAAGCTTAAGGCACCATATAATATTCTGATGACGAGCTGTAGACATTTATGCAGCCCCGAGCGCTGATAGGATAATTGTTGTACCTAACTAGTCGAAAGACTGAAGTTTATGTCGTATACGTACTTAGATAAATCTTACGCGTTACACTGCAACGTCCAATGTACGAAGTGCATAAGGACTCACAAATACGTTAACATAGATATATAGAGTGGTAATATTGCTGCAGGAATGTATTTGCTAGTTGATAAATATACCAAAGTTATGTAACTTTACTATGTTTAATACTATAATATAATATATATATATATATATATATAATTTACACATTTAATGCATGCTACTTATATATTATACATTTATAGTGGATTTCATGAGGATTCTTAACTAAATATGTACAGTCATATGGTTTCGGTGTAGTGACCATTATTGTTCTAACAACATTAAAATAGTGATTATTCGTTGGCTCCCTCCCCCAAAATATGAATATCTATACAGTATGTATAATGTATACATATATATATATATATTATGTGTTATATTAGTTTTTACAAAAATCAATTTAATGTTTAATATAAATAATATCAGTTTAATTTCACAAAACATGATTAACATTGGTGCTCGACAAATATGAAAAAGGTTTGCCTACATTAAAAACAATATTATATAAGTTTGGTCCACCATACAAAATGGCGACGTTTTTAGACAAAAAAAAAAAATAAGAAGAATAACCTACTCTGAAGTGGGGTAGTTGCACGTGTACATGTATATATGCGTACAGTAAATATATAGACGTAAGTACGATGAGGGTACATATAAATATAATGTGTTTAAAAATGACACATTGATGTATTACCTATTATTATACCTATATGTTGTATTCAAATTACGATGACCATCGGCAATATTATTATACTGCTGTAGAAGCGGCCGGCGGGGAAGAAGGGATAGGCGTTTGACTAAAATTAACGATCCGGCAGCCGACTAGCAATCGATACGTATACCTACATATGATTTGGCGGACGTCGTTGCTAATAGAGGGCATTTAGCCTGTGGGGGCACAACCGATGATCTAAATAAGGAATCTAGTCTAATACGCGGCGATTGGCAATCTCCGAGACTAACCATTTTGTGACCGTTCCAAAAAGAAAACAAGAAAAGCCGTTTAGGCACATAATATTAATAGAACATTATAAGCATACGTCCGGACTATATAAAGTTTAAAAAAAAATAAACATAAACAAATGAAAAAAAATCTTTTGTATACAACGCGATATAATATGCCATAATATTAATATCGGAGCATCATATACTGATAAACCTAGGTAAATATACAACTTCGTTAATTATTAGAGTAGTTCATAGTTGTACGATTTAACGTACTATCAAAATTCGAGTATATACAACACTTTTTTTTTTACTATAAGAAATATACAATCTGTACCCCGAGACACAATACGAATATGGGTTAATTTATACAGTGACATGAAATGAGTTGTTGGAAGGAGCCACCCAGTAGTGACACTTCCTATTGGCTTTATAAATATTATACTAAAAGTAAAAAAGTTAACCATAAAAAAAATATCAGAAAAAACGGACGTCCGCAATGGTTTCTATTTCTCTCGACGGTGCCAAAAATCATAAAAAAAATAAATAAATAAACAAATAATCATAAATATCTTCCGATGTCTGACCACTGCCCGCGAACGTAGGACCTTTTTAATTACAATATTTATTATAGCCATTAATATTTATAGCCAGCATCGTATGTACGTCGGCCTCGTCCTATAGCTGGCGACGGCCGACGTAACGCCAACATACTCGATGACGGCGTAAATTATTACAATAATATATTATATTATACACTATAAATCTATGATATTACTAAAACATACCATACCTACTTATCAGGGATGGAACTATGGGAGTATCCGAATATACCTATACATGGAATCCAAATACTCTGGATTTAAGGAATCTAAATAATATGTATTTTAGATTTTTCTATACAAATAAATAACGTAAAAATCAATAGATATTATGCTATATATTATTATTTATTATATATTTTATACTTATAATTGATTATACTCTTCAGAAATTGAAAATAACACATTATCACACTCGAGTAGATTTTAATATTTTATATAATTCACAATAAATGTAAATATTATATATTTTTCGGTAATTTTAAAAATAATCAAAAATAAATACATAAATTATAAAAACGGTGAAATTAGGTAACCGATCGGTAGTACAATAGTGTACCTCGTCATTGAGTAGGTTTGTAACTTAAACGGATGTGTAGTGTGTTAAATTTGGATTCAATGATAAATCGTTGCATCCGAAAACAATTCTGAGAGGAGACTGTAAGCCTAATCGAATTCATAAATAATTTTTATATTTTCCCTTGTATACCTTTATGAAAGAAAACATGTCACAAACAATACTTTATGACTGATCAGATACTGAAACTAAGATTGAAAAATGAAAATATTTTGCCCCCCTCCCCTGAAAAAATTTCTGGGGACATTCTTGCAGCTATCTACGATTATTTGTTTTTAAGTTATTTATATTACACTACATTATTAGTATACTGTTACTTATTGTCACACATTTACAACACAACAAAATCAATTTTGTTGGAAACTGGTTTTGAGGTAAAATCCCAGTTTTTATTTTATTTTTTATTATTTTTGTTTTCCTCGATTATTTTGAAAAATACTAGGAGTGTTCAATTTCAATCTCACAAAAGTAACAACTAGTTACAATTTTCCATTAGAAGAAGCTCTCACAAAGTGGAAGATAGAAACATTTTTTCTACTAAACTATGGTGTATACAGACAAAACAAACCCACACATGATTATTAAATCAATACATTCATCGTTTCGCTCAGAATCTAAAATGTAATATTGAATGATTTTTCACTGAGACAATCAAGGCAATTTACCTATAACATCAACTACGTATCTATAATTAAATAAAAGTTGACGATTGTGTAAACCATCTCAAAAATTTCAAGTCAATATATAGGTTTGTTTTATTTTCAGATTTCAGTTCAATATAATAGTCATATATACATGCATAAAGTACGTCTGCATTTGTATAGGCAGCTCATTGACAAGACGAGTTGAAGCTAGGGGCTAAGGACCAACCCTCTACAAAGTGGGAAGTTGTATAAAATATACACTCATTTTTTTAAACTACATCTAGCCCAGCTTCTACAGAATGTTTATCCCAGCTACGCTTTGCCTGTTCTCACATATAAATCTCACTCAATGTGTATGTATAAAGTAGTAGCACAACGAAAGGGTTGGATTACCGGTAGACCCCCCTCCCGTAGCTGTAGAATGGTACTTTTTTGTTATTATCAACCAAAGACCTTAAGTAATAATTAATATTTATTATTATGCTTAATATTATGATCATCAATGGTAAGCAGCTATATATAAATATATAATATACAGTTGTATGCATAAACATATTATACAAGCGTTTTTTTGGATTAGAAAGAACGTTGTACACTTGAATTATTGCACTTACATGCTAAATTAAATATTTAAAAAAAAATTTCATAGTATCATTTGCACATTTGTAACCCACGTTAAAATATATTTACTGTTTTAGCGACTTCGAATTGAAAACAAAATACGAGTATGTATAATAGCATTTACACTGGGTGGCACGTACATTTTTACGGTCGGATATAAACTTCATAGAGACTTATCAACGGGTCAAGTATATCATAGTCTGTTATTACGCACGGAGACACCGCATATTATACATATTACATAAAGGTAGTACCGTATATCTGTGGCCTATACAGTAGGTACACCTTAATCCTTGGCAATGGATTCTTAAACACAGATGTATGGCAACGAACTACAAAAGCCGATTGGAGATGTTGTCCCTTTGATTAATATTACACTCATGTCAAAACAGTAACCGAATATAACTCTAGTACATTGAAATTCACGCTGCATACCGCACACCCACGGTCTGTTGTCAATCATTGGGAATTCGACGCGAATTGGCAGATTACTTACTCAATTTTTTTTTAAAGATTACTACCATTTATTTTAAATAAAACAGTAACCATGATTTTCCCATAAACCACTTGTGTTATATACGAGCTAAAAATAATCCAAAATCGAAAAAAAATAATAGTAACTATAATATTGTGTATTTGTGTCTTTTTCTTAAAATTTAAATCTAAATCAATTACATTTTACATATCCTATTAACATAATAAAGTTACAAAATTACATGATTTAAAATAGCATTGAGTAACATGGAAAAGTAATTGGAATGAACATCCATTATCCATACAATTTCACTAAAATTAAAATATGCAAAATATGAGTCGAGTATCGAGTAATACAGAGACAAACAATATATTATGTACGTCATGATATTTATTGAGTATAGGTAGTATTGAACAAATTTACCAAGTAGATACGATAGACTTTTTCCTTTAATTATCACATATTTATAATATATTATCTAAGCTAACAGATACATTGATAATAATATATCTAATAAATAAATCACTTCTATTATGAAAATTAATACTATACGATATGAATAATGACTAAACAAGACTAGAATTGTTAGATAAACATATTAAATGGTAACAGTGTAAAAAATAATTGTCTTTTAAAATTATCTACAACAATAATATAAATATATAATATATACCTACATATTAAATATTTTATATATTATTATATAAAGCTAAAGAATACAATATTAATATATTAAAACGTATGTCAAGTTAAAATTATTTCTAGATTGGACCCTAGGTTTTATAATAGCAGTAGCATTATTTTAATATATATTTTGTAAATGTATAATATACCCAATATTATAGTATATGATTAAATTCAATATGTTAAATGTATTGGTGTTTATAATTACTATAATAATAAAATTATATTCACAGGAATTTTACCTATATTAAGAAATTTAAAAGATGTTTACAAAATTTAGTACACAGTCTACTATAATAAAGCAAAAAAAAATATATATATATTAATAAATAGGAACATAAATTTAAATATAATTAATAGTGAAGGCATCTGGTATAAAGTATATAACAAAATTATAAATATTTTTTTTAATACTATGTACTAGCCTTGTATGCTACTTGCTGAAATGTGTTGCATGTTATGCCCAATATATACCAATAAATTGAAAGCTCATTGGATGTTTTATTTTATTTAATACATGGTATTTTTGTATCGATTAAGAAAGCTTCTAACATATTTTACTTTAATGCATTCACTTTTGCAACTATTCTTCTTGTAATGGGTGATATAACATAATTATTGCTCTGGGTGTTTTAATTCCATACTTAATTTAATGTCTCCATTAAAATTCAATTGTTCGAGTCTACTCTCTTATTGATTTTGTTTACTTATCAGTCTTATTCTTTACAGACAAAAGTAATTTTGAATTTTTTATTGAGCTACAAATTCACATGGAGTGCACATGTTTAATTTCAGCACAAATGGTTTTGTGGTACGTAGCTACAAGACAAGTACCAATACAATATACTACATAATAGCTACCTTACAGTGACAAATTATTAAAACTTAATAAACTAGAATTTTCTTTGAAACAAAAGTAATCCCATTAAATTACTTCCCTTGCTTTAGTTATACCTGAGAATATTATTTAAATTGCAATTAAGTGTCAATGAATAAACATATAGTGATAAATGTATAAGAAATGTGTGTACATTTAAATTACCTACTTATGTTGTTATACATAAATATTTTTTGATATTTTTGATTTATTTATTACATGCATATAAGACTAAACCAAGTCAATAAAACAATATAATATTCAAAATAAATATGCTAATTCAATAGGTATAATTGTGTGAATTAAAACAAACTATAGTAGAGGAACAATGGAGATAAATACTTTAAAAAAATTTACAATGAAGTAAGAAATTAAATTTCAATTATTGGCAACTTTAAGAATAACATATACATTAAATATAATTTGTTTTAATAGAAAATTCGAATAAACCAACACCCTGTTTAAAAGATTTTGTAAGTAAGCTCTAGGAACTCTATTTGATATTAACATTCATGTTTAGGATAGGAATCTTTAAAATTTAATTAAAGTAATGGAACTACACAACAAAAAATAATATCATTTTCAACTTTCTACAATATTTTAAATATAACATGGTTCAGTTTGACTCAGATTGAAAGCATGACATACCTATAAAAATTGTTTTCAAAATTAAAATTTACAAGGTATATTGTATTTTGTGTAGGTAGCCAGGTAAGTAATAGTTTTAAGGAATAATATTTTTAAAAAAATAATAGTAATAAAATCTATAAACAAATACTGAAATGGAACTATTGGATTATAACTACAAAAATCCATGGATGGATCCAACTCCAGAAAATGGTAGTGGAGACTTTATAGTTATTTAACAAACAAAAATCAAAAATCATAACACTTATAAGCCACTGTTTGTGTGGGAGGACTGTATGATAAGAGAAAAAAATACTATGTATTATTATATTTTGTATTGGAATTTTTTCAACGCATTTCTAAATGTTAACTTAATAACAGTATTGTTCAACTAAAATATGAAAGAGTCAAACTCAAAACTTATTTTTTTCACTACAGTAGGAAGGGGGTGGGTAATTGATCTGACTATGCTCTCATATAGATCTGCCATTGGAGACATCATTTAAAACATATTGATGTCCAGAAGTTGATCATTGTTGTGATTTTTTTCAATATAGTAAAGTCAAGTATTTATCTACTGACAATTTTGAATTGTCAGATCCAATATTTTAATACCGATGTACATATATTTTTCTTAATAATTTTATTGAAATTGGCAATCAATAATTTTGGTCGTTTTGGTAATACTTATCAATAATGGATAATGCGAATCAGCATCATACGATGGATTGTAAAGAACCTGTTTGGAATGACGTTCCCATACCAGAGTGTTGTAGTTTTGTTGTACAGTGCATATCAAACCCTCTTGCTGTGCCATGTTTATGAACTCGTACAGAGTAGTCCCTCGTTTTGGTGCTGCAACCAATGCCACTCCACCAAATGATAATGATGCTGCAATAGTATGCACCAAATCGTCACGAGCTTCATCAAAAAACAGGCAATCAGCGGCAAGTACGACATCGTAATGACAAATGTTTGCAGGTCTTTGGTCCCATTTCAACACCTAATCATCGAATGTTACCATTAGTTCCAGAGTAAATTGAAAATTCAAATATTGACTTGTTCATTTCAGGCTACTAAACGTCTTCAAAAGCATGCTTATAAACGAGAAAGAATTCAGATTGTTCCACTACAACTAAGTATTTGATTAACACAAACAAACAGTGAGTATAAAAATTAAATTAAATAAAAAAAAAAGGAGAAAAACAAATGATATATTAGATTTATTTAATCCAAATCCAATATCATTAAATTAAAATAGGTACTAATAATTACAAAAATTGTATAAATATATCAGGTTAATAACAAAAAATTGAAATAATAATAATAATAGGTAATAGAAAAAAGATCAGATTAATACATGTAGATATTAAAGAACAACAAACAAGTCTACATGTATTGGTGTCATTACTTTAATAACAATAGGTAATGTTCATCATAACTAACCGAACAAGTAACTTTGGTTGTGAACACGTTTTTCTCAAGTATACGCTCAACATTGTATACAGAATTTGGATTTCCATCTGTCAAATGAACATCGCTACAAAAACCATATAGAGCAGCCATTATACCAGCCAAACAGCTCATACCACCGCCCAGCTCAAGTACAGTCTTATCTCTGAACGAATCCAGATTTGATAGTACATAATAAGCTAATACTTCTTCAGATGGCCATATACGGACATTTCCCGTATTGTTAAAGCCCATAAGTTCCTCAGGCGTAACAATTATAGGAGATCGACATACAATTGCTGAGAAATTATTGTTTTGAACACATGAAGAATATTTAGACCATTCAGTATTGATGCATTCAATATTAAAGAGATCATAGCTTATTTGTGAAGCAAATATTTGGTCTTGACATTTTTTACTGACTGTATTTGCCAATAATTTCCATCTATTACGTGCACGTTCTTTAGCATTCATTATTCAACATATTATAACTTTTGACTTAAATTAATGTTTTTTTTTTTTGACTAGGTATCACAGAAATTGTCCTGCAATAAACAGGAAAATAAAATAATATTTATAGATAGTACTTGGTACTTTTAATCTAATTATTATCCTGTAAGGTGGGGTTAAATATTTCACAGTAGGTACATCTTGACATATGAAATTAAAAAAGTAGGTACTATTTTAGATACATATAAAACTAATAAAATAATAAAATATATATAATTAAAATATTTGTAAACAATTTAAATTTAAATTTTAAATTTTAAAATAATGAAAAATTGAAAATGTTGTTTCAATAATTTAGAATAAATATGAATATTAGTGGAACCATAAATACTAGGACATTTTATAGTTATTTGGGTCTTGAGAAAATGAATTCTAAAAATTAACAAACTTGTTCTTTAAAATTAAAAGTACCTAAGTACCTACCTAACCTACCACATTTACAATATTACAAGAACTGTATAAGTAGTTGAATACAGTATTTTATTATAATACTAATCAACCTAAATGTAGGTATATCGCTTAACAATACCATAAATTCTAATCGGCTTAGGTATCAATAAATCTTGTATGCCTACTTAAATATTAATACTATTATTTTTCAAAGTCGCTGAAACACAAATACTTTTCAACAATGATAGTTTTTTTAATTTAATTAATAATTTTTTTTTCTAAAAAAAAATTAAATAATGAACTAATGAAAACCTCAATAATACATTATCATATTTTTTTTTTATTGTTAATAGTGTAAATTTCTTAATATTCATAATATTATTATTATTGACATAAGTATCGAGCATATAGTTATTAACGCTAGTGAAAGGAGCTGGTACTTACATTTTTGGTGTATACTGTGTATGTCTGTGAAATAAGTAATAACTAACAGAAAATAAAAAAAACGTACAGTTATTCACATGATTAATTCAATAATACATTATACAAGCAAAAACGTTTTAAAACAAACGTTCAAAAAAACACTAAAGTTTAAAAAAATCACTGCTGCAGATACTTGAAAAATTAGAATATAGGAATTAGGAGGGGCAGAGTAATATTGATATCCTTGCCATGATGGCCAACTTATGATTATGACTTATGATCAAATCCTCCTCACAATGAAAGAATGGTTTTCATATTTTATATACATGATGATGATTTCTTACAATCAATGTGAATTAATAATAACTATATTATTTGTTTGTTACACGAAAGTGAATTTTCTTAGAACACTAACGTTTTTTCTATTAACAATTTCAAAAAAAAATAGAAACCAATTAAGTAGAATCCACCTTGATAAAAATATTATGTTTATCAGATTTATTATCATTTCTTGTCGTTATCAATATTATCATAATTGTAAAAACCACAAGAAGATCAAACACAACACAGAGATTCTAGTCATTCACCAGAAAGCCGGCTTCTTTTGAGATTACATTTTATTGAATAAATCGTAATTTCAAATTTGTTGTAATTAAATGCCATTTAAACAAAGGTGGTTGTGAAGACGAATAAAAATGAGAGCATACAGACGACTTTGTAATTATGCTACAGCGGCAGTAAAACAAGAAACGCAGTATCAGATTCCGACAGCCGCACGCACGGAAAAGAAAAATCCGGTTTGAAATTTTACATTCACATACCTCTTGTATATTGTACCTTTGTATTACTGTTCATTCATTTTCCATTTTTAGGGAGACCATGACAGTCATGATGTATCAAAATTTTACACCATAGATCCTAAAACTGTTAGCAATATATTTCATACTGGTGGTTTGCCAAAACCTTTCACTGAGCAAACCAATATGTTTGCTGAAACTGCGTTGATGATACGAAAGCCAGCTCTGGAAATTATTAACAGTTTGAAATCCACCGATTTCCAGAAACCAGCTGTCCGATATTTACTATGTATCCTTTAAAAATTGTGTTGTTATTTTTGAACTTACTCTTAATACATAGTTGAAACATATTTTCCTTATGTTAATTTATAGATGGCCAGACTGGTAGTGGTAAATCACTCAGCCTTGCTCATATACTCCATTATGCTTATAGCTCAAAATTCATTTTATATCACATCCCTTATGGTATCTATATTGATATTTTGCATTTTATAATGTTCAACATTTTTCTAATAAAACAATTTTTTTTAGTTCCAGTATGGCTTAAATATGATCGTAAAGAAGTCAACTGGTCATCTTCTAAGAACGGCATGGCTGACATACCATTAATAGCAGCTCAGTGGTTAAAACATTTTGTACATCAAAATGGAGCTTTATTAAATGAACTCAATGTAACTATCTTATAAAAAATGTTGTAACTTTATTATTTTATGAATGGATTGTTATTTTATTTCATTAGCTTACTACAAGTCAAGATTATGTTTGGAGTCAACGAGAAACTACACCTAAAGGAACTACACTAAATGAATTAGTAACACATGGCATAAATAGAGCTAAATATGCATGTGATTGTATGGATATACTTCTAAATGAGTTAAAAGCTCACTGTTCAAATAATAAGTAAGCTTATCTTATTAATATATTATAATTTGACTGTTCATAAATCTTATAGTGACTAATGGTAAATATATTTCACATTAATTGCACATTTTAAATGGAGAATTATAGCAGTTGAGCTTGAAACTTCAATTTTTTAAAATTCAAAATAGTTACACAAGTTAAAATAAATCATTAAATATAATTTAAATTTCTTAAATTTTACAAAATGTAAAAAATTGTGGAAATAAAGCTTTTGGCCAGGTAAAATACTATTAAGAGTATTATTATAGTACTACCTTCAATGCATTGAAGTCTTAATACTACTTAATGACTTTGAAAGAGGACCAAAATATAATATACATAAATAACAAATTTTATTAGACTTAATTGCATATTTCTTGTATCAATTATTCATTAAAATTGATTTTAATTTTTTAACAACACTTATTATTATATATATTATATAGGTAACTAACAAGGTATACCTTATTCATACAAAATTATTTTAACATAGTTATTAGTTGTATAGCTTATCATGAAATTGTATTTAATAAAATAAACAACAGTGGTACAGACAAATCTTACTGTTCCTATTCAGAAATCATTACACATTGTTAAGATAAAAAAGCTATTAATCTTAATTTCAAACTTGTAAGCTCATAATTAAAAATATATTAGTTGTCAAGTGTTAACGAAATGTTGATTATCAATTAAATTAAATTTTTTAATTAATTTACTGATGTTTACTTTCATAATAATTCAATAACTTCCAAACCAATGTGAATAAATACTACATCATTTTACAGAATTTTTGAATATGAAGGTTTGACAATATAATATTGAATCTTAATTCTCAAATTATTTTAGTTATTACATAATTTGAGGGACTGTTTAAAATTATTACTTTTAGTGATTACTAAATTAAAAATTTTAATATAACTTGTAATTATAAATTTATTTGTAATGTATACCTTCGAGTAGGTTACTCGGACATATAATTAAATTATTTTATAAAAAATAATAATTTTTTTAATATAATTTATTGAATAATCATGTATTATAGATATATAATTCGATTTTAAATTTACAATAATTATAATTTTAGGTGCAAAATGTTAGTGGCAATTGATGGATTTAATGCATTCTTCAATGAGAAAACCGACTTGAAAACAGAAGACAGGGTTAAAGTAACTCCACAACAAATCACTATGGTCCAAACAGGATTATCAGCCGTTCTTTCTGATTGGGTAATGTATACTATGTTGAATATAAAATATAAACAATAGCATACATTTGCTATTATAATATGTTAAATAATTAATTGTGCTATACTGCTATTCCAGAATAATGGTGCAATAGTTATGGTCACATCGCCTAGAGCTGCTTTAAACACAAGAAGAGAGTCTCATTTACCACTTTACCTCATTGGCCGACAAGTAAGACAGTATCTTGTTATTTTTTTTTTTTTTTTTGTATAGTTGTTTAAATAATTGTATTAAATTAAAGAATTGTAATTAAAATAAAGTACTGAAAAAGAAGTTAGAAATGACACACATTTCTATTATATTTATGATTTTAGATTATAAATAATAATATAACGATAAATCATTACATTAAGAAATATAAACTATTTTGTGTATTTAGTGATTTGCACTATTATACAAATTGAAAAGCCACATTACATTCATAGGCGGAGATCCTTTGAAATATTGAGGGGGGCTTAAATAGTTGGTAGCAAACAAATCCGTGGGTGCTTTGCCCTCACACCCCTAACACTTTTTTTATATTTATAATAACTCATTAAAATAATTAAAAATTCTCATTATTATACCTACTAATTAGAATACTCACAAAAAAGGAAAAATGATTAAAATACAATTGCCATTTTTAACTTAATTGTATTAACCTATTACACTTTTTTTCAAATATATTTAAAATAGTGTCATTTAAAGTAACGATTTAGTTTTATCTTTTTCAATGTATATAATAGCCAGAATAGCTCACTATGATATCAGGCATCAGCCTAGTTATTATTGTTTCTCGTGAAATAACAACAGTAAGAAATACTAGTCCTTATTAATTATTAAATATAGTTTTTGGATCCAAACAAAAACAAATTTACATATAAATTTGATGTAAAATTCTTATTTTTTACAATTTAGGTATTTATTTAATATTAATAATAATAAATTATCCCTAAAACATTCTGTAGTCTGTATAAAAGTACATTTTGTTTCTTAAATATTTAGAGGGGCTTTAACTTCAAATTATTTATTTTTTAGGGGGGGGCTAAGTCCCCGTAAGCCCCCCCCCCCCCCGATCTCCGCCTATGATTACATTCAAACTTTCTGATTGTTTAGAAACTACCAAAGTACATTAAGTTATTCAATAGTATTTCATAATATTTGAGTATTGAATAGTTCATAATTCAAATAATATTCTGCCGATTTAATAGTTGAAATATGATACTTACAGTGGCCGTCTCTAATTTTCAATTAAGTGGTATTTATTCAATATTGGTTTTTAATTAGTGCTGGGACTCGATTGCTATGCATTTCAATGTTTTTTCCTTTAATTTGAATTGATTGGTTGTCATATTTTTCCATAATTTGGTTCATTCTTGATTAAATAGAACAACTTTTTTCGCATATTTCATAGTATATATAATTTCACATTAAGATTTTTGAGAATTGTGTAAATTTTAAATCACATTTGTTTATTTAAGAAATGACCATAGTTATTGAGTTATTTACCAAATATCTGATTTTAGTTGGACAACCAATGGAATTATCCACACATTATTTTTTGTTTTCTTATGACAAGTTTTATTCAATATAAATCCATGATTTGTTCCTATCACTTTTTGTTAATATTTGAAAATTGGAGAAAATACATCATTATATAATTTAATATTCAATGTAATAATAGCTTATTATTATAAATAATAAATGATTACTAATTATTAGTTTCGGTTTCAATTAGTTTCTGATTTGTATGTAAAAAATATATAATGTTATATAGGAATAAAATAAAATGTTTTTGCACATTTTGGTCATTATAATGCTTATTTTAATTTTTTATTGCATATAAATCCTATCCCTGGTCCTCACACTTACGAAAATTACTGAGAAATGTGTAACTAGACACATGTTAAAAATAAATAAAACATCATTACCTGTACCACCAGTCACCAATATATCAGTGGTGTGTAATGTATGTAAGCAGTTATTAATTTAGTTTTTTAGTTTTTCTCAGCTATATTATGTATTATTGTGTACTTATAATTTTATCATATATTTCCAGGGATTTGAACATATAGATCCATTCATTCCAGTGATGGTTCCTGAACTTTCTACTGTGGAATTTAATAACATGTTAGATTATTATGAAGAAAAAAGATGGTTACAAAAATCTGGTGGCAGAAAGGAGCTTGAATTCCTAACTTCCAAACTACCTGCTGATTTAATGGCTCGATGTGCACCATTGTAGTATATATTCTTTGTTTCTCGTTATTATTTAAGTAGGATAGACTTTTGAGTACTTTTCTTAAAAATTGATTTTTATGGCAATGTAGTTATACATTATCATACAAATTTGTCGTATTAAAAAATAAATACAATTTGGAATTTATAAAACAATACTAATTTATATCATTTTTGAAAATCATAACCTTTTCTATTTTGTTTCTATCCTTTATATTGATATTTTCTGATTTTATTTATACATATTATTGGAAATAATTATTAATGACAGCTTGCTGGGCTCATTAGATATAAGCATTAAATATATTATCTTCACTGGTTGTGCAAATTCACATGCTACATCAACTGATTTTAAAATTATTTATAACATACCTATCAATGTAAAAACAACTTTTACAGTTGTACTTGATTATTAATCATTTAATTTATATTTTAAAGATTTCAAATTTTAAACTCTGTTATAGTGATGTGTATTGTTAATTGTATACTATACTTGCATAACTAAGACTTACAAGCATCTATAAAATATAATAAATTTAAAAAAATAATAAAATGCTAATTAAAACAAGAGTTAATTCAACTGTCAAGTCATTCTGTTACACCTTGTATTGATAGTTTATAACCCCCATATTTAGTAAGTGAGCCCTACATCAAATGCTATGAATTTATTAGCTACCTATAAATTATAAACAATCTATATTCTGCGGCCTGTGCTCCATTACTTATTATTTTTCCATTTCTCCTTCCTTATAAATGTCAATTGATAAAGTATTTTAGATAATATTTAATTTAAATGTATACCTCATACAAGTTGCACACATAATATCAAATAAGAAAAACAAATTCAACTTCATTGAAAAGATCAATGTAATAAATGTGTTAAATTTGAATCCAACGAGCAGTCATGGTATGTTATTTCCTGTGATGTATTACCACTATGATACCTAACCTGTGCAGGGGTAAGTCCGTGGTAAGGGTGTCATATCCCCATTTTCGATTATTTTTCTCACATAAAATATATTAAGATATAACAATGAAAGTTATTTCACCGCTAGATAATGTGATCTAGAAAAAGTCAAAAATGTGTGTGCCCCATTTCAAAGAAGTTGAGTATTACTATTAAACTATACATTTAGATATAGTCACTACTCACTAGGTATAATCAGGGCCGAACTTAAGGGTCTCAGGGCCTCAAGGCAGCTTTTAAAGAAAGGCCCTTTTAAATATATATTAATAAAAACTGTTTTTAATTTGTATATTTTCAACATACTAATAGATAAAACAAATATTATAACAATATTGCTCGCACCGAAATAAAAAATTTTAGTGTTTACGGTTATACATTTATTTAAGGGTTTCGACTATAAATATAATCGAATAGAAAGAAACAATCACTGATAAACACCACGAAATGTATTTATTTATGTTTATACACGGTTCCATATTACTAAAACACAATATAATAATATTAATTTCTAAATTACTTCCTCTCAATAATATTCTATATTATACATGAACTATTTTCCGTGTAAATCAATTTATGTATGTGATACCTTTTTTTTGTGTGTGTTTCCCTGAGGGCCCCAGGAAGACAAGGGCCCCTAGGCGGCTGCCTAGTTGGCCTAGGCGGAAGTTCGGCCCTGGGTATAATAGGTATTAGGTAGATATATATTGCTACTATAGATAGTAATTTGTTATTTTAATTAGCAACACCCCAGTATGGTAGTTGTACCTACTAATGTTTGCCAAAAATAAGTCACATAGTTATTCATTTTATGGTTATAAATTATAATATACGGTATAGGTAGTTTCTATCTGAGTTATCGAAATAGATATATTTAATATAACTTACTGTTATATTAACTTGTGAGTTGATACCATTGTACCGATGTAAATATGTTCCTGGTATACTCTATAAATACTAAACAAATAGACAGGTAGGAACCTAGTTAAAATTTTTTTTTTTAAATTTCTTTACTTGAATATATTCTATATAATTAGGTTTACAGAAGTCTTTGACTTTATTTTATATATAGTGCTAGATTCACCTTACCTATATATTATTGTCCATTGATCTCTACGTTTTTGTATTATAATGTTAATTGAGACTAATTCCATTTGTATCCGTTTTTCGTGGTCATACAACTCATACCTACTTAAACTTAGATAAATAATATTAATGAAAGATGATAGGTTATTAAAATAAATAATTATTTAATTAAATTTAAAAAAATATTAATATTATCATTGATTATAAATAGGTACTTTATAATCAGTGGTATTATACAATGCTGATCATTAACTTAAAGAATTTTGTTTCAACAAAAAGTACCCTTATTCCACTACATTATAAGCAAGTACTTATTAAATGTATACATTTTATAAGCCAAGCCGGTTTTAAATCCCAATGCATTCACTATACAACTATATAAAAAATATGAAAATAAGTGGGTTGATTCCTCAATTATACTTTGTAGCTATAATATTGTATTATTGTCATATGCATAGGTATTATCAATACCTATGCATATTATAACAATATCATACATCATAATAAAATGAATGTTAATTTAAGGAACAGTGAATTGTTTCAAATTTCTAAAATTAAAATGTTTTGAATAACACCAAAAACAATCGTTTGAGGGTAAATCGAAAATATGTTCAACATCATTAACACTTGAATTTAAATCGCTTTATAACCTTTATGAGGCTATGTATGCTTAACTTTTTTTAATTTCCACTTCCTAATAAAAATATTGTACCTGTTCATTCAATTTTCAAACCTTTGATATTAAAATCAAAATGTTTAATAAATAGACCTACAAAATAATTTTCTTATTTTGGTGATTTAGTTGAATAGATTTTCCTAGATTTTTGGAGATCTAAAATTCTATAGAACCAGTTTTTTCATACTACCATCACTACCTACTCAATAAAATAAATATTAAGTTAACTTAAGTGCGTGTATTGATGTAGTGTAGGGAGTGCTAAAATTATATCATTATTATTTATTAGATTGTATTTGTACATATAGGTAGAACGTCAGTTTTTGAAAAATGTAACATTGATCCATTTAATATAGATGTAGGTATCTATTATATACAAATATATAGCTAGCCTACAGGTACTCTCCCACACAGCACATGTAGTCCAGTGGTTATTTAATGGATGACCGACATATCCATATCACGTCTAGTCCACAAGTTACTTCGGATAGATATCATATAGATATCCATACAAGATTACTTCTGGACTAAATTTAATATGGATATGTTGGTCATCTATTAAATATCCACAATATCATAATGATTTACGCATAGGTAATGGCGTCGGTATAGTCGGTAATAATATAGATGCGGTTGTTATATCATCGTTTCCTGCGCAAGCATACACACAAGAGCACAGCATACAACTTATTATTGATACATGGGCACGGTGTGTTATTGTGTACTCGTAGTATTGCAGTGTATAATATTACTGTATATCACTTTAATCGTATACTAGCTAGTATATACTTCGTCATCATAATTAATAATTATTACTAAACTTATAAGTTGTATTGTTTGAACGAGGACAGCCATTTCTTGAGTTTGCCATCACGGCCGCTAAGCGCGCGCCGTGCAGTCTGAAGTCTGAGTAGAATCGTCTAGAATGACTAGACGCAACTTCCGCTGATCAGCTCTAGCGCACCGGTTGTCACTCGTCTTCATCCACGTTATTATTCCTGTGTTTGCCACCCGAAACCACGTGATGTGCTAGTTTGAGCTTTCTTTAAGTATATTAATATTATATTATAAATGCTTATAATAGCACAAACAGTAGTGACAGTACGTTTCCGTCTTAACGCATGACCTTTGCGCGAGCCCGTACTTATTTTCGTGTGCTGTTCTATCCGAGCCACACCGCGTAACCGTTAGGTCTGCGCGAGTCCGTATATAATTGTCGTGTACCGTTCTGTCCGAGCCACCACGTGACCGTAAGTCCGTTAAGTCTGTGCTACTCCGTATATAATAGTTGTGTACCGTTCTGTCCGAGCCACCATCACGTGACCGTCACAGCGTTCAAAATTTCAGATCAATCATCTATACGCATTATTGGACCCGCGGTCGACAGTGTGATCCGTGTAACGTCACCNCTAATATAGAGTTACCCCAGCGGACAACAAGAAACAAGGCTGTCTTTACTGAAAGGTCCACTAAAACTTATTAAAAACTAAATGGAATGATTTACAAAAGTTGAAAAAAGTTTTGGCAGAAGATGTACACCCTTTTTATGACACACTGCCAAATTAATCTGCTTTCAAAGAACGAAAACAGAAAATGTGATTTCAGTTAATGTAGGTATAATATTTTGTATATTTTAATAACATAAGAATAACAAGACTGTTAATGTTAAAATGAAATACTTAAATACTACTGTTAACTATTTTTTAAATTTAATTTGTAAGCTTTTAAAAAAGGAGAAGACTACTATTTTACTTTTATTATTTTACCAAATCTAACATTGTGATTAATTAATTATATTTTATTATAATATTTTAAATTTGAAACAGTATAACTGTCTAATATTAAGATCCTTAAACATGTTAAATTATTATAACTTTTAAGTGTTAACTGTTAAGTTTTAGATAGGTACCAATTAATTGGACTACCTACTAGTTTGCAATAAAAATGCAAGAAGCTATACAATAATATGTAGATTTGTATGAACGTTTTTTTTTATGTGTCCATATTTTGAAAATGAGTATAAGAATTTATAAATAATATTGCATTACCTATTTATTTAATATACTAGGCCGGTACCTACTTTATTATTTAATATTTTTATAAATTTCAACCATATTAAAGCACTGTTCAATAACACGTATCTCACAAAAACTTTAGTAAATACCACACAACTACACTCAATTTTATATAGCAATCAAATTTAAAGAATTTTATTAAAAATAATGTTGAATAATCATAATTTAATTTAAACTTGATAAAAATATGAGGTGTATATTTGTTATTCAGTTTTTTCACTCTCCTGAACAATTGGTAAAATATAGATAAGTGGATTTTCATTAGTGTAATGATATTATGGTATGGACAATTGAGTCAAACTGCTCAGTAATAGTTACAGCACATTCCATAAGTTATTCTTAGAGCATTTAAAAATTATCAAAATTTTTTTTCTCATTTTTTTTTTTCATAAACATTCGAAGTTCTAATTCTTATTTCTTACAAATTTCTACATAGTGATGAACATTTTAAAAATTTTTGTAGTCAACAATGCATACAATTTTTAATTTAATACCAACTATAAAGCTCAAAAATATAATAATACAAGATTCCTTATATTATCTTTTCTCACTGAAGTTTATAAAAAAAGTTTATTGCAATATGAC
The DNA here is from genome assembly GCF_001856785.1 of Myzus persicae. Lineage (NCBI taxonomy): Eukaryota > Metazoa > Arthropoda > Insecta > Hemiptera > Aphididae > Myzus > Myzus persicae. The sequence continues at coordinate 611,428 of NW_019103603.1, forward strand.
TTCAACGTTAGCATTATCACTAAATATGTTTTATCATATTATTTTATTTTAGGTACCTCTACAGTACCTACATATAGATTATAATAAACCTATAGCTAGGTAGTAGGTATTAATTATTATACAGTAATTTGCTTTACTATTATCAGTTTAACGGTACCTATAGGCTTAGGTTAAATTACTTTTTACTGAAAACATAAAAATGATTGTACGTATTGTTGACTAGGTAAATTGTTATTAAATTCGAGTAAATAGGTAGGTACCGATGATAAAACTGAGTGAATAGGTACCGCCTATCTATAAGTAAAATAGGCATTATAAAATACGTATTTACAAGTTTCAAGTCCTCCCGAGCCATATTTTTAAATGACAACAAATTAACTTAAGTTGATTATTCTTCGTCAAAATTTGGACTTCAAATGCGTCTTTAAAAACGCTTGCCAAGTGAGAGATCGGCGTGTAAACTTTCTTGATTTTTAATTTTCAGAAATTTACTAACTGGATGTCATATGTATGTATTTTTTGCAAAAAGATTAAACCAAAATTGTACTGAAAGGAAATTATTAATTGCTAATTCATTTTTTAAGAAGATATTTGATTACAGCAGAATTTAGGTAATTAGTAGGTTGAATATAACTGGTCTGAGTTTAAGTGGTATTAAAGTCATATTGCTTGTTTTATTTATTAAATTTCCTTGATAACGAATAGTGAAGATACCTAATATGAACATTTTCCGACACGCAAACAGTATAACAATTTAAATCCAAAAAAATAAAATCATTTTCATTTAGTGAGAACCTAAACCGGCGGAGAGCGGATTTTATTATTTCTGATCTTGTTTGATCCACACTGGTTCGGAGAAGTGCAGTAAAGATTTTCAGGACTTTACCTATAATAGCTAATTCACTAAAGAGCTTTAATAAAAATTAAAACGCATTTAATTGAGCGTTTTTTGCTTTTTTCAGCTTTAAAGCTACCCATGTAGTAAATTAACGATTGCAGATAAAGTTCTGAAAATCTGAAAACTGCACTTCTCTTAGTCAATGGGAATCTAACAAGACCCCAAACAACAAAATCCGTTGTCCAATTTCTGAAATATATTCCGCTAAATGAAAATCTAGCAAAAAATAACTCTTTTTTTAACTGTAAAAAATTAAATTATTTTGTTTAACAATTTTTGATTTAAAATGTTTTAACTGTTTTAACTAGGTACTTGATAATCCTTTTTGAATGAGCTACCAACCAACTTTCTAGTTATCGTAGTTTAGGAGAAAAGTTGAATAATATACATTTTGGGACTGTGTTTTCGTGGATTCAAATCGTTATACCGCTATTGGTTGTGATACTGAATCTCTCTCATTAATATTTTAAATTAAAGCTAGCTTAATTACCCACTTACTCTTTATTACTGAGTTACATTTTCCTATTAAACACAAATTCTTGAAGTTTTTAAAATTCAGACTTTTTTCATTTCAATTACCTTACTGACTTGATTAAAAATCAAGAAAGTAAAAAGTTATATATCAGGTATTATTCTATTTTTAGAATTCAGTAATAACTATACTTATGAGTTATGTATTTTGATAAGTACCTATGCAAATCCTAAAAATCGCTAAGCAAATTTTAAAATAGGTAACTTAAAATTGTCATCACCCAGACAACATTATTTTGCATCGATTGACTAAGCATACAAATTTCAAAAATTTCTTTTCAAATTTAAGCAAATAATTTGAAAAATGAAAATACTTGCTTAGGATAGTTTGTAGCACAAATAGTGGAGGTGCCAACTTCACGCACTTTGTTTTTCGTTCTATAGTTATTTACACAATAAAACTAATTCAATTTTTTTTTTAAATCGAGTTTTCTTAGCAATAAAAATTGAACTATTATTATTCATTAACGTTATAAAGTGACACGAAAAAAAATTTAAAAATCAAAAAAATCAATACAATTTTGTACGAAAAAAAAAAATACTGACGACAAAAATTTGCAATTATACGAAACGTAACAAGAACATATAGAATTTAAACATTACAGAAATTATCTTCTGGACAACGAAAAAAACGCATACGAGTTTTGTCTAGCCCATTTTATTTCAAAATATACACAATATACACTGCATAATATTATTATGAAAATTTCTGGATTACTACAATGTTCACACTTTTGACTTTTGACTTTCGACTTTCTTAAGTATACCAACTAAATTCACTTTGCCATGAGAAAAGATATTGATGTGTATGTTTAAGCATAATTTATATACAGTTCGAAAAGACGATTACAGACACAAAAAAATCATCATTGTAAATTCAATATAGGTACCCACATCACTCTGCTCAGAATCTAAATTAATATCAAAAATACGTTCAGTAGTTCAGTACTAATATATATTATAATAGGTATAGGTAGTTACAATTTTTTGTGATTTCTTGATTGTTTATTTTGAAATATGTTAGCCGAGTAAGTATCACTGCAATAATATGTAGGTATAACCGAATAAAACAAAAATATAACTGTGCATTTATTAAACGTAAATGCAACCCTAATAACTATCCCCTAGTCCTCTCCCTACTTCTGTAAAATATTAACCATACATATAGGTATAGATAACGATTATATTAATATTATTATATCATATAGGTGCCTATTTATTATAATGTGAAAATTCTCCAAATAAAATTTACCTCGAAAAAATCGTTTTCTTTTCTACCATTTAAGATTTTTAGGTGTTTATATAGTTATTGCATTTTAGAAGGCGGTCAAAATCAATCTATTGTTGCATATAAAAAATATCTTATTACATTGATAGCAAAAATTCAGAAACTTAATATAATGGTATCTCATTAGACAAATGTCTCCTTTTTTAATTGTTATAAAACACGTAATTGCGTCTATACGATCAACGCTGATTCACATTTGGCAATAATTATACACAACGATTTGATTTATATGTTATAATAATTACAAAATTTAATTTAAATATAAACGAATTTCTCATCCCATTGGTTGTTGAATGAACTTATTTATTATAACCTATAACTATTGTACAATTATTTGAGCAGAAACAATGCTAAATACAATCTTCAACTCGCCTGTGAGACTGGTTACTGGTTTATAGTACTAAATCGTCTAAATCTATTGGTATAGGTAAATATTTTAGTATAGGGTCCATATAGGTCTAGTTAGGAAGTATTTAGTTTTATTATTGTAATTCATGCAGTATACTACTGCAGCGGTGACGTATAACTATACAGGAGGCGATGTGGACGCATTTACCTAAAATAATAATGTGAGTGATTTAAGTACATATACCTAACATTAAATATTATAATAATAAAATTAATAATGTGAGGCCTAGTGGTTGACCGGCAATCTCTAATGCGGTCAATCATCGTCCGGCGTCACAGTCTCCTGGATGGGTGACCATCCGGGTTTTTCGCGAAGAATCCTTGCCCATATAAAAACACGCGTTCCAACTGTTCATCAACTGTGACCTCTACACAACCAATAATGGTCGATGTTGCCGAGGGTAAAAAAAATATTTAATAATACATTTTATTCAAAAATTGTTATACAATATGAAACATTTCAGCCTACCTACCGTAATATACTTGTGTAGAAAAAATAAATAAATAAAAATTGATTTCCAATACATAGTAAGCACATAAAAACATACAAACTTAATATTTTTAAAATATCCTTAGAAGTAGACGAGGCTAGACTTAATATATCAGCTCTGAATCGTTCTTCATTTAAATATCCAATGGTTTATTATCATTAAATTCAAATTAAACACTTCCATTAAATGGAGGTAGGTAAGTCGTAAGTATAACACACTTCATTGTGATCATTGTGATCATTGTGATCTATTGCCCTATATAGGTATGAGTATACTCATATTGATGAAGTTACCTAATTACTCATCAAAACATATACCATCAGCAGAGTTTCCCTGTTTTATATTTTATGCTTTCCTGTAACAAAATAATACAGGTATAGGTACCTATTATTGTATACTTATTATAATTGCCAATATATGTATAGAGGCGTAGAACTCGTGCATTATTGTATACGCACTGTATATAGTACCTACGGCTAATGGCTATACCTATACCAAAACCAAGTTGTAAGCAATTTGTGAATAATAAAATTATGCATTATCAACTGTGTAACTGATAAAAAATATTTAAAATGTAATCAATGAGTTAGATGATATCTTGTCAATAACACATTATAAAAATAAGAAAAACCCAAAACCAAGTAGTACCAGTTTAGTACCACAGCTGGTCATACACATAACATTATAGGTACAATATGTAATATGTTTAGGTGCATTGTGTATAACATGGCAAATACTTGGACGTAGGGATAATATAATACACAACTACCGCGTCCCGAATTCACATAATATCGTTATGTGTTTGACGGTGAGGGGGGAGGCGTGGTCGTAGCACCGGTGTCCACGCCATTGGCCACCGTCGGGTTTGGCCCCCTTTCGCCGCCGCTGCCGATGCTGTCGAGTCAGCCGGTCGCAATACGCTCGCAACAGTCGCAACAGTGCACAGACGCATCGCCGCGTTCCGTAACCGGTGTACACCGTGTCTGCTCTCCGAAACCGTTTATCGTGTGCGTTCTCATTAATTAATATCTGATATAATTTTGTATATTATCTCCCTGTATTAATATATAGGTAACACGAAAGACACTGTATCATGTTTTTGTAACAGTTTCTGGGGAAAAAAAGTAATACTTTTTCTTCTGTGTAATTACGATAATAATACTTGGAGTTAAATATTATATTATACGCCTATAGTATACGTGTGACGTTCCATAATCGCCAATATTCTTTACGACGAAATTTCGTGAAGACATTTTACTAATTAGTGAGTGCTTTTTGGTTTTACCTACTTTGCTTTAACCCGAGTTTTCCCGCCTTTTACCGGACAAGGTTCGACATTATTCGTTCAAAATTGGCCGCATCAAGCAGAATCCGGTTCGTGTAGCCACTGGCGAAACGGCTGCGCACGACTTGGTAAGCTTATTTATCTATAGACTATAACCTATCGACTACCAACATGATACATACGCATGAAGTTGATTTTTTTATATATACCTCTGTCAGATAGGTGTAAAGGAGTTATCGTGCAATACGTTGTAGACCAATATGATTACTTTATTATATAGGTACATTTATTATTTATGCTTATGAAGTAGGTAGGTATTATTATTTTGAAATTTGAATTTGTGCAATAATTTTTTTGCAGTCACACGAGTCTGGTTTCTTGGTGTCCTAGAGGGCGCTATCTACTGAAATAAATTTTGAAAAATATGAGCCCCGTGTTTCCCTTCTACTTAACTATTGCCTGTTATAGATAATATTAACATACATAATCAATACTCGTTAATAATAAATATATGTAAACTAAATTATTACAACACAGTTTACAAGTAGACTAGTATAGTTAAGTACCTACATGGTTTAATGAATATAAATAGTAAATGTACCTATATTGATATACCTAACAGTCAATACCTAATTATTGTAGAAATTGTATTGCCGAAAAAAATTTTATAAAATATAGAATCTACATAAGTACTAGGCAATAGCTCAGTAATACTCTAATACCTCCCTGTACATACATAATCATGATTATTGAATCTTGAAGTTTATGTGAACAATGTATTAAATTGTAATCTATCTTTGGTATAGGTAAACACTCTATAACATTAGATATCAGTTTCTAATTTAAGGTTTATATTAATAGGTGAAAATTTGAAGTAAGTACCTAGGTAGGTGACTAGATTATAAAATTGGATAAATTAGACACTATTATTTTAATATAATACTTTAAATGCGTCTATAAATGATTGTAGGTACCAATTCTACAAATATTCTATTTTGTTATTTTTAAGAGCTTAGGTATTACCATTCACAATGTATATAATACTACGTTTACAGATAGGTATAGGTAGAGGTTTTCTGTAGGTAAGTATACGTAGTAGGTGGATCTACTACCAACAGCATATACCTGCACAAAACGTTTTAAAAACTATGTATTCTCCTTTCTCCGGGCCGACAGTCCTCAAATGTTATAAAATATTAATTCTTAGGTTAATAAAGGGTTGTATAAGTATACACATATATGTTATACGTGTTCGTATCATACGGGTGTGTATCGAGAGATCTTGACATTTTTAAGTGTACGTACACACGTAGTTTTATTGTTGCATTATTAAATCCTTGTAGTAGGTAGGTAAACTATGTATGATGTATATAAATGTGTGTTATATACTTAATACAACAAATACTACTATAATATATAGTTCGTCATAATAAAGTCTAACAATAATAAAGTATAGGTACTATACATAATATACTACAACAGTGTACCTACTATTTCAGTTGCTAACAAATAAATACAAAAAACAATGCTCACTTTTACCATACGAATGATTAACATAAATAATATCACTATAAATTAAATTAGGTACATATAGATGTATACTGTATAGATAACCTTTTGTTCAAAATGTCAATATACAGTTCAGAACAAGTTTTTATTATACCTGTAGACTATAATTTAAGTTCAACATATTTAAACGGTTTTCGATAATATAGGTATGTTTTCTAAACTGTGTAAATTGAAGTTATAACTTAATCTTATATATTATATTTTAATATTTATTTAGATACTTACTACCAACGTCATGATCCTTATGTGCATAATAAGACTGAGTTTAATAAGATAAAACATATATTATATCAATGGGTTTTATTTAGTCTTTAATCCATTTACTAAATTATTTATATTTTATATGTTAACTTAAAATTCAAATAGTGATGTGAAATAGTGTATAATTGTTTTATTTTATTATTAATATACATTGTCATGAACGTTCTGCCATAGGTGATGATATTTGTACTTAGACAAATAATATTCTGGATACATGGGTAATATGAAAATAAAATATTACGATTACTAATATTATACCAACAAAACTAATTCCATACAAGTAAACCAATTTCTCAATTTGGTCGCATCCGTTTTTTTACACATTGAAAATCCCCAAATCTTTATGAAAATTAGTTTATGTATTAACTTGTCACATTAATTATTAATTGATGTTTTACACGATTTACGTAACATAATTTCCCATTGTTTAAGGCTACCAATAACTATCCAACTTTTGCATAACTATCTTAATACGTTTATTGTCACATTTAGCCTATCTAAAGAAAATGTAATATAAATTAATATTATAATATGGCTTGGTATTTATTATTATTCCAATTATCTACTATTTACCTGACCATTTATTATCTTAAGCAACGCTACTCACAACAATGATGAATAAAACTATACAGTAGCATATTATATATCATCGATATTAAATTAATTTTGTTATTTAACTTCGAACTAATTTTGTTGTAAACAAATAATTAAACTAGTTTAATACATAATGATATGACCTTGTGATTTGTCACTTAGCAACTATAGTAATGTAGATTTAACGACATAGGTAGCTATAGTTTGTACAATAATTATTATAGTCGCAAAAAATAATTTGGATATCGTAATAACTCATTTAGACATATAACAAGTAACGCCTAAGTAAATCTTGGTCTCCATACCTTTAAAAAAATGTATACATATCCTGTGCATTAAAATGAAATAAATATAAAAACTCAAAACAAAATTTAACAACTATCACAGATTTAATAACATACCTCACTTAGAATAGGTAATATTAGATACCTATATCATTATAATATAGGTACCTACTCAAAGTGTCATATTAATGTATTACGATAGTCCAGGTAGTTGGTGTATTTTATCCAAAATATAATTGAATATTGATAAATGCATAGGCAATATTTTCAAATCACTAAATCGTCAAATTATAATTTGTAGGTATCTATAAAGAATGTAAAAAACTTTTTTCCATGTAAAATTATTAAAACAATAGCACAGTTTAACAGTTATCATTTTTGCTAGTTATAACTAGCGCTAACAAGTAACAATTATTTTAACTCCAACATAAATCATTGTATATAATTCTATGATATTTACTTTGAGAGCCTAGATTATAATTATTATTCTCTAATATTACCTACAGGTATCTATAAACTGATTTTTATAATTTTACAGTCAATTATATTATTGTATGTAGTTTAATAAATTCAGTAAATAGACATAACATAAGCTAATAGGCATTTAAAACAATTATCACCATTAATTAAAATAATTATTTGGTTTTAGTTTTAGGTATTATTTAAAATCATTGTGTAAATTATAATTAAAAACCCATTAAATAATTATTAATCAATTATTACGTAACTTAAAAGTTCAATGAAGTCGATTGATATCTTTATTTATGATGCAAAATATGTTCTAATTCTATAATTATAAATAATAAATTACCTGTTAACAACCTGCATTTTTCATATGGCATAAAACAAAATATTTGAAAAGCAATTTGAATGTAAAACAAGTGACAACCTAATATTTAATAGACATTTACACATCATGCATCATTTAAATATATATATAGTTTAACGTTTTTAAATATTTTAGTTACTTATTTTAAAATACAAAGAATAATATTAGCACTACGTGACTAAATAAATTACGTTTTTAAAAATGTGTTAAAAATTATTGAACATTGTTAAAGTTTTACTTCTATTTAAAAAAAATTGGTATCTATGAGAAAATAATACATTAATTAAGACATTAATAATAATAATAATAATAATAATAATAATAATAATAATAATAATAATAATATACATGTTATGACACAAATTCATAATAATTATTAGAAAAACAGATAATATTATGATATTATATATAGTATTAAATGTTCTTATAACCAAATCATAAGCCACAGAAACAAAATAAATAAACTTAAATGGGAAGATGAATACTTTTTCGAGTATTATATACTCAGGTAGGTATACTAAGTGTTATATCTACATATTACATCAAAATAAGTTGTCTTAGTTTCATAAGTTTGAATTTGAAATGTCTGTATTTAGATACAGATTACAGATACTATCATATTTATGGTATTAAACGTGTTTATATGTGTTGACATTTTGACTGGAGAATTTCAGTACAATGCTTGACGCTAAAAAGTGTCCTTGGTCCTTACCGATATAGACTTACATTATGTTAAAGAAATTGATGTGTATAGGGTCGAACATATTTCTGGGATAAATCCTTTCGGTACAATACAAACATTTATTTAGTTAGGGTTATATAGAATTCAGCCGCCGCAGCCATCATCGGTGTTCAAAGGGACCGATCAGATATTTTTACAAGGGTAGTTTTTTTCTCAAGGACAAAAAACTAAATCATAAGTCATAATAAAAAAAAATATATATATAATATATTATACATAGTTACCTACCTAGTAAAATTAAGACGCCACGATAACAATGAAAGAGTTATTTTTATTTTTGAGGACTTACATGTTATAAAATTGTATAATTTACAATTGAATTGTTACTTTATAAGTACTAGGTAACATAATATTCATATGAATAAAGTATTTAGGGGTATACATAATAATATGTACTTACGACCTACGTACGACTCACCTACGAATGAAGTATTATAAGTTATGGTCATTCAATACGATCATTTGATGACGGAACTTATAGTATTTAAAACCTAGAAATAATACCTATATAAGATATTATGTTCATTATTATGTTCAAAAGACTGTAAAGTTATATGTTAGTTATTAAACATAATCATTTATTAATTATTAATACAATATTTTGAAATAGATCAACTATTAAAAGTCTTTATAGTTTACATTAAACTTTATGTTAGTAAATTATTATATAATAAATAAATAAACATAATAAATAAATGCTAATTGTTTTAAAAAAATTTAACAATTTAAATTTACTCTTGGCATGTTCACAATAAAATTAAAATCAGTTGTATAATAATATAACCTAGATGAAACTAAATTAAGTTTATACAAATTTTTGTTCTGCTTTCAAAATTGATAAGATTTTAGACTTGTGACCTCTGGCAGTTTATTACGCTCCAAATATTAGACTACATGGGTACCTACATTTAATTTTCCAACAATATCGTGCGTAACTGCAAGAATATTATTTGTATTTAAATAAACCCACCTCTGAAATTAGAATCGTCACAGAAATACACAATAAATTATCAACCTTGTCTCTTACAATTGACCACTTAGAATTAAGTAGACTGTCAATTTAAATAACGTATACGGCCGCCCTCCTCCCCCGCGGCCAACGCATAAACGATAATTGAAGTGTTTTGACATTATATAAATATACATTAACATGTGTATACGTTTCCGTTCCGTCTTCTATGGAAAAACTGTGTTTTTTTTCTGTTTAATATTATCATTATTGTTCGAAGGATGTTGTGTTTTGTAAATGATATGTATGAGACTTATTCATTATATTATTGTCCTTTGTAATAGTATGCGTGCGTATATTGGACTATAAAAGACCCGGACAATCGTCATTATAATGGAACTATATATGTGTGTATATACATAAACGTTATATTATTATATAGGTGTACGTTTTCAATTCATTTTTTTTTTTTTGGGAGGAAAAATTAATAATAATAATAGACCACCCGACCGCCTTCTTAAACAAGTGCCGATTCCTGCATTACAATATGTTTGACTTGTTAATCAAGCTGCATATGAGGAAACATAATGTTGTAATTAAATATGATAATGAGTCATGGCTTATTAACTATTAACCCCCAGTTTCGAGACATTATCCGATTTTTTAAAACCTCAGTACATATATAACATATAAAAAACTGATTTTCTTTAAAATATGTAAATAGTGATTTAAGTGATTTCACACCAAACTGGGATATTTATTGCACTTTAGGTAGGTACATAGTATAATACATTTTATTTTAAGAAATAATTACTTGAAATATTTTCTGAATTTTCTGATGGTTTGGATTTTCCTGGGTTTTAAAATAGGTACCTACTCACGTTACATGGTAATAAATAATAATATACACTTAAGAGTATATAATAATATGATCATACATCTTACATTAGTAATCTATAGTATATACATTAAAAAAATGTTTCTTTATTCTGTAAATTATGGACTTGAAAACTATACTAGACTGTTTTCAATAAGTCTTGAGAAGTTGAGACTCAATGGGTGTTTATACCTTATTTTTTCAACCCTTGGTTGCTTACAATTTAGTTTTGGCTCACTAAAGTCGAATATTTTTATATTTATTTAAATGGTTGTTATTGGTTTCCATTTATATTATGAGTACTGCTAGAATAATAAGAAGCAACATGGCATATTACAAATATTGTTACAAAAATATTTTTAAATATGTTTGATAATATAAAATCATTAGTTTTATTACGAATATACTAATTTCAACCCTGAGTATGACATTGATACGACTATTAATTTAAATGAAACAAAATGTGAATAACTTAACTTTTAGACTCTTATTTAATTACTTATTAGAATATGTTTAGACAAATTAAAATTGGGGTTTTTCATAGCTTTTCGTTAGTGTATTAAAATAACGTATAATAATAATTAAATACGTATGGGACAGTCATTGCTCATCATATAAGTTATAGTATTACCTATACAGATTAACTGTGGTATATCAATAAAATTAATGACTTAATGGTATAATAAAATTGCACTAGTTCACTAGTTTACAATACCGAGTTTTGAATAATTTTCGTACACCCCTAACTATGGAGTCTATAACAATAAAATCTGTATGGTCGCCTTTTCGGTGTTCCAATTGTTCAAAACATAAAAATATATAATAATAACAATAATGTTTAAAAGAACGTATTCATAATAAACACATACAACCACTTCTTAAAACCCCTGTCACATTGTTACTTGAGAATATTACAGTATTCTTTCTTTTATCCCCTTCTTATTTTATATTTTTCATCCCTGTGGTGGAACGTACTTAAATAGTGACCAGATGTATACAACATGCTCCTGAACGTACCTACCCTGTGCACAATATTGTTAGATTGCTGGCATATAATATAATATATAGATACGTGCACATTTTATACGATGTACTATGGCAACATGTGGTGTCAGGTTTTCAATACTCAATGACTTTTGTATTTTTATTAAATGTTCAAGATTAATCTGTTGCTTATAAATATTTTCTAAATATTGTGATATCAACATGTATGAAATAGTATAACATAATATTATAATTTTATAATATATTTTTAAACATTACTTGTTATTTGTTATTTAATGTCTTGTGAATTAATATTCCATAATTGATAAAATTGAGTAATAATCATAAAATATAACTGTATCCAAAAAAATGTATTAATCAACAAAATAAGCAAAATGTTTAGTGATGACGATGATGATATAAATGATTACCTCGATATCTATCTCAAATTTAATCTTCATAATCATGTACCATCCATTTTTAAATAATTTGGTAACAGTTTTAAAATTGTTTGATAGTTTATTATTTTTAAGCCATCTGTCATAATTATTAGCACTAGAATTTGTATGCAATGGTATGGTTTTTTCTTTGTAGCGTCCTTTCACTAATTTGGTTTTTACTTGCTTGATGTCCATTGTAAACAAATCATCTCATATTGATAAAATCTGTCTATTAATATTTACTTGCATTCAACATTTTATCTGCAACAAAAAATGCAGGTCTTGGGGTATACTTTAATGCAAATAAAGGCCACCAACAGCAGCATAAATACCAACATGATATTAAGTAGATAATTTTAAATTCTTACATATAATTATTAATTAGGATTTTTTCTTGAGTGTTAAAAACAGCATAAATGTTATGAAGGGTAAAACTATATAAAATATATAAAGCTTACATAATAAGTAACTTCAGTTTTCTTATTATAATTTATTTTTAAATTGTTGGTAAATCCTTCATTTTTAGTTAATAATAATTTGGAAATTATTGGTAATTTAATTGTATATTAATAATATTGTTTGTATTTTATATATCATATATTATTATGTATCATTTAAATCCTATAACTAAATAAATAATATATTTCAGATTTCTGATATTATACTCGAATGTATAATGAATAAACCTATGAATCATTTTTTCAATTAACTAGAAAAAATGTGAAATATTTGATATTTTAAAAAAATTCATAAAAACAAATTATTCATAATATACACATTCAGACTATTTAGACTCTTACTGAAAAAACTAAAAATAGTAATTTCCCTTTAGAAAAAAAACAGGAGCACTGAGAAGTAACGTTTTGAGTGATGGCAGGTGATGTTTATAGGTTTTTTATTTTAGCTCTTTGGACTTAAAAAAAATGTCGAGTAAAAAATAATCAAACATTAGTAAGTTTAAGTTATCATTCACCAATCAAAAAATGAAACAAGTTTGATATTAAAAATTATTTAATACCTATCAAAATTATACCTAATTAATTAGTATTTTTTATTGTACGTTAATGTACGTATATAGGTACAACCGAAATTCGAAGTTGCGTATATGTACCAAAGTCCTACTTTGTTTCTATTTCAATATCCAATGTAGGGGGTATTTAAAAATTCCTTTTTATGTTTGGTTTCATTTGATTTTTAAGTTTGAGGGATCGCGAATTATACAGAAGTGACGGAGACGATTATTAGAGAGGGTGTGGGTAATAAGAAAAAGGCCAATTGTTTCCGTCCTCAGAATCCGTAAACAACATTTGCATATTGTTTTTATGTGAATTAATATAATTTTGATACGATAAAATAATTGTAAAATTGAACCCAAACAAACCCGTAAAAAAAGTAAAATAACTTATTGTTAATGAGCCGTGAAATTTGGCATTAGGCCATGTATTAGAACTTTTACGAGTCTTGAGCTGTTCATATTAAATTATTATTAGACGTTAAATAAAATGTGACTATATGATAAGGATAACGAATGTATCCATAAAACAAAAATTCTAGTAAAAGAAGATTAAATTATGTTATTTTTTTATCAAAAATTTGGTGATTTCTAATAAGTAGGTACCTACATTAAAAAAAAAAAACGAAAAATAGAAGTAACTTCTAAAATTATTTAGGAATTCTAATGGTTTTGAAGGTAGTAAAATTTGGGTTGTTTATAAAGAAAAGTTATCAACATTGTAAGGTAAACTACTTATTATTAGAGTTATTATGTTTTAAATTTAGTTATAAACTATATAAAGTGAAACATTATTATAGATAAACTTTTACACGAATGCAAACTGAAAAATGCATTTTGTTGAATATTATTGGCATTGTATACAATATAACATTATTAAAATAATATTTTATACCTACCTATACATTCCAACTTTTACTATATTGTTTTTAAAAGTAGTAAATTTTCTACTTAGAACATATTGTATTAAATATATATCTTCTTATACAAAAGTAAATACAGATTAAAATGATTTGTCTAATATAATATTCTGTGTTCTGTTTAAATAATAATAAGTAGACGCTTATCTAAATATCTAAGTACTTACCTATTTATAGTATAGACACCAATCTTCATCATAATTTTTTTTACATTATTATTATAATAATTATATAAATTGTTATAATAAATTACATTACGTAATTTATACCGATCTTATAAAAACCTTTGTTCGTGTTAGTCATGACGTTTTAATAAAGATCCTTCGTTAGTCTGACTTTGGTGATCCTCTACTTACTTAATTATTATCTACTCTTATCTCACAAAAAAGAAACAATTCGTCAGAGTGCTTGGCTTTAAATCTGAAGTTGTAGACATTCCGTCTGGTATACCCCAAGGTCACCGTCTCCTATTCTCTTTACCCTGTTAGTTAATAGTATCAAAAAAGTAATTCGTCACAGTCATCCGCTAATTTGTAAAGTTAATATTAAATTATTTCTGGAAATTAATTCAATTGACGATTCCGAGAAGATCTAAACTCTTTGGTAATTTCGTCTCGAATATTATTTGGATTATCCCTTAGTTTGTCCAAATGTTCTTCAATGACTTTATCTAGTGGATTTACTCCACTTTAAATATTTAGTTGATGGCGTATGCCTATATAGTTTCTAATAGAGTTTAGAATCTCGATTCTCGGTTTAACCTTCTACAATAACATTGATATTATACTTGTAAGACTTTAACAATTCTAGGATTAATTATGAAGCGTATGTGTACTATGAACCATTGAAGGGCATGCTGCCACGTAATTTACAGGTCAGGTTGGAAATCACCGGTATAATAGTTAAATAGTATGACCGCTAAAGTACTATGATAGATGATTATCTGAGGTGTACAATAATCACAACTTTGATTATTAAAATATATTATTAAAGTAATGACGATTTTTGTCAGGTATTTTTAGTAAACATTCTATTGACTCTCAAATGGATTATTCATGAACAACATAATATAGAGTACCTACATAGATGTGTACTTAATTCATACTATAAGTTGTTCACTTGTCTAATATTCTGCGTGGACATATCTATATTCTATTCTTATATTTATATGAATAAAGAATGAATTCTGCCACATATGAACAATATGATACAATTATTCCAATGACGTTCAAAAATATGTGTTATGTAATTCACACATTACCCTAGATTAATTACTGTGAATTATAATTACCTATAGGTACCTATGTTTATAATTCCCACACTGGACAATTTTATATTTTTAACATCTATGTAAGTATATATTACACAATATATAAAATACAATTATAAATAATCGATTACTATTTTACATTTAATTAAAATTACACAAGAGTACCTACTACATGCGTCATTCGATAATATAGTCAATAATTTAGAATTACTATTGTTCTATTATTAAATTAAATGTATTGTGAACCTACAGGTATAGTCGATGACATCCGATTTTTAACAATCCTTGAATAACTCATGAAAATAAAAAAAAACAACTATTGAGTTCTATTTGGTTGTCTAATTTGATGATTAAGAGATCGACTATAGTTGTAAGAACTGATCGATATTAGATATCGTGTGAATGTGTGATTATGTGTATAAACTATAAAATAAATAATAGGAACAAGTTAGCTATGTTATTATACTTCAATACGGATGTCTGTTATATTATGCAACAACTGCAGATGGGTTACTATATGGTATAAACTATACTTTATACCTACTGTACGTGTATATGCATATTGCATATATACGAAAACAGTTACCAAGAAAATGTTTATGGCCGATTTTATGCGTTCCGATTGATACGAGCCGATTAATAAAACCGGTGCCGAGAGGGGTTTTTATGCGCTTGTCCCGATGTTTTCTTTTTATTTTATTTATCGCCGTACATGTGAAACGATCAACAGATGCGTGAAAAAAAATGTGTTAAACAAAACAGAACATGTAACCATGTAAACGGTATATTATTACTGAATATATATAGGTACATGGTAGCAGAAGCACGTGGAAATGTGGTTCGATGATTCTATTATTTTCTGCTTTAACTTTACACAATTACGTGAAAACTTACACTAGAAACCACATATTAAGGAAATACGTTTTCTAAGAAAGGAACTGTATATTTCAACATTTTTGGAAAATCTGAATACTTTTTTTTTTAATTTTCAGGTAATGACGTACCGGAAATATTCGAATAATTTAATACTCACAGATACTTACGATGTATATGCACATAAAATATTAATAATAATTATAAGCGTAACTATTTTGAATAAATTATTCATTATATTGATAACATTTTAAACTTTGACCATATTTTTTTAATATTTTGCTAACGTTAATTAATAAATTATTGTTATTTGTCGTATTATCATAGTAATTTATATGCCTTTTATAAATTACATCCATTATCAAGACGTTCTATTATTTAACATGAGCAACTTTCCGAAGAATATCATTGTAATAATAATTCATTAACAAATAACAATTCCATACATTTTAAGAGTAATAATAAAAAACAAACATTAAAAAGTTTGTATAATGACGCTATAACTCATATTTCTCATATTTGATTAGTAAGTTCATGTTTGCGCATATCATATAAGACCAAATTTTGGCCGGTAACTTTATGCTTTTTGGACTATCCTGTGTGTATGCCAAGTATATTTAAAACAATCGTTAAATGTCAGAAGCGTTTAATAACGTCCGGTTTAATGGGTGTCTATACAATAATAGAAGGGCTTATTACGTGGAAAACGGTCGTTCGAGAAATGTTTATGACCGATTTTATAGGTTCCGATTAATGCAGGCCGCCGATTAATGAACTAGAGTTTTATTTTATTTTTATTTTACCCCCCTGTTTTTTATTTATCACATACGTGTGTGAGGCGGACACTATTTTTTTTCTCAACAGAAATAGACAAACAAATTGTTAATACAATACTATTCTACGTCTAAAAGGAAGGAAATAAACGCCATCCCATAAAACTATTAGTGTTTCATATATTTACATTTTTTTTATTTATTTTAATGGCTAAGCGATAAAATACTAAAACTCGGTTAGATAAATATACAATGAACAATGGTTAATGGAATAGTCATATAAGTATAATATGGACATAATAGATCAGGATGTTATCCACAAAAATTGTACCTATATCATTATATTATTATGTTTTGCATAGATAATAGAACACAGTCACATAAAACACAGAAAAGGTGAAAATACGTTTCTGTGTCCCAACTACAGATTTTTGTCTTGTCAATTAATGTGTAGTTTCTCAAGGATTTTCTCGTGGTTGTCTTTGAATATTTTTACGATTTTTGTAATACATACTCATAATATACCCATAAATAAATTTATAAATACAATATTATGATTAAACCGATGACTATGTTTTGCATAGTTATTACTTATTGCACATTATATTGTCTGGCAATGAGAATATATTCTTATAAATAAATAACATGTGTGGGTGGGTGTACTCGTAGTCCGGACACCGGCAGTAGTCACAGTCACATAGCTCGCATCAACCCGTC
Source organism: Myzus persicae (assembly GCF_001856785.1). Classification (NCBI taxonomy): domain Eukaryota; kingdom Metazoa; phylum Arthropoda; class Insecta; order Hemiptera; family Aphididae; genus Myzus; species Myzus persicae. The sequence goes on from NW_019103603.1 coordinate 629,423, forward strand.
TGATCCCTATAGGCCTGTATCCATATTATTACCACTCAATGTTTTAAATACGTATCATTTTATCGAAACCGGTTTTTTTAAAATCGACCACGTGTGTCTCGGTTTAGAGGTTTTTATGGAAAACAAGAAATTATGTGCCTGTGCTAACCGTAGATACCATCGGCCGTATATATTTTAATATTATGCTTGTCTGGATTGCGAAAACTCTGTGGTAACCACCCCTAACGCGCAGATTACCCCTTGCCCCTTGGCGTAGGTAATAATAGGTATCAACTGTGCAATGTGTGTTCAATAAGCACAACACTTGAAGTACATTTGTAGCATTTAGTGTATTACTACGGCCTGCGGGAGTAACAAAAATGATTATTAGAATTAACTTATTCGTATGTATAGTTATTTGTATACATACTCAATATTTTGTTTGAATATTATGTTTATACATATTTTATTTTATAATAAGGTGGCTGACGTTAAAATTTCTCAAAAATTCACCGTATCGTGCCAAGTGCAAACGCAGTACTGGCAGAAAGACACAATGTCGACGTGTAATTTTAGCACTTCGAAATTCAAGCTGTATATTATTATTTATTACAGTAGACGTGAATTATCATCTCGAATGGACGTCAGTGCGTCACTCGTCAGTCCTTCGGCTGTGCGAATGCGACATTCGCGAGTTCCGCTGCAGGGTCTTTAGGTGTTTCAGTTAATCTACTGCAGTTATCTATGGTATGGACCATTCATTTGTTTGCGATTACCGATTATTAATTTATCGAATATGTGTGCCTACCTATATAGTATAGTATACCAATGTCTCTTCAACAGTTAGTGATATGCGAATTATTGCGTTATGAGGGATCGATGACACATAATAATATAATATTATGTTTTAAAACTTATCATTAATTGTTTATTGAAAAGTAGTTGTTCAGAAATTGCATTTGTAAGCTGTAATCAAATTTTGATCTCACCTATTGTGAGTATCGAGTATTAATGACGATGTATACGTAGGTAGATCTCACTCCACACGACTTCCAATCACTTTAAGTTATCAACTACATAATGGAATACCCGGCAAGTACCTCATACCTATATATATTATAAAGATATCAAAACATTCAACACTCAAATGAGTAGCCTGACTGTTACTAGGTTGTGTACAATTTCAGATAAACGTAATATACGTATCGCATTAGTTATTATATAGATACTAAAATAAATTATTTACTAATTGTGTACCACATGATACTTTTCAATTGAAACTTAATTAAGATACCACTCTAGTATATGACCCATGACACTGGAATGGCTTGATAGAACTAGTGGATGATGGAATAGTGACTATTGGATATTTGGATACCATCATAGTATAATATCGAAATTTATTTGCATACAACTTAAAGACGATAATAGCATCCACTGCATAATTTAAATAAAATATATTTTATTGCATGCTATATAATTATGTACGTATACCTAAGTTTAATATAATAGGTAGGTACTATTTGCGATAGGATATTTCATATTTAGTACCTATATTTATAAATTATTCGATATTTACGTTCGCTTGTTATTTGTTTTGCAGAGTTTAAAATTAAATCTAATTTATTTTTAAGTTTTTAACATTATATGTGGGTACTACTATTACATACGGAATATATCATAACACATTATATTATGTACCTACGTTTCGTTACAAATTACTATTGTTATGGTTTAAACGTTATAATACATGCGTTGTGAGTAATTCAATTATGGTTTAAAATTTCAGAAATAAATTTTAAACACAAAGGGTATTTTATTCGAAATTTTATGATCGCGTTTATATTATAGCCATTCATAATATTCGGAATCATTGCTGTGGGCGGCCAATTACTAAGTCGTTATTTACATTCGTCATCATAATCGATTATCAACGGTATGTATTGGGCCTGTGCAATTTAAAAAGGCGTATCAACCGCGTGTACACGTCTACATAATAAAAGAGCCGCCATATTCAACGTGAGCCCACGTGATACCATCCTCCTATGTGAATAAAATTATTGTTTCTTCTTATTTTTTTTTTCTTAATACAACATTACTCGTTATGCAAGCTAAAAAAGTCACACGAATTCAATGTTTCACCCCAAATTATTATTTGCACACATTCTATAGACAATATATTTTCAGACACGCAACTTTTTTAGTATAAGTCAAACATGCATTTATGTTGACGATTATGAATTATTTAATAACATATAGATTATAGGTGACTCAATTATATACTGGATTATTTTATGTTTGTATGTTATTTACAAGTTTTTTAATATAATTTTCAGTTTAAAATCAAAAATGTTACTATCTTGAAAACGGACTATGCTTATATTGTTTATAATAGTATAGATATATGGGTATGTACAATTTCCTTGGTTCAATAAAATACCTGTGGTATGTATTGTACCTGTGTAACTTGTACTTAAGACTGGCATATACATTCAATAAGACGATGCTTGTCCTCTTGTATACATAATGATGAAATATTTTAAAATTGTGTTCTTTCATTTTCAATTACAAATGTATTTCATGATAGCAGCAAAAAATAAATTTGGTATTTTTCCATAAAAAATTATACTCATTAAAATGATATAATATGTTCATAGTAAATTAGTCATTTGTGTTTTCATTTTATCAATTAAATCAAACAGAGCAATCGATTTTTAGCTTTATATACCAATAACTATAGAATATTATAGAATGTTGTGGGCATATACTTGTGTTATTGTCTATAATATTGATGAGTTATAATGAAACTAAAGGTAATATATAAATATATAATATAACTATATAAGCGTGTATATATATTGAAAAGATGTAGGTATACTGTTGTAGTCTCGTTGAGACCATATATAATAGCTGCAGATGTTATCGGTCTATCAAACTAACCGCTGCGGCGCTGCAACCGTATAGTATTCAGTTCATAGCTAACACCTTGACGGACTATACCATATTATAATGTATTATATACATGCTCACGCCATGTCTATACCCGAGTGTGTTTACATCACCCTATATTTATGTATATATATATACCTATAAGTAATGGTTGGTCCGGTCGTATATAATGCCATATTGCGCATATAATAATGTATTAATGTATATATAGGCTATAAATTTGCACGGCAATTTGCTCGGGATAACGAAGTGCCACGGGCTAAGTTACGGTGTGTCAAAGCCTATATTATAAAACTGCAGTAACACGCATGCATCGAAGGCACTACCACGGATGGCTTTATTATAATATGCAGAATCCTCAAGCGTATAAGTATATAGGTACAACATATTGTACTTATATGTTTTAATACGTGAATTCAAGAATGCGAATGAGCTGAAAACAATAATACTAAAATGCGTATACACCAAACTATCTACATGTAACACTGTTGTAATGATATGTATGGTGACGTTTCCATTACTATAATTATATAAAAAAAAAATCAAATCAAATAATACTAACTTTTTATGACGATCACAATAGGATCAAGTACATACATATTATTACATTGTATTCCGCCGCCTCTACCACTCTCCTGCCCCCCTAAAGGTCCGAGGGCAATTAGTAATGTATTTTTTGCCAACACTCGTGGACGCTCTTCGTGTGTATTGTACTAGTACTGCGCATTATATTATTATAATATACCACTAGGTTTAAGCCACTAATAATAATGTAGACGCGGATATAGACCTATATATATTTACATACATTTTATTATTACTATGTACAATTGCAATGATGTGAACGCTCTACTGCCTACTGCCTATCTATGTTTAATTCACAGCGTGATCACGTGGTAAATTTCGATTTCAAACCATGCACATAATTTTCTCGTGACAGTAGGTAGGTAAAATGGAACACTGGTGGTCAGTCGTATCGGAGGTTTATTATTTTTGAATTTGAACATCACATAAAACGTACAAAAAAATATTGTTCAGAAGCAAAAATTTGTATTTCTATAGCTAGAACGCGTTTTCCTGCAACAATTAATAATATATTATCATATTGTAGTTACACAGAATTAATGATTTTTGACATTTCAACAGACAGAATGCTGAACCAGTGGGTTAACTTAATTGTATATATGTATATTATTATGTTTATGTTATAATATGAATAGTTAAATTAATGTAAGATAGCGATGTATTATAATAATATTACGTATGGGTGTGCTATAAAATCGATTAGATTTATACAAAGTGATTCTGTGATCAGAAAAGTCGTATAATATTAAAATAGCAAATACATTTTAATATATTTTAATCCTTTACAAGTTTACAACTTTAAAACGGCGGTACCCACTATTTTTATTTTTTTAATCGACTGTGACCATGATCATTACATTAACTACTCTTATTTCATAATATAGATTCCTATAATAGGTATTTTAGTATAATAATTAAGCATAGAAAGTAGGTATTACAAAAATAAATAAGTTTATTAAATAATGTATTTGTTAATAATTTGAAATGTTGATTTTTTATGAAAGTTGTATAAAATTTAATTAAAAGCAAATCTAAATATCTATTAGAATAAAGCCGATAGGAATAATAATTTAGCCGGTATTAAATTATTTATGATATAAATTATAAATAAACCGATTTTTAACGGTCATAAATCACATTTGAAGGTCTTTTTAAGAACAAAACAAGCATGAAAACAGCTCAACCAGGCGATTCGTGTTGCGTTATTCAGAGTATGGTGTATTGGTGTAGACTGGTATAGTGCAGTATATTGTAGTATACCTTTATTAGTTTTTATATTAATCGAATCATTCAATACATAGAAACTGATACATTGTCACAGTTTATATTTTTATAAAACATATGTATTTTACATATCATACTAATATTATGCTAATATTTAAAATACTAAAACAGTGAACGTAATCCTATCTGATATAAATCGAAATTTGACTAACTATAGTAGTGTTAATGTGTTATAGATACACAATTATATTATTATCAACTCTTTATTTTTGAGTTTTTGACAATGAATTAAAATTACAGTCTACAGTAGTACAAAACATAACGACCTGTGTATTAATATCATGCTGAGTAATATTATATTACAAGCTTGATTTAATATTTCATTAAGCACGTAATATTATATTACGAAATATCATAAAATAACAATTTATTGGCCTGTATTTTGTAATAAGTATATTGTGCATTTGTGCATCAATATTTTTGTGTTTTCAACACCTACCGTTTCTCTTTTACATAATTAGTTATTAGTTATTACTTATTAATGACATTCAAAATAATTTTGCGTGGTGAGATTTAATTTAAAAAGTATTATCATACGTATATAATTAATCTGAGATCATAAAATACGTCTCTGGTCTTGATTAAATATAATATGACGCCCACTATGCCGATATTTTGAATTTAACTACCCACATTTATATAAATGATACCTTTTGATCATAACAAATACATCAAAACAATAGTTTCATCGAGGTAATATATTTGATGAAGGTGTAATATGGAAATTTTCCATCGTAAATATATTTCCAGCTAGTAGAAATAAAAGACCCAAAGAGAACCTAATAAAATATGTAAAATAAACTTATTGAATAACCAACAAGTGTAATGGATGTCCAAACATTTAAATAATACATATATATAATATATATATATTATATATATTATATTAATATATATATTTAACAAGCAGAACTTTATTATTTTTTTCATTTATTACTTTAACATAGATTAATAAATGTACCCATTATAAATTTATGATAACTAAATAAAATAGAAAAAAATCAACAAACTATTGAGAATACTCTAGTTAAAACTTAAATAGAAATCGAAACGTTTAGAGAATAAACTATTATCGATGGAATAGTAATTAAAAACCAGTTATCAATAGCCTATATTTCAGAAGTCATATAAATTAATATAAGTAAGAAATTGTAAATAAGTTATGAGTTTATGACATTATATTCAAAATATTACAACGCCTTAAAATTATACATATTTTATAATACGATAAGTACAGAAAAGTTAAATTGTAAAATGTATAGTTCTCCAAACAAGGGACTTTGTAATATGTATTGATAGTATTAATAACAAAAATTAACTAAATACTGTAATATGATAGTGCTTATAATGTAAGTAGTAATTATAAATACGTTTAAGGAAATATAAACAATACGATTTAAAATAATATTCCAGAAATAATTCTTACTACAAAACAATGGATTGTAATAAACTACAACATTTAAAATTTGTTTAATGTCCTAATCGATAATTTCATAATATCATTGACAATTTTATAATATATTAATTTAAGAATAGTCTATAATATTATTGTAAAATCGTATTTCAATAATACCCAACTAATTTTTTTCTTAACAACATACTTTTAATTTTTCTTATAGACGCTTATTTCGTCACTTTGTTAGAATTTGATTAACGATCATCGACCTACGATGTTTACTTGTGTACCCGATATTCAGTGGAATAGTAATAACAGTCGAAATTGATGGGCATCTGTATCGGAATGCGAAAATTTTCGTGGAGAAGGACTGAGAAAAAAAAGAGGGGAAAAAACACAAAATAACACACGTCATTCGGATGTTCACTAATCTTGTTTTCCGTTTAGGTCGTAGATAGCAGGGCGCGTAAGGGTTGGCTTCAAGGGGTGGTGGAAAAGCGCGCGAAGGGTGACGTTAGTAGTCGTGCGATGATATTAATGATGTAGTTGGAATTTATTTAACAACCGGCGGTGACCGAAAATAAAAACTGTTTTAAACTGTAGCGAACGGGAATCTATCACTGTAATTAATGAACTTATAATGACAGCACACCTATATCATTAGTGTGCGCGCTTTAAACGAATCATCTGCAGCTATGATGGTATAACTGAAGACCGAGCGTCTTCGACGAGGACGGAAGTAAAAAGCAAACACACGAAAAACCCTCAAAACTTCCGTGTATCTTCTGTATTTTGTAATACAATGTCTAATCATATACTAGCTGTTTCTTGTTGTGTTACAAACTTTGAGAATGTGCCGTCCCATATGTGAGTGAGTGGAATCGAAAACCTGTTATGCATTTTGTGAATACGGGGTTTTTAATGGCGATTTCCGCTATAGATGGATTTATTTTTGCCGTTTAAGACTGAATGAGATAAATACAAAAGTACGAAAAGTACTCTTAAAAATCCCAATATACCTACTCAAAATATGTATTTTATTCTATCGCTTATTCACACTATAATTCTCGAAAATCACACTATACAATCAACAATCCTGAACATAAAAATTATTAGGGGTTTCTATGTACGACTTGTTTAACTACTTACATCGAATTTCTGTGTAAATACTAGATATACCCACATATGTGACTAACGAGTAACGAGTAACTGGTAATAGATATTTTACTCATCTATTGAGCCCCAAAATATTTTCCAATACTCAGTATAGATGCATAATTCGTGACTGTTCAGTGTGGTGATACTGCAGTTGTTTCGTTTAAGCAGAGTCTCCTTTGAAAAATAATATTATCGTTATAGTTGTACAGACACCCTTGACATTTATATATATGTAATAGGTATATATAGACTTTCGCGATTTCTTCTAGCACGTTCTCATCATTAATAAAATAACGTCCAACGACCGTGCATAATACCTGTCACACATATCACTATCACTACCCGGAGGAATGAAGAAATAATAAGAGTCACGTGTCTTTACATCAAACAATAACGTTCACCGTATTTCCGGTCGACCACATTGGTAGTAACTAATGAATTTATTGCTTCTACAAATGTATTTATTTAAATGCATGTTAAATCACTTGACACCGTTGTCTTATGCGTCGAGGAGATTTTCTTTTTACGATCAAATTTGTTAAATAATAATTAAAGTGTGTTTGAAATAATATCTACCTACTACAGTACCTACCTAACATAACCATAATATTATGTTTTCATATCAAACAGCCATCAGGTTGTAGTTATAAATCTACATAATATTTTATAAGAATCCTATTCTCAGTCAATTGTTAAAACGTATAAAAGCACAACAAAAAAATATTTAGTTAGATAATATTATATTGGTACTGAGTAAAGAATACAACACAACACTTTTGGTTTAATTTTCTCATGGAAATAAAATATCAGTTAAGTTATTATACTGAGTGATTTTTTTTATTTCTACCAGTAAAATATATTTTCTAATAAGTCAATTAACAATTATATTGTTTTGTGTTTGTAATGACGTTAAGAAATCAAATTACATATATATTTGCATGATGATTTTTGGTTTTAGGTAATTAAATAATTTTCGTTAAAACTTCCGGGGTAATTCTGATTGCAGCGGTATTTTAAATGTGACATTAAAAATTTATAATTAATAAGTAGTAATTAAAACTTAAAACTACTATACAGTATTTTTTTTGTTATTATGTAAGTACCTATTTAAAATGTGACATTATACAACCTATTATATTGTTATATTATACTAAACAATTCATGCCTGGATTCATATCAATTAGGTAACTTCTATTTATTATATGTTTCTATTCGTATTATTTCAACAATTTAATTACCGGATTTTGTTTTACTCGTGAATTGATTGTGTTCTATATTGTTAATTAATCTGTTAAGTAACATTTAAAAACTAAGTCACTTCATATTATATTTACTCGACACTGCAGTGCTAGTGTATGTAAAGATCGGTGTAAGGCCAAATAACGTGTGGCTGAGCGCCAACTGGACTAATGTAGTTTTAATGAAGCACGTGCTTGGTTTTTTTTCTTGTCTCTGTTGAGGGACAAAAAGTGTTTTTTTTATTATTAATTTACTTAGACATAATTATTTGAATATTTTATTTTCCCAAGACACCTCTGAGTTCTGATGGATGCAATAGATTTTCAAAAATTATAATATGATTTATATGATTATGCCTATGTCATTAAATTAACATAGTTGTAATTATATTTTAGTATTAAATTGCATGTCAAATGATTCCAAGCTAATGACAAACTTTATTTGTCATTATAATATTCATTATAATACATTTTTCTAGCTGTATATTTTTCTTGTGTTTATAAACCAAGTAAAAATATCAAGTACTTAGATTCGTAGAAGACCTAAATGTTAAATTTGTATTGTATTTCTTAATTTTCAATTTCAACATTATACTTAGAGGTATAACGTATTATAAATTATTACTGTAATAACTATTAGCTATAATCATTTGTAGCAAACAAATGAGGCTTCTAACTAATTAATGAAATACCCTAATATGTTCTACGTTTAGAGGTGAAAAAATTATTACTAGTTAGTAGTTTCCCATATAATGCCATAATGAATAAAATAATATTAGTTTTGTCTACTATCTATATTATTTGTTTATAAAACATGTATTTATTATATTATACTCACTGTTATTTAGTTAAGTACCGGCTTGCCAATTGACTGTATGAAAATGGCAATGGATGCCACAGATAGCGCAAGACTTGGATTAAACTTGAATTTGAGCGTGCAGCCTCAATCATATCATTGGATTCAATCACCTAAAGGTACTGATGATGAGGATGAGGATGACCGTAGAAGAGAGGATGACGATTGTTCACCGGAAGAAGAACCGGATATCCTGGAAATGCAGGTATAATTTCATTAATTAATTTCCTATTGTAAATAGCTTATTTAACAACAACTATATTTAGGAACTTAACTTTCTAAGAAGTTAAAAAACAAAGTTGTTTTTAAGTTATAAAGTACTAAACTTTTTGTTTGTCTGTATCATTGTACCTCATGTTGATTTACATGTTTTGATTTCAGAGAGAAGAACGTGAAACTCTTAATCAGTTGGCTCGTCGTTTGGCAAATGGGCCACACGGACTGATGGGAGGTCATACCGCGTCTATGATACAACATTTGGTTTATCGCCATCCTAATGGGATGCCTTTATCCGATCAGATCGTCATGCCAATTCCCTCTAGACGACCGGCCAATATAGAATCACCACCAGGATCTAGTCGTTCAGGTGACACACCTCTTGGTCATGAATATACACCCGAAAACGAGTCATCTCTGTTGGCCAGAAAGGGTGAGGCACAATCGTGGACTTTTGAAGAACAGTTTAGACAGGTATGTTTATTTTTCTGTCTGTCATCAACATTTAAAGGAGTAAAAATTCTTCGAGTTTTGAAATCACTATCTTTTATGATAGGAAAGTGAATTTATTTGGTGCATCCGGGAGGTCAAAATTTAAAATTCTCAATAGTTTTTAGTAAGGAAATTCAAAAACTAATAACCGTAGAAACTAATAAAATAAGAGCATATTCATTATATGATAACATTTTCAAATTATTTCGACTATTTTTGAGATATTTACAGTCTTGATAAATTAAAAAAATTTTACATCGGTATTCATTATTTATCCATCTTTTTTTTTACTTTATGGTAAATATTAATTTTAATCAAAAAACTGTATGCTTATCGGACTATTTTATTTTTAATGTCTGTGTTGGATTTTTATCGTTTTAAATTTAACATAATTCTTTTAAGCAATACACCTATTTTATCTGCCTGTGTTAAATAAACTTTAAAATAGCAAAACTATTTAAGTCACCATTTTTTTTATCACAATAATGATTTTGATAACAAGATTGATTTCAATCTTTACTAAGCACGAGTATGGGTGCCTGACGCATAATAAAAGCAGTCATGAAGCAAACAATGTTTTCTTTGGATTAAAAAAAAAATATGCAAATTAAAATCAACTCTTGATGATTTCACATGGACTATATTGATAAAATTTTACTTTCGTGGGGGAGGATAAATTTCTTTTTTTTAAGTGTACTTAATACAATTCTCGTCAAACACACGCCACATTGTCGCCGGTTGATGCGCGAGTGTCCTTTCTCATGGAGGTCGACGACACTCGGTCATACACAAAAGACCACAATCAGTATATTATGTATGTGTGTATGGGATACGTATAATGAAACAAATAGTCGAAAAAGACGATGAGAGAAAAAAAGGGAAATGAATGAATGACAAATATATACGCACACCTGTTGAATTGGTCACAAGAGACAGCAAAATTAATAAGAGCGGCGACGGCGGTCGGTGGACAATACCACTACCGGGTGAGAATATTTTATGCCGTGAGAGACGGATTTCGATCGCATGTCAACCGATTTGTCATCTTCACGACGACGCGATGACTGTAGGTTATAGGTATATATTATTATTAAAAGTGCCGCGCACCTGCCGCCGTATTATCAAGTCACGTCGTCGCCGGCCGGTCCACGCGAGACCGTCGCGAGTTCTCATCGCGCGACATATGTGATGGTCTATAATACCGTCGCGGTCGGCGTCCAACCCAAGATGACCTAACACCGTGACGATCGTACATATATCCAAATCTATATGGATGTGTGAGGGGCTCTCTGGCATTGAAAAAATAAGAATTACGTCAAAGAGGCGATGAAAATATTATATGCAATTATAAGACACACATTAATTAAGTAGATGTGTTGAATATAATAATTATACTAACAACTGCTAGTGATTACTGATTTTATTATGTAGGTATACTGCTAAGTGTATATGTGAATCGACGAAACGATACAGCCTGAACTCTCCCTCGCAGACCGTGTAATATATTAGAGGGTGACTAGGAAAGAAAATAATTGTTTTGTTTTTTATACAGATATGTGGCTATATAATATATAATATATATTATATAGGTAGCCCATATTCTGACGGATTCAACTTTTTTACATATCGCTCATGATAGTAGTGATTAGTGAGAGTATATTTTATAGCTACATAATTACATAATGCATATATATATATATATGCAGTGTGCACACAAAAAAATAAAAACCTGACGGCTATTATTTAGGCCCAAACGTTTAATCATTGAGTTTTATTCTTTAAAAACTGAAATTTATTAATTCTAAACGTAAAATTATTATAGAGAGGTAGGTACTGCGATTAAGCAATTATTACAATATATATAATGATCAATATTGTTTATTTATATAAATTATTATGTACTTTGAAATATTTATAACACTAGCAATATATATCATTCATATAATAATGGATAGTTACTTATTCAATGTTTAATATGCAGTTAAATATCTTCTACGATTTACATTTGGTTTTATAAAAATATTTATCGTTGTTGATAGGTAATTATAAATAAATAAAAATTATATAAAATATACCTAATATGTATTTAATAAATAGCTTCACTCATGTGCGTGTCTCGGGACTGTAAACTTGTTTGACCTTTAAATATCTAATATTTTCTTATTAAAAATAAGATTGATCAGATTTAATTTTTTTAAACTCAATCGTGACTCATATCTGGCATTATTAATCAATCAAAAATTAAATAATTGGGATGGGCATACTTATAATATCCGGATATACGTGTATACCCGCTTGTTAAATGATTTCGGTTACCAGAAAATAATGTATACTACCATATAGTAGAGTAATGTATTCTATTAGGAATCCTTTTAGCCAATAAGGATTACTCGGTCTTTTGTTCTGAATAAATGTTATTTTCTGTATTGACTGATCGACTACGCTACGCCCACCCGAGTTAAGTCGTATAAAATATTGTTCCGGATTGATCAGGAATAAAGAAGAAAGGAGATATATGTATATAAAACAAAACACAGATATAAGATATAACGCGAGAGAAAAATAGTAAAAAAATTACACGCCCTACCTGATGTTAATTACGGTTTAGATGTGCTGATTGATAGGCCATCCGTACATGGGAATCTCTCGTCATTATTATAATATATATATATATATTTCATTCCTCATTTTTTCACCTCCCTCTTTTTTACTCTTGGTATTTTTCCCTCTTTGCAGCCTGTCTCAAAAACCGATCACATTTATTTGCTTTTCCCAATTATTATAGACAATGAATAATCGAGTCCGATTAACTGGCCACAAACGGTTTTTTGATTCGGCTGGCCGAATAAATGGCAGACAATCGCTCAAGGGGTAATGCCGTTCGACACCTTCATATACTTCGTCATCCATCCATCGTACAGTAGGCAACTTCTGCGTTCGGTAATTGCATCGATGATGATGATAATAATAATAGTGTCTAATGTTTTATATTTTTGAAAATCGTGACTGTCATTTTTCGGCTGTTTAGGGACATAATATACAACTTTTAACAGTCGTATCCGAAATCGAAACAAGGTGTTCATTTTCCGTGTGATTTTTCTGTGCAAAGTTAGTAGTCATCGTTAAATAGTTTTAAAAATTTAAACGATTTCTGTACTTTATATGTAGGTGTGATATTGTAGTAAAATAAAAAAAACATGCCATTGAATGCAATTATAGATAATATGCTTTGTTTTGAAATTATTTATGTTTGTAAATCTTAAAATCTTAGTTCAAAAATATTTTATACTGAAATAAATGTCGATGTTACCATCAAAAAATAAAATTATACGAGTTTGGACGACTTAAGATTTGTAGTGAATGTATTTTAAATGTATGAACTTTGATATTAAATAATTTGTATCAATGTTGAATTTTTTATCTAATAATGAAATTTAAATATAAAACTAAAAATACTAATTTAAACTTTCATTATATATTTTTAAATTTTATGATGTTGTTAAATTAAGATTGTTTCAAATAGCTTTTTTAGTTTAAAAACTTAATTCTTACATTTTCCACTAACTGAACACCAAAATGGTCAATAAATGAAATTACTGTGTTGTAAGTTTTCTTTAAAATAATGATTAAGGTAGTTATAGAGTAAAAATATTATAAAACATTGGCATCATTCAAGGTATAAATATATTTGTACAGTTTTAATAATTTAGATAGACAAGTATTTCTTAGTCACGTATCAATTTAGCATGTTACATAATTGATCAACATACTTGATCGCCCCCGGGAATTTGTTGCACTATAGGTCGTATACCTCGAATAAATTCCTTCTTTATTTATTCCGGTAGCAGCCAGCTTATACGCACGCAAAATCTTCGTAACTGGTAATGATTATTACATTTGTTTGCCTTATGTTATTATATACCAGATGAACATCCAACATGCAAAAATATAATTGAAGTAATAATTTTATTTCGCTTGAAATTAAAAATAAATATTTTAAAAATTATCTCATATACTTAAAAACAAATCATTACCACAGACATCGATTATTTTTATGAAAATAATATTATCACATTTATACTGTTAAAAGTTTTACATAACCACACTTCACAGTATAAAAATATCATGCATAAATTCTATAATTTTGGGTTGATATTTAAATAACCGATATAGGTTGGTACGAGTATATCAGTTAGATAGCATACCATGAAAATTAACGTTTGGGATAAAGATCAATAGATGCTTAACTTTATAAGATATTGAGTAACATTATCCTATTTATTTGTCGGATAACAAATAATAAGAGAGCAGTAAGATTTCATTAAAATTGAGATCGTAGACGTGATGTGTTAAAAATTAATAACAATAAATCAATTTTATATAATTTTATATGAATTAAGTTTAGTTAATATTGTTTAAAACAGAGGTTATACGGACATTTAAATGTTTTTTTTAATGTCGTTTTAAAAGAAAATATAGATATTATTTGAAAATTTATATTCGCATATTATATAAATTGGATGTTATATTTGAAAAACTAAATTTGACATACCACAAAACTACTTGAAATAGATTTATTTGTACTTAGAAAGGGAGGGAAACGAGTCGAATTGCTTTCTACAGTGTTCAATAACACAGACGTTTTTGTCGATAATATGATCCGGCTTTAGACAAGGATTATATACCACACACTCTCGTGTCGTTTCCAATTATCAGCCGTTTGTCAAATGCGTGTCGTTTCGAACCGCCGACTATAGGCTAGAATTGAAGAGGGTAAATAAATTCATGGGGTGACTAATAGCTGGGGGAGAAAATTATTTCATTAATTGTTTCACAACTTAATCGACTTAATCGCGTGTTTGATTCCCATATAAACGAATCGTAAATACGAGTTTTGTTTAGACTACTTCATAAAGGCGGCGAGGGTATAAAATATGTACACTGTTCTATGCTATTATCGTTTTCTGCTTCTCGGACGTTGTGCAGTCCCTCTCCAATAATAATTGTATTACTAACGGTCAATTAAGCAATTAATTCGATTTCATGATGATTTTTACTTAATATGTTTACCTTCACATCTAATATAATAATATTATATATTACTATTTTGTATATAAATATGTATATGCACTTTTATCTATATGATTAATTAAATCGAGAAATATTTATAATATTAAAAAAAAAAGTTATTGTAGTGAAATAAGACTTCTCAGAAGTTATATAAATTACATTTTACTCGACAGTCGGTGAACTATTTTGAGTGATGACTGTTATTAATTCTTAAATTTTGATTTAAGTTTATTTTCATCACAATCGTTGTTTAAAAATGTCTTTAATCATTATACAATGATAAAGATAAGATTATTATTTATGTACCTACTTAATTTTTATTTTTCTGGATGTACCCATAAATATTTTATTTGTTAAGTATTTTAAATTCTAATGAACGAGAAAATTCCCATTACATAATTATATAATTAAGTTCAGCTAGTCGTTTTGTTTCTATATAATTTAAAATACTTTCTTTTGTATAATGTGTATTTTTTTACAAACCGTCTTTGTTCAGTTATAAAAGATTTAAAGATCCTATTCCTATTCAAAATTCAAATACCTAGTAAACTGACCGAAATCAATCTCATGTATACGGCTGCAGTTATTACACGTGTTTACATGTTTTTAATTATGTTCTCCTATTAATTTAGTTCTATTCATTCTGGTTCATAATTTATGCAAACACATTTTGACCAATTCTAAAAGAACGACGGTTTCTTTTTATAACTCCCCAACACTGAACAATGAATATTAATTCAAAATACATTGGTGTAATAGACCCTAAAATATTGTATATGTGTACACATATATTATAAACTAAATACTAAGTTTAAAATCTTAATATGACAAACTTAATAAACTGAAAGAACATAGCACAATAACCTTGATTTATTTTTTTAAAACACTTAGACGCCAAATAAAAATAACAGTTCTTTTTAAACATTTTATTTTATAAAATAGGAAGATAATAATAATAATAGACATTACGTTGTTAGTCTTTCCAAAAATATAATGCGGAGTCTATACAAAATGAACATGGTATTTGAATTTGATAAAATACATATAGGTATGTCATATGTGTATATTATTTACTCAAATTACTGATAAAAACTCTGCTTAAGTTCCCACATTAATCCATCGAAAGAATTCCAAGAAAAAGATAAACGCTTCACGAATGTATCGTGTGTTGCTTCAAAATATCTTTAGGGAGTGAAATTAGGAGAGTAGTATATTATGGAGTGATGAATTATTTATTAATATTTAAATAGAATACTATACGCGAAACTGATATTAATAGTACATGATAGATGCTCTGTAAAATATTTTTATTGAATACAGCTTCAAGGAGCAACTATCGTAAACTGTAAAGTATATATCATACATTATATTTTGAAGAAGACATAGCTGTTATAATGTAAAACATTAAATGGTAAAATATTATTAAAATATGTTAGGTGAGTACACATATTAAATCGCCACTGTCCAATTTGTCTCAAGTTGAATGTGTTACACTTTAAGTAATTATGCGCGATACTATAGGGGGGATTGTTTTGGCACATAATTTGTGTTAACTACACTGTTGTAAATGTATAAATTCAATTCCTGTTGCTATATACCACTAAATTTGCTTACAACTTTGTGATTATCGAACATAACTACCTACGTGTTTTATTTGTGTTATTATTCTTACACGACGTGCTACATTCAAGAATATTATAAGTCAAGCGCGCCATAAATTCGTTTAGACATTATTTTGTTTTTTGTTTTAACGAGTCAATCACGACTGACGAGTACCTATACAACGTGTGCTGGACGCGGTACTGCGGTCAAAGCAGCTCGTATATAATATTATTACATAATAATATATACACTATACAGTACGTATTTATTTCACTCTTCGCCCGCTTGTCGTGTTCGATTTCCTTCCCGACTTCTGACGATCTTCCATCGCTACGGCGCATTAAATTCAGAGTAGAGAGAGAATATACATACACGCATACACACACACATGATACTATAACAGTATAATTTAGGCATATATTATTATCTAAATGCTTTATACTACACACAGCACTATCAATCAACATTAAACTCTTCTTTGCCATGCCTCAGTTGATATTTTCATGTAAATTGCGAGAACCCTAGTATGTGTGTGTGTGCGTGTGCATGTACTCATCACTGGACTGCTAATCATTATTTGTATGTGTTTGTTTATTATTTAATTTTTCCACAAAACCTACGCCCGTTATACAGACGTAACAGGCGTCGTCAGAGGCGAATAGACTGTCTGTACCTGAGTCGAAACTGGGATCGATCGTTTGTTAGGCTTGAAAACTTAACGCTTTAAGCGTTTTTGAATAGAAGTATTAAATAGGTAAATGCACCTACCTACATTTAGGCTGGAGTGGTATAGAGACGTGAGAAAACGCGACGTGAAAATGTGTCGACAATCATACGGTGAAAATACCATTTATTGTGTTTTGCGTTGCACATCGTTTGAGTTTGCGAGGGACCGTTATCACGTGAACATTCTTTCTGTAGCCATACAGACTATAATTCTATTGCAACTTATTATGTACTTTAAGTATTTTAAACCATATAAATAAGCCCAATTAATGATCTACGAAATACTTATTACGTGAATATAAATGTTATATTTTACAAACGATGCATTCCACATGTACGGAAACAATAGATTAGAACGCTAGAGAACTTGTTGAAAAACGTTTGGATTAATATTGGCTATAAAGGTAGAATTGAAAAATTTAATTTTTAATACTGATATCCTAAGAATACATCCTATGTAATATGTTATTACAATAGACATACCGGATATATGGTGGCTAAAGCATGGATAAAAATAATTAAATTGTAAATTGTTTTGTACAACGAATGGTGATGATCACCAGTCACAACACATAAACACTTCATAAATTAGTTTAGGTAAATTTGTTTTTATGTGAGTGTGTATTATTTTATATTTTAAACATAATATATACCTATATACGTAATGGTAGGTATAACTATATAAGGTACATTTATTTTTATTTTTATGGTTTCCAACTATTATAATATAGGCATGCATAGTGCTTACAATTTTAATTAAGTTCTGAATCTGATAATTGAAAATTAGATATGTGCAATGTATCATTTTATATAATCCTAGATTTCATTTATTTGTATTTGATAATTATTTATACTCCCGCATGCATTTATATAGAGTAAAGTTTGAATTTTATACTAACTATTTATTATTATTTTAGCAGGGAAACATAATGATTCATGGAAATGTACGATTTTGTACTATAAATTTTGTTGTTAAAAACTATTACAACAATTGTATATTATATACCAAATTTAATTGATCGTCGGATCATAGGGTGGTCAAACGATTTTCGTCCACCCCAATGTTGTCTCCAATTTAAAGGGCACATGTACATTAAGTTGCTTATAATTGTTTTTCTGTGGGAAATTTTGACCGGTGTCGTCGTAGTAAACCCCAGAATACACATTTCAAGTACATTCTAAAATAATTAAATTGGCAGCTGATAAGTACTTAATTTTTTCCAAATGCATGTAACGCAATAGAACATTATTGAACACAAAATAATACATTTTTAGTATTTGAATAATAAGTGAGACATTTACACTTGAATCAATACCTATATAATTTGTTATAGTTAACCTTTTACGGTTTAAACCTTATCTAATCAATCTATATTTCTGAGTTATATTTTAACTTCAAACATAACTTTAGATTATTCGATTTTAAATACCATAAAATATTGTACCTACGTATAAACGTACATAATAATTAATAATTGTATTCACATTTTTGGTCAATTATATTTTAATGAATTTAATAATTATAATATTGTTTGCTTGGTAATTTTCAACAAATTTAAATACTTTGTTTCATTTCTAAAATTATTTTTATCTTATTCTGCGTATTACTACATGTTTATATTTTCTATTTTATTAAAATGTCAGCTATTTTGTAACTATGTGCAAGGTTGCAATGTTCAATATAAATAATAAAATATAGGTAGATAGTTATGTATACGTATAAACTATAAGTACATATACAAGTAAATAACTAGTAACTACACTACCTTTACAACTCATGATTTTTAAGTTACATTTTAGTGTTTATAATGTATATTATGATTGCTATAATATACGTAATATACTCAAAAGAAAAAATTCAAAATAATTTATTTGATCAACTATGACCAAATACGATCGAGACAGTGGCTACATTTTATTTGGAATTAAAAATTATTTACTGGCTCACTTGACACACTATTCTTTATTGACGGTAGAATAATTTTCGACCGTAAAAATCGAAATTGGAGAAAACAGACAGTTCATGCGTATCTTTATGACTATAATATAATAGAAACAACAAAGGACGAGATATGATAATAATAATGCAATCCTCGCTAATGAGACGTTTTTCGTCGTTTTCCCTCCTGCGACGTATTGTTGTCATTTTTATATAATAATAATGTTTTTAAATGCGTTGAATGATTATCGGAATAAGGCTCAGCGTGGGGCCGAAAACATGTTATACACGCACTAATCTACACCTATGCGACGAGTCCTTTTATTCGTGTTCACGAGACCATCATCTCTTAAGACCCTGTCCACCGGGTGTTTGTGCAACCCAATGATTACAAAAACCGCGCTCTCGTGTGTGTATGTGGTTAACCAAATGTTGACACCTATATACGATGTGTTGACAATGCCATCATTTATTTTCTAAGGGGGAACGGTGGCTGGGATTGTCGGCAGATCCGTCCTCACATCATAATATCTTCAATACAACGATAAGCGGTAGGTAACTGATAAGGATAATCTTTCAAATCTTAACGATACGGTCATATAATATTATGTCATTACATCGGTGGTTTAATCACATTGAAAAGGTTATTACTAAATATAATAATTACACATACTTGTTAATCGGTTCTGGTTTGTCAACAACGAGACAACACACTATTATATAGGTACAAAGAGACATAGAGTATTAGAGTTACGACATTTTGTTATTTTATAGTTTGTCTAGGGAAGTTATATACAATGGTTTTCCAGTTGTTATGTAAATTAAGCACAGTTCTTTCTCTTTTTGTCGAGGCATTTCGAAAAATAAAAAATAATTTAATTATAATAAATAATATCATAGCTAGTTGAATAGGTATAAACCAATAAGAGAATACATATAAAAGTTTTTAAGATTATTAATACATACTTTTTTTAATTCTATAATATTTTATTAGAACTGTTAATTATTTCATCGACGTTATATTGATACAGTGTACAGCAGAATATTTTAGATTTGTTAATGTGAAACTTAAAACATTTATTACATTACCCTGCAACCTTGTTTATTTAATTGTTAACACCTATATTTTAAGACATATTTATTATTTTATACGAAGTAGAATCCGTTTAAAATTTCAACACTTGAGGTTTGAGTCAATTTAAAAAATACACAGTGGGCGTAACAATATTTTTTTCTCACTACATCAGTGATTACGTGCCGTTTACATATCGATTTCATCCCATGATGATGTATCTCTTTACATTTGTCGACGTATTTGTTTTATTTTCTGCGCACCAACTAAATATGTACATATTTTGTGGTCTAAAGTATAATAATATAGTTTTAATGCATTTGTAATCCCTATATTTAATATTTATACATTTATGTGCACGAAATAAACACTTTTTAGTCGTCTGATGGTAACATTGCAATAATGATATTAATATTATATTATTTTATTATAAAATAAATGTCTTGCTGCGTAAATAAATATATATATATATGTAAATCGGTATTCGGTCGATGTCAAAAAACAGCCACGGGCCAGTGTTTCGGGCACTCGAGTAAATGATGAACGACCGCGTCCGTATGCAGCAGGATTATAAAATTGTTATTATTATTCAAACGCCCGACTCCGTATTATATTATCGAATTACATCCGATTGCTGCTACAGTGGTTCGTGACTGCTCGCTGGTCGTGCACGCGTGGGCCGAGAATCGCGTCTATACAGAAATCAAACATTATCGCGCAAGCTAATAGGTTACGATAGGCTATAATAATATTATATTATTATATTTATATATACATATATTATACACAGTGTGATAATAAAAACGAGAAACTAAATTAAATAATAATAACAAAAAACATATACATATATATTATAGTATAAACAACAATATACCAATAAACAATGCTCGAGTGCCCCCCCCCTCATTTCCACCCTCTCATCATTCGTGGTGAATTACCTCCACAGCCCATCCTTCCCATCTATACCATACCACGCGCCGCCGTCTACCCGAATATGTAATGCCCAAGAGATTAGGTCTCGATCACAGTGGGATCACTGCCATTAAACAATAATCACAATATAAATAATAACAATAGAAGAGGCGAATAGCTGCAGATACGATAAACGGCTGGTAATTAATATTATTTTTACTACCACGCCATGAAAAGCCAATTAATTAGACGCGCATTAGACCCCTTGAACTCCGCAGGACCTCCGATCGGACCGCGTTCGTGTACGTAAGGAAAAATCCTACGTCTCAGATTTTTTTTATTATTATAAATTTTTTGTATTATTATTATTATTATTATTATTATTATTATTACTATTATAATTATTAATTTAACAATGACACGGAAACCATTAATTTCGTTTAGCGCGGTTCGTTTATGGAGAAATGTACCTATATATAATGTAATGCGTGTAGAGTGGAGTGTTTCGATACGGACCGAAAACAAATTCCATCATATATTTTATCTGTATAGAAAAATAGAAACTATGTACACTCCGTCGGTATTTACATGCGGATGAATACCTAAGCGTTTAATTGCCGTGGGAACTATTGTCTTTGCGCCAAGCAAACGTGTTATTAAGGTGTCACCTAGGCAAGGAAAAAAAACTTACCTATAATATAGCGTTTTTAATAATATTTGTTCGATGAACGAGTAAAACATATTTTTTACCTTTTGAGAAGTTAATTACGTGCAGTATATGAATAAAAAAATGTCCCAGTGATTCTTTATAAAACTGTGTGTAAAGGCTTTGTTTTAAAATAGGTACCTATACCAATACTTTTTATCGACTATAAATAAAATGTACCTTTTGCGGCAATTCTTGATTAATGTCATTGTATATTACAATACGACTATGTAAACACACACAAAGCCTGTAATGTGAAGATTATAAAATAAAATAAAGTATGTTTTGATGAGTGTAATCTAGAACTTGCGGTACGAAATTTCGTGATCTCTATAAACATTTATTGCCTGAATGTAATATTATATTGTTTTATAATAATATGGTGTACCAACTTTCGATCTTGTTACACTTTCAAAAACGTAATCTATACCCATTAGGCATCGTTGGTAATTGTCACTGGTTTCGACAGTATACATCGAAATTATTAACTGTTTTTACATATAGTCCCAATGTTATATTTATTTATAAAAACCAAAAAATTCAAAACTTAAAAAAAAATTCACAACAAATTTACAAACATGTAAAAACTATATAATCGCAATATTGACTCATACCTTTATATGTTTCAGCTATATACGGCGGGCAACGAAACGGACAGACGCAGTTTCCTGGATTCGCTGTTCAGTTACATGCAGGAACAAGGTATGTGAAATTACAAGTTTTTATTATTATTATTTTGTTTCTGGATTAGCATCGGTAATGTCACCACTTATTTGCGTACAATGTTAGAAAAAAAAATAATAACTCAAATGGAAAATAATGGATGTTTTTACGATGCTATAAGTCTAGTATATAATAATATTATCGCAAAAAAATATAAATAAAAATTCCATTCGTGTAATGTTCTTTAATGAAAAAATACAAATACAAAAGGTATAGTCCATGTAGTTTCCATAAAAACTGATATTATTAAAATTAAAATATATTTCCGAGTGATCTAAACACGAGCGTGTAATGATTTATAGCATGTAAAATATAGCTATAAAACCTCGACATTCTTGGCCATTAACAAATGAAAAATTTAATATTTAATTTAATTTGCAGTAACAGAGTCCGAGTATCGTTTTCTCCGTATTTAATTTGTATACGGTCTTTAATTGCATGCCGGATATATTGTTATTAACACAATATAATTATAATTAAATATAAAGCATTTTTGAAAATATCCTTTTAAGAATATTACACCGTTACAAAATATTATTATTATAAGATGTATCTGTAACAATACGAACAGTATATTACATGATAACTTAAAAAATTATTATAATAAACAATTCTTGGCCTTGTATAAAAATGGATGTACATACTTCATGTGTAGAAACAAGTTGTGTAAATTCAAATCTACAAACATGAGCATATTTTATATCCCTTGATTCTTTGTAAAGCGAATTTTCATGAGTCCTGACGAAATCGTAAACGTGACGTTTAAAATCAGATATTAAAAAAAATCGACCAAACCGTATAGATTTACGGCCGCCTGGTTATACGTTGCCTCCACGTCTGTTCCAAATAAAACACGTCTCATGCATGTATTATATATATTTTTCGGTTTTTGTTTTATTTGGCTATAAAAAAGTATCGGTTTTATTTTTATTATTTCATTTAATAATAATGGACTCGGTCTCTGTATAAGGTTTGTGCGTAGCCAACCTAATATAAAATATTCACCATTGCAACACAATACCAATTTCTGACAAGTCTGTAATAATAATAATCGAGAGGCCGTGTTATTGCCTTTTTTTCCATTTTACGTTCGATCTTCTCTTTACCATTATAATAACAATGCCTTTAAAATTGACGATTTTATTTCAAACTCAGGTCAGAGGTCGGAACTAAAAATTGTTTTTATGAAATATATATTTTAATCTGTTCAGTTTGTAATAGATGGCGTGTACTCTTATAAAGATCAAATTCTTATACCGTATTAGGTATAAAGTAGGTAGGTATTACTTAATTCTGAATTAATTTCGAATTTTAGATAGGTACTTACGCATACCTATAATATTTATAATCACGTCAACAAGCATTAATAGGAATTAATATTTGTAGCGAATTGTTTGACTATAGTTAAATATCATAAAATACAAGTTACAGCAAAATCAAGCTAAACTAAATAGGTTTAACTTACTGTACCTATGGATAGTTATTATTATTAATAATATGATCAAAATTATATTATACTAATCAATAACGAAGAAAAAGATCTAAACCTAATAAATTATTTATTCGTTACAATTTAAACCGTGTTATGTGTTAAGTAAAACCTTTACAAAAAGTTTTCAAATATTGAAAACTCATCCCTATATTTCATCAAGTGTTGATATTTGTCAATAATGTACAATACAGTTGTGAATAATATTTTAAGCTATACCGTATAATGATATTAAGTCGGTAATCATTAAAATGCTGAATGCTACGGATATTAAGATCCAAAATATATTTTTCAAAAAAGTATAATTCATATGAGTATAAGTATAATAGTTAATAAATTATTCCGCATCAGTGAATTTTGTATGGTTTTATATCGAATTGTAGGACTTTGTGATAGACTATATATATTATATTTGTCTACGTTTAGTTTTTGTCCGTACCTATTGAATAAAACACAATTGTCGAATGTAGACAATATTATTGTATACCTTGTGCAATTGAATACCTTGTAGTGTTATATAAACTATACTACACGGCCTGAACCTACCCGTAATGTAAACATTATAGTATAGTATAAACGTGAAAGCATTGGCGTGTCCGTAACAATAATTATTAAAAAAAAATCATAATTACTAAATATAAACGCGCACACTCGTTAATTTATTATTCCAATCACCATGCGATGGGGAAAAAAACCCGAATTCTCTAATAACGACAAATGCCGTCTAATGATGTTTTGCAATTTAGTAAACTATACATATGTAAATATTAATTTTTAGTTCATTACAATATTAATAGTAATATGTTAGTTTGATGATAGGGAAAGCAATATTCCGAAGAAAAAAATTATAATACGTACAATGATTTTCATTTAAAAAAATATGTGTGTCGCTACACAATGCCGGCAACAATCCCATAGGTGTGTAATAATAAACGGCAATTGTAAATGGGTAATTAGCACAAATACAATAAATTAATTTACACTATTCACCTGTTGTGTTATTTTCTAAACAAAATGTATATTTATTTCAACTATACGTACATGCAAAATGGTAATTTTTTATTTAAAAATAATATCATTATTTTTGTAGCCTTATCTATGAAACACCTGCTATGTAGCATCGTTATATTTATATGGAAACAATAAAATTTAACATTTCTCGTTATTTTAATCATAATTTTGGTATTTGTTTTCGAATGAATGTTGATTTCTTCAATACAATAAGACAGAACTATACGTCCACACACCCTAACAGCCGACCTTTTTTTCAAAGAGCTAAACAGTTTAGTATAATAGTGGTGTACAGCGGTTACAATTTGTATTATTATCTCGTTAAATTTCGATAGTTATTTTGACGCTTAGGTTTTATACGTGTGCATTATGTTCTATAGATAAAATAGTTTTCATTATTGAATTTACCTTGAAAAAAGATATCTACCACAAATAGTTAATTATACCTACCTAATAAGTGATAACTTAACATTTGTACGTTTTAACGGATATATAGTATATAAAATATAAACATATAATATAATAATACAATATGTGTGTGTACATAATATATATTAGTATTTAATATTATATATTATGTTAGAAGTAATGACAAAAATATTAACACATTGTAATTATTTCTAAGAAAAGAGATATAAGTATTTTATGTTTAGTTTGAATGTGAAATGGTAGTTGGATATGTAGTTAAACAATGACTAATATTTATCAGATTTTTTTTATGAACTATAGTGTACAATTTTATTACTTTTAAACCACAACAATGTACAACACACTGAAACCAATATTCAAGTTTATATTTTACACTTATACCTACATAACCATTACAAATAGTAGTAATAATCAATATTCAGTTGCAATCGTTCTTTGGTAATAATAATAATAGTTGTGAGCTACACGGTGGTCGATGAAATTTATTGAGACTTGATATGCATTGGTCGACCATTATTGTAGGTGAACGCTGATAAGTGATAACTGATAACAATATATTTTATTAAGCGTGTAATTAGCTGTACATACTTCATATCATGTGCAAACTTAATAGTTTTTTGATAACAAAACATACTATAGGTAATGGTCATTCATTTGCACACTTTCCGTTAGCAAATTATTCACATAATATGTGATTACAATATTTTCCAACTACATACTATGATATAATGTATTGTATTTTTTTTTTAAGTAATTTTTTAAGTAGATACCTTAATACCTAACACCATACTTTTTTAATGTAAAATTCTTTAAGACTTACATATAAAATAATTTTAAGTATGAGAAAATGAGGTATGTATTCCTATGTTTTATCACTAGGTAGGTAATCAATTTTATAATTTATTTTGAAATAGTTAAATATATTTATATATTCCTACATGCTCCTTCTATTAATTTTTTAAATAGTCAGAAATTTAACACATTTGAACACAAAATATTATAGTTATGAAAAAAAAATCAATATAATTCTATTCTTGATTATTTGATGAATTCATCATAACTTTGAACTGTATAATATTATGTATTTACAAAGGTATAATATTTTATTTTCAACTTGTTAGTTTGACACACCTATTAATTTATAGGTAGTTGGTTAGGTACAGTCCTACAGACGCATAACCATATTCGGAGTCAAAGTATTTAGTGACATATTATTACAATAGTGTATAATACCTAATGACCGCCGTCAATAAATGCAGTCTTATAATATTTATAGGCGCGTAAAAGTACTTACTGATGCTGAGTGTCCATTGTCTGTATGGAAATCGATTATAATAACAAGTGCAGCGTGACCCTTAATAATAATAATAATAAATACGTCAAGTAGGAAAGTCATAAGCGATTATTGTAATTAGTTCAAACAGTGGTCGTCCCAAAACGGCAGCGGCAGCGGCGGTAGCTGCAACAATAATGGTTACACATACCACTTATATATACAACATTTTCTAATAATATATAATATATATTCCCATTTCTCGTTCCAAATCGATCGTCATACAATATTATTATAGTACATATTGATGGGCATATTAACTGGGTCTGCACCATTATAATAATACATTATATATTGTATTATTATACCTACTACGTGTACCTACCTATACATAATATTATTCCGAACCGTAACCGAATAATTATGTATAATTTTTAATTTTCAAATGCAAATGGACGTTATTATTATTTTTAAAGGTTTAATTTTTTTCTTTTCTTTTCTATTATATTCTTACGTATATATCAGGTACATTATAGGTATTCCTCCACGACAAGGAACAACCATCCATGCGCATACATTGTTAAATCCGATATGGGCATCCACCTTCATAATTACATCATCAGTAATATTTGAAATATTATTTTTATTATATATATAGGTATGTTGTATTAGTATGCATGTGTGTGCCATGTGCGTATGCATATATACAGTGACGCCGTTTATATTAATAATATTTCTCCATCACGGCCGATTTTTTATTGCGTTTTCCAGTCAATATCAAAAGACACCGCGATTATAAAAATATTATATATCTGTACGAATAGCGTTTAATACTTGTGAATCGGCCTTCGGCTGTATAATTCATCTATAGCGTTGAGGTTTTTCGATTTTTTTTCGTCGAGTGTACTGGGTGTTCCCTTATAATGTTGCGTATCGTTCGATATTATGTGTAATATGTATGTATGATGTACCTATGTAAGTATGTATAGTATTTTATTAATAATAATTATCGTAAATATTGTTATTGTGAGTTATACCTACGCTTGGTATCTCATAATCATCGTCATTCATCGTTTTAAAGAATAAATCAACATTGAAACTTTTATTATACGTAAAAAATATTAATCAATTATGATTATTGTTTGGAAATTAAACGATCAAACAGATAATTTTTTTCAAGACGTCATGCTGATATCTTACGGTGTCCTCTTTACAATATTTATACATACATATGTACATTTTGAAAAGTCTTAGGTACCTACATATTATAAGAGCTATTATTCCGAAACAAGGTGTTTAGTGGTCGAAAGTGTACACTGTAACTGCACTAAAATTAAGCAGAACTAATAAGTCGCTATTAGATAGGTACTATACAACTGTAACTATGCACATAAAGTGCCTATATGATGGTGGCGTGTCAGCGTGATGTTTTCTTATGTTTTGTCGCGGGACACAGATGTGTTGTAGTGTAGTGTTTAGTATACATATTACTGGACGATAATATATAGACGTAAAACGGGAAGGGAAGGTCCTCATTAAAAATGTAAATAATAATATTTCAGTTCGTCGTTAAAATATCATATATCACTGTAAGGGTAAAATAATAAAACTACACAATAAAACTTTCGATAAAACGAGCCACACAATAATTATTACACACCTTTATGTACACTTATAATATGATGCACGTACTTATAACATTATTCACACACTATGAGTACACCCTATGTATGAGCGGTCGTGGCTTGAATTATTGTTAGTCTTTAGTGTGATCCGATTGAGGCCGGAGGCTCGCGGCGCATTACATTTCGAATAATTAATTACAATAATAGAATTTTTTATTTTCCAAAAATAATTATCGCCGCTCTTGGATATTATTCCCATCAATCAGCAGGGTCGTGATTTCGGATCATTCGATCACTCTCGTCTACCCTGACGTCGTCATCAATCCTCCGCATTTGGCATCCAACCTGTATTATATACAATGTGTGTACGTATGTACGCGCGTTCGTGTAGGCGAGTGCGTATATGACCTCACTATAATATAGGTACTAGTCCATTCGAATAAAGAAAAATAAAATACTGATGCGCATAAAATACACGTATGAGTAAAAACAATCTTCTATAATAATTCGGAGTCTTCAATAATTGAAATCAAAAGATACAATAATTATCATATGATATTGTCTAAATCGATTTCTTTTTCCATCTTACTATTGACGTTGTTTTGGTTTTTGGCCAAATATTGTAACGAATATTCAAATATATATCATTAACATAATATGTATTTTTTGTTATACCTAATATGGTTGGTGGCATTGTCATATTATACTACATACGTGCCTCTTAAAAAATATGAAAATTCTGATACTATAATGTTATGTAATATATTATAGATAAATGTATAATATTATAATACATATAAATAATAGAATAATATGATAGTTATATTTGTATTGTAAGGACTGGGCGCTTATTCATAATATAAGTCGTAAATTTAGTTTTTTTCTCCGACCAAGACCAAGCCGCAAACATCTATTATGACACCACTCTGCCACTATTATGTGTCGATTGGCGACCGGTTATAATGCGTTCAATATTCATGCATGAGTTATGAATTCGAAAAGCAAGACATTTGGTTGGCATTTTTTAATCATTATGCTACATGTGTTCTACAAAATCGTCGAATCACTTTTGTTTATATGGATTCAAATAATTATATTGTAATTAATGTTTAATTATTATGTTCAATCAAATAACTTTTAATATTTAGGTACTTCTTGCTTATACATTTTTGTTTCATTATTTGTTCAAAATCAATATATGTGTAGGTTATAAGTAGGTATGTGTAAGTTTCTACATCATTTTTATTATTCATAATTAATTACAATAAAACAATTCATAATTAAACATTTCAATAAAAATTAGTGATTATACTGAAATATTCGGCTCTGATTATAGGTATAAGTAGGTATGTGAATGTACGAAAAACAATAATATAAGTTATTATAAACATTTTATTCATGTACCTACATTGTACATAGTACATAAAAATTGAATTTATAAGTATTTTTATCAATCATATTATACATAATACCTATTACTTATACACACCAAAAATGACTAAATAAGAAATTTGGATTTGACAACAGTAAAGCGGCATATTCAATATAAGAGCTGCAGTAAATTATTTAGTTACATCTTTCTTGAACGTTGATGTTTCAAAGAGTAGGGGGGGGGTCGAGAATAGACTTAAAAGTTTGAGAATTATGTAACCACTGCATATTATGTATTTTCAAATTAATTAAAAACACTCCATTATGTATTTTGTATTACTTAATTTTTTGTTGTAAAATTATTGTTGTCTGATTTTACACATAATTACATTAATTAACCATGTAGGTACCTGTAAAAAGAACTCATTAAGGATAAACTAATTAAATTACTTTGCTTTTTAATGTATTTCACTTGTTAACTATAGGTACTGGGTAGGTTATGTTCTTAACTTTGCAGAAACCATTAATTATATCAAGGTTTTACAATTTTCCAATAATATTGAATATTCATATTGAAATTAATCTACCAAAAACCTACTTCTTAGTTTCATTCATTTTGACAATGATCGGGCAATTCAAAATATATTAATTGTATTCCTACCTACATACTGTATCACGAAATGTTGTACGAATTTTAATTTGATTTCACTTAATGGGGTTTCTTGTTAAATTTGTAGTCCAATAGTTTTTATAGTTAAGAATAATTACATTTAGTCATTGACCGCATTTGTGAGATTTAAGTTTTATAAATTATGACGCCCTATATATAACATCCTTAATGATATAATTAAAATAAATAAGTACATAGTACTACATACCTATTATTTCAATCAATTGTTTTCACTTCTATTTACGGATATAATTATAACAAATGGTTTTTTTTATATTTCAGCAAATTGTTATCGGACAAATATTCTGAGTAGTTTTTATACATAATTGTTCTGCATAATATTATGCGTAACATTCAAATGACAATGTGCATCGAAAGGCATAATATCAATTGCAATAATTATTTATCGCAGAACGCGAATAGGGAAAATAATATATTTCTTGTTTTTCGGCACTGTTGTAACCCAATATTGAAATCTCTATGCCACGGTCACATAATGCTATAAAACCACACGCACATGGTACTCGGTAGTACATTTGTATACTAATATACCACCATGGTGGATTCAGGATTGGCAATACAGTATTGAACTATGCTCATAATATCCTTAGGTAATATTATGCAGCCACACTCCAACAATAATTTGTCATGGAAAGAGGATTTCGCAGTGACAGCAGGATAGCACGAATCTGAAATAATGCGTAATATTTCATATCGATGTACAAAAAATATAATACGATTTCGGATTAACTTTTGTATACACGATGTCACAATACTTTGTCGGAATGTTACCCCGAACATTATACGAATCATACAATACATATATATATATATAACACACTTTAATAACTCAACATATTATATTGTAAATATAGTATATAATATTAGCCTAACCTATACACAATAATATATGATAGTATTATACATTATACACTATGCCACAATGGGACCTATATGCAGTTTCAGTAGAATATAATACATCATTATAAATTATAATAATTCACCTAGTGTAGGGAAAACATTTTGATTATGGAGTGCAAAATCAAAAAGTCATGTACAAAAACAATAAAATTTCAGCAAACAATGTTATAAGTACTTATTAGACAAAAAGGTTTATGGGTGTAAATTATGCTTTTCAAGAGCTAAATAATAAAACGTGTTTGTATTGTAAATAAATTAATGACGGAATTGGCGCATGAATATTGTATAATATTACTATTTACTGTTGTTGTTATTATATTATTATTAGTAAAATAGCGAAGCATTGTCGTGGTATGGTTATTACTTATTATAGTGGCTGGCATGTTGAACTGTTTTCGACGTTCTCTGCGCGTGCAGTACTCGTGAAATAATTATTATTACGGCCGAGATTGTTGTAAAAACAATAATAATATTATAAATATTCGCGACAAAATGCAGTGGCTACGTTTGCACAATGTAGCCTGTCGGTCTTGTTCGTATTTATTATGATATATATAGTATTGTGTTTTTTATGCGGTGAAAAAATGTGTCGACCAGCGTCCTGCGATAATATAATATAACGATTGACATAATAATAAATTATACATTATATTATATAGGATTGCGCAATATCTTGTCCTCGGTATAGATAAAGTGAAGGGGTAGGTATATTATGAATTACAAACATAATAAAACCAAAATATTTTTGTGTGTATTTTACTATTTTATAATTTCGTTTTCTTGGGTAAAAAATAATTGCTTTTTGAATTACTTTATGAAAGGCATTTAAATTATAAATTCAAAATGACGAATCATTAGTTTTATTAATAATTAAAATGTACAGTAATCATTTTCCCATGTACAAAATCTACCCCTCAATAAAATATGCATCATTATGGACAAATTTAAAATACATTGTAATATTATACAATGATAACGCGTATACATTACATCATATTAAAACACAAATACATTGTACTCGTAGAGTATTTTGGAATGTACCATTTAAAAAATTGTATGACTGCTTTATAAGCATGAGTATTTTTATACATAATATTATAATATACAATTCGTGAAAATTAAAAATGCAATAACCTTAAAAATACATTTTATAAAATATTACTTTTATACAGTTTTATGTCATTCACACTTTTATATGGCTTATGTAAATTTTTTAATATATCGAACGATGTAGGATGTTTGTAATAATATGACGGTCAATAAACCCACATAAACCGCATTGGATATAACGAACTGTTGTCAATGATGTATTTTTAGGCGTTGACATTGTAGCAGTAAGTGATTTATGGACACGCGGCGAGGCATTCCGTTCAAAGTTTTGACGTCGGTTAAAAAAATCGTTATCGGATGGGTGACCAATATGGGGAACACTCATATTATATTTTTTAATATTCCGTAAAGGCGTATGTCAGCCCTGTGCAGAAAATTACGTTTAGTGGTTGTGTATGTATATAGTTATGAAGTGTTTGAATGGAATATCAAAAAAATTCTTTTTTACACAAAACAAACCTGTCGAGTGTGCGATCGCGAATTGCATTTTTTCGTCCTCCGTATCGCATCGCAATAGGTATTCGGAAATTCGCCGACAAAAGACCTCATACAGAACTCGTTCGCAGAACATAAAACAACGTATCCGCAATATTCGAGAGTAAATACCGAAATTTTTTTTTCGTCCAGCAGTAAACCACAATGGTCGGGCGTTAATAATACTTGTATTACAATTTGTGTTTCTTGTATATACGAGTATATATGTATTTTTTTTTAACCCCGGCAATAAAACTGTTTTTAATAGCTTGTCGGCGGCTTACACTCTCCCCCGGTCAGACTCATTTTTTTTTTATGTTTGCTATTAAACGTCGTAGATTAATAATATTTTTAGATTATACGATTATCAGAAACATGTCGTTTAAATCACCGGAGAGGCTCTCGGCGTGCACGGTGGCCCTCTCAACATGTAATACAGCTGCTATATAGTGCAGCGCGGCAAACGATATTTCCGAAGTCGTAAAATTATTCGTCCGCGCTATACCACCACGACTGAAGGTTCAGATTTTTAACTGAGCATAAAGTTATTTTATTATTATTATTATTATATTTTTGCACAATTGTTCAAATTTTTCAACTCTAGATATTATATGCGCAATCATAATTGGTTTGGTTTCAGATCATAAAAAACTGACGAATTCGCTAGAGGTAGGTAGGCAAGTAATAGGTGTACCTATACGTTTATAATTTGGGGTATAAGATATTACCGTCGGAATGAATGATAATAAAATAAAAAAGTGTATACCTAGGAGTTAAGACCTAGGCACCTTTTGTAGGTATCTTTTTGCCATCTACATAATATACACATCTAATAAACAAATTTCAATCTGTAATTACACGATAATAATATTATCATTATCATTTTCAAACGATGCATAGTTATAATAATTTGCTCGAAAACTAAAACTATTAATAATAAATAGCAATTAAGACTGTCAAATAATAATAAATAATCATCCCTGCGTTATTATTTCTGTTTTCAATTGCGTACTCATTATTTTATAATAATATCTTTATGCAGTGATTGCGCCGCATATCTATAGGTATGTATCTATATTGTATAAAGTCTGTGTAAAATATTATGTACGTATAGGTATAAACGTATGCCAACCGCTGCTGTGTTTATTGTAAGCGATTAAAATATTATGAAAATAAAATTGTTTTTAGTATTTCTCGGTCTCTATAGAGGTGTAGTACGCGTATGATATATTTTATAAGCTGTTGGTGATTCGGTACGGTCGATATATGCGTGGTGAATAAAAAATGGAAAAATAATATTATAACAAGAGAGAGAGAGGGGGGGGAGCAGGACGCGTACAGAATCGTGTAAGACGGCACCACCACCAAACATATTAATATGTATTACAGTCAGAGGGAGTAGAGTCGAGTCGAGTCCCACGTCGGTATAAAATATTTTCGATTTGATTAAAAACATAATAATAATAAAATCGAGAACGATCCGCTTTTATACATAATAATATAATAATATTATGCGCACGGGTATAATAAAAACACGGTTTAGCCAATAAATCAAAAACCTTTTATCTTTCTCGATATGCGGGCAATTACGATCTCTCCAGGGTTCCTTTATGATGCGATATGATACCTGCGACAACGTTGCCGTGTTTAATATTAAACATAGAATTACATTTAATACGATTATAATTTATAGTGATAAAATACACAAGGAATTGAGTTTTTAAACGTTTAATGTATCGAGTTAAAATAATAATAATGTTGAATGCAATATTATTAAAGTTATACGTTTGAATCGTATATTGGAATTAGAAGTGGAAAAAAGTTAACACATTGGTACAATATACATAATAATTCATCTAGCCATCTATATTAAATTGAAAAATCATAATACCAGCCGTCACTGTTCCGAAATATTGTTAATAGCTTATTTATCAAATATAGAAACGAAAATAATTGTTGTACAAAAATAATAATGCAAAGACACTCTGAAATACCTATTATATTATACCGTTGTAAATAATTTATTCCAATAATATAAAATATACAGGTATACAGGTAGTAACTATTTAATAATGCATAATATATAAAGTCGATATGTACAGTCGTGCGATTCCATCAGTCTGTGGCCGTGAATGAATGACAGAAGCAATAGAAGTTCGCATTCGTGATCTAATGTAAAAGCACCTTAGTAGCTTTTTGTCTTATAAATTATACACATCTCAAGATTATTTTATAGTTGTTTGTATTCGACATTTAACTTTTTCAAACGACGAAATACTTAGCTGCTAAGTATAATAGTCTATGATAGTTACCCATATAGTAAACAGTGGAGGTGCCTTTAAAAGTCTATTTTTATTTAAATACAAAAAAGTCAAAATCATTGAACACGTAAACATAGAATCATAAAATTACCTCTAGCTTCGCGCTTAATCACCATAATACATTTTATTTTTTGATGTGTTTTATGGTAATTTATAGCTCGATCACTCATATCCAAATCATCGATAAGCCAATTAAATTTGACGTCATCGAAAATATGTTAATGAACACAGAATATTTGATAGTATATGAAATTGTATAGGATTTTATCGAGTAATTTATTAAACCACAAGTCGCGTGTGCGGAAGTGTTACAGACAGTATAGTATATAATAAAGGTACCATACGACGAAAATATATAGTCGTGTTAAATTCGGTTTTTGTCTCGTATACGACTTCGTGAAAATCGCTAATGGTGTTAGCCGCGCTTACGCCCTGCTTACACTGCAATCGTCGACTCGGAACCAGACTAATGATAATGCGTATTAAAATCAAATGTATCCGTCTCGTTTCTCGTGCGACGGAACACGTGGCCAACACATTTGATGTGCTGCATACTGCTGCATCGAGACCGGTGGTGTTTGTGGATGCCAAAACCCAGACGACCAAGGTTTCGGTAGGTAATGATTTCGCCTACCGCCTATAGTAGTGGTTTATAAACTAGGTAATATAATATACGTGTAACACAACGCATACCGTTCAATAATATTATTATAATACCCATATAAACAATGCGAATGCCATCACACGTCAAATTGCATACGAGACCGTAGGTATCAATATTAGAGTACTTAATTTACTATTCGCAAATCCACACTGTATGATATTATTCATGCAACGAATATTGAGTACCTAATATAAGTAATATATTCTATTATACTAATAAGTAAATTATTTCAAACATATTAAGATTATCTGTCTCTTAAAAGCTCGAAGGCTATTTGTATTGGGGTTCACAGAGAATAGGGAAATGTTTGAATTCAAAAACAAACAGTAGAAACAATATTGTTTACTATGGCTAGCTTACTGTTATGATATATTACACGTTAACACTATTGCAGTATTAACACATCACATGCATGTGGATGTTTGTTTGATAAGAAATAGGTATGCATTAATATACGTCAATAGAAACATTATAGAGACCCGCAACAAATAAGATGTTTAATGTATATTCGATCCCAGATCCGATACAGAGGTAGTACAGCCGTACAGGTATAGCTATACAAGGTATAGGCTATATCGTGTTGTTATTTTATTATCTTAATGTAGTCGATTATTATTTATTTAGCCTTGAAAATGGATTTCGTTTTGGTGTGAGTTTATTATTATTGACGTTTGAATAATAATTGTATAACAATATAATATATTATATACCTGTATATGTATAATGTATATATATAAAGTCAATACAGCTTTATACCTGTAGGAAAAAAAATATCGATTCTCTTTCGATTTATTTGCTTAACGGGCGGTAGAGGGGTCGCGTTTATAATAACATTGTGATACCGATAAGAATAATATTATACAGTAATAACACGATAATATAATATAACCATCGAGTGTGCAATGTGCATATAATATATCAATAATCAATAATCGTATCATGATTAATAGAAGAGAATAGGGTTACGAATATATAGATTATAGGTATAAAACGTGTATAATATATTATGTTTAATGTTGTGTGCGTGTATACACCTGATATCAACTATATAGCTATATATAGTTATATACCTTTATATACTATAATATTATCATATATACATATGTGGGGTATCAAAAGGATCACAGACGACCGGGTAAACATCACATCACGTTGTCATCGGTGTATATACACTGCACAGTACACCGTGGCCGGGGAAATGATTAAATACACAAATAGCGATTGTGTCGCGTATTGAATATCTGGGTGTTCATTATAATATTATATAACGTCACGAGACACAGGTCCTATGGGTACATAGTATATATATAGCTGAACTTATATCCCGTTGTTTACCTCGGCAGCGTCTATGTATAGAAAACGTCTAGGTACTCGTCGCCGGTTAATATATTATTATTTGCTCCATCGGTCCTTTTGATTGGACATTTCGCCGCTAAAAGCCATTCCGATAAATAAAAAATAAAAAATCGGGCGTGTGTGTATTATGCAGCCCACGGTGTGTTTACACATAATATAATAATAATAATAATAAAAATAATAGTAATACCGCGTGTAATAACACCACGACCGCGATGTATATTATACCTGTGTATATAGAATATTTTGTGTGTACGCGGGCAAACATCGAGAGTCACTGCCGCCGCCGTCCTGCATATATGAGCACCACACCCATCGGCCGGGGCGTCCACATAGACGAATATAATATAATGTGTATAATATTATATAGAGAGGCACTGGTAAATATTTGTCTTGTGCAGTTGTGCTGAGCGGGCGGTAACGGGAATGCCGAACGATCGTGTTTTTACTAAATTTTAATAATAATTAAACGACGCGACCGCAATGACTTGTCGGCCAAGACCGCTGCACGTCCGCACGTAGATCGTCTCCGGTCCCGGCACATAGTCCTACAATATAATATTGTACCATTCCCGTATGGAATAATATATATTATTTTAACAATATACTACTTTCTTTCGGTTGTTACTTGTTCGCTGTATATTTTTTTGTTGGTAAATCGAGTATATAAGTACACCAAAACAGTATATGTAAGGACTAAGGACATAATGTCAGACTTGGAAGTGACCGTTTGAGTACACCTGAGTACCGGAAACTTGCGTCCCACACTAAAAATTTAAGATTTCATGACCAACGTAGATATAATCACGGCTTGACCGGCCCCCCGTGTGTCAACATTGAACATTTATTTCTAAATTAGATACGTCGTATAATACTAAATCGATCGAAATTCGGCACACACACGCACACATAGAATTAAAAACTAAAATTAATATTCATAAGTTCCATGGATTGGTCAGATCGAGTACAATTATTATTTATATTTCGTATGTTAACTTTTTTGAACCCGAGTGCAACATTCTTAAAGGTAAGCAGTTTAGCAGTAGTTAAGTGCAGTTTGACTATCCCTTTGATAGTAAGTAATAACTAATAACCATTTAAAAGCGTACCTTTTATAATTATTACAAATAATCATAGTAATTTAATAGTATGACACAACTTCATAATATACCAACTATTTGAGTTTGTAAGTTAAGTTATTTATAGTTTACCTTAATATCAAAACCACGAAACACTGGTTTATTTGACTGACAATCGAAATTGATGATGAATCGGGTAAATATTTGATAAAGAAGGTCCAGGACTAGGATGCAAACAAGATGTGAACAAATATTTTCCCAGGCAAACATTTTTTTGTCAATTGCACGTACTTACTGGCTTACTCAATTATTATTGTATGACGTTTTAAACTTTAAACACTCGATCAGTCATTTAAATAAAGCTATTAAGCTATATTAGATAATAGGTACGTCGAACGTATACCGGATAACCAAACGGAATATAACGGTTTATACTGGTCGTATATGCATTAAAATGTACATAAAATGCAATTGCAGCTGGTGCACTGAACAATTATCAATATCCGGATTTATATATAATATACAAACTTATTCGGATATCGGATAATCTGGCACACGATTCTTATTGATTCTATCAAATTATTATACTTTCATGGTTATGATTTATGAAGGGCGGTCTCATGAACAAGTGCCTCTTTTGATAACGCAAGGATAATATTACGTGACAATTTGTATATCATTTTCTAGAACATTTTAGACCACGTGTGGTTAAAACTTATAGATAAACTATGTATACCAATTAAAAAAAAACTTGAAATTATTAATGATTTTGTAATGCGACAAATAGTTTTTGTTCTCCGGTGACTTACTAGAATAATTATAACATCCTATATATAATCGGGTTTTCTTATAATGTATTACGCCATACCAAAGAGTAGCGCACGTGCAGATGGTTCGAATGTTTGCTGGAAATCTTAGATATTGAACTTAGCAACATAAATGACAATAACAACACAACGAGCACATATATATAATACTATTACTTGCAGGTACCTTCGTATATTATATTATTATTTATTATGTCCGCCTCTGATGCAGTCTCCACGTGGTACTGCAGTTAGAACACGCGCGCATACAATGAGCTGGTGGCGGTCAAAAAGGTGACACAACAATATGTACCTTAATGACCGTGCCCGTAGGTATATATATCCAAAACAATCGTGGCTTTTCTTATTTATTTTTTAAATTGTTTTATACAAGTCCCCGCTTGACCATTTCAAAAATATTATAATGCACTGGACAAATAACATAATATATGTATTATGTATATTTATTGTACTGTCCTCCTATCGATAAACAGGCTGCAGGTATATTATATACAGAGTGATTCACAAAAACATTCTCACTCGTATTTTTCCCAACTGTCTATATACATCCACAAACACTCTGATTTTTGAAATGTTTAAATATCATTTACTAGATCATTTTTTTAAAATAGTTCTATTTTTATACCGTTCAAACATTATAATAGGTATGAGTATAAAATTACGGACATTAATAGTTAATACTAATTTATTATCATTTTAAATTGTGTAAAATTTATTTGAGTATAAAAGGTACTAACTATATAAATACTTTCCTACTATAAATAGAACATAAGTTTTAATAACTCGGGAACTATAAATAAACATAAATTAATACAATCGAATTAATACATTTACATTTTAATAAAGTCATCCGCTTAACAGTAAAACAGGGTGGTTCTCGTTTGCAAAAAAATAAATTTTTATTGCCTTTGAATATTCTTATAACTAAAGGATAAAAATTGAATTATTTGAAGATACGAGATATATAGTACTGAAAAACATACATGTACTTAAAAATTCCAAAAATCAGAATTTGAATAAATACATTATTTTTAACCACTCTGTATATTATATTATTTGATGTGTATCTATATTAGGAGATATGAATATACGATAATGATTTATACCGTCTTTTACCTTATACTCTTTTTAACAAAATTGAAAATACTGTAGATTTATTAGTCGAGGTATAGACAGTGTAGGTATGTATAGGTATTATATGTGACTGTGTGAGTACAGAAGTCGTCACCGCGCGTTGTGTTGACGCGACCGCTGTAAATAAAATAGCGTCAAACCCTAAACAAGACACCTCGCGAGTTGACACGTGTTTATACTTTATACATAGGTACATATATAAAAAAAACACCTAAAAAAACACGGTTTGAAGATTTTAAACAATATACGATTTAATATACCCTATGTGTATTATATTATTCAGAGAAATTTCCTGTATATTCATGTAGAGCTGAAAAAAAATATTCCTATATAATATTATTTGTTTTTTTTTCCGTTTGTCGAATAATCAATGTATATGTATAGAATTATTAGCTATTACATTTACACCTATCTTTTACCTATTTTATATCTTAATATTTACCGGGAAGGATAAAATATTTTCTTGTACCTATAGGCTATAACTTATTAGAATACATTAACACAATAATGTATTACATATACCAATAGATTTTACCAAAATATAGGTAATGTTATCATTTTATCAAAAATAGAACAACGGTTTTATGGTAAACACCTTAAACTTAAACTATTATAAATCATTATTGAAAATACCCGTCAAGGGCAACGATAATAATAACTATAGGTGTATATACCTACTTAGAACCTTTTGTGAAAATATAGTGTGTTCATTCGTATATAAGTGGGCGCAAAGTGCTGTTTGGTATAGCTGCATTTCTGCAGGAGGAGACAGCAAAGGCCCCACGTATATTCCTGCACGCTTCAGTGGGCACTCTTTACCAAGTCTTCCCATATTTAAAATTGGATTTTGTCACCGTGTCCGCCATCACCGGATGTGTAGTGCCACCTATTTATTTATATTCGAAGGGATATCGTATGGTACCTATACGTCTTTTTAATTATTGAATAACAAAATAATGTACCCATCGTATAATACATATTCGTATTGGTAGCATATTGTCATGTTATTAATTGTTGTTATATTACTATTATAATTTATACTACGTTATTGTTGTTGATATCGTGGCACGTCATCGTGGTTTTCCCCTTCACAGCGGCACTGCGTGGCGGCCGGATGAGGTAAGGTAGATAATATATAAAACGGGCGTGTTTTAATTCGATCGGACGACGGGCCAATGGGAACGGTCCAATGGAGAGAATTATCATATTATAATATAAGCGTTCGGATGATTTAGTTAAGTATAACACTATAATAGATTATACTATTTAAAAATATATACAAGCTGTTCAAAAAAAAATTGGAAACTCTTTAATTACTGTTAGCATATTTTTATACATATGTCTCTATAGGTACATTATAGCAAACACTGATGCACATTATTTTATTAGGTAAAATATATAATCACCTCGATGATAAATTGTACAACACATAATCGTTTATCAGTCCTGATAATCTTAGTCTAATGACCGTCTTCAGAATTTTTGAACACTCTGTATAAGTTATAATCTAGGGGTTCGTCGTATATTTGTTTTTCAATAATATGTAATACTAAATGTACCTAGGTATATATAAACGTATATCCGGCCAAGTAGGTGCGTAGGTACGGCTAACAATTATTGAATAATGTATCTGAGATTTACTTAGTATGAATCGTACACAAAAATATAATATTTCTGTAGCCCTTATAATAGATTATGTATATTATAAAATACTATGATAAACAATGTAGATATTTAAAGTATATATATAGTGGCATATCTTAGGTGTGTGGATAGACGAGGGTTCGATAGATGGATGTCTCCTCACTGCTTTGCTAGAGTTGGGCTTGGTTCTATAATGTACCTATTATATAATGTTATAAAATATTTTATCTATAGGTATTCTATAATAGAATAATGATAGGGCAATAATTATTGTTAAATTAGTTAAACAATTTAAACAATTTGCTCATTGATTCACGAGTTGTGAAGACTTATGAGTTGAATTATGCAATTGTAATCATACCCCCTCCCCCTATCTTTTGGTCAAACTTCAGATTCACTATACTGCCTCAGAGTATAAATATACGTATTATCAGCTAGCTATAATACTTGTAGGTAGGTACATTATACATTGCTCTGATGCATACAAATTTTGCATAACAGCACTAAACGGTCAAATATATTATACAAATATAATTGTTTTATATTGTAGGTTAAAGTAATAGAAACATAATAAAAAATTGCATAAATTAACTATCTATTTATACTGCCTTGTTAGAGGTAGATAATATTATTTTATGAACCTACCTTTTCACAATTCCGAGAAACGTGAAATTATAAAACCGTACCTGCAAATAAATTATGGAGTTACACAGAATCGTAAAATTCTGTATATTCGGAGAAATTGAACGAAAATAATGCTGATGTTTGAGAGCGTATTGAAATATTTATTTCAATTGTTGATTTTCTACGAAATCTTTCTCTTCGGTGGTGGCACCGTATAAAATTTCGACTTTTTAATTATATGTAGGTAGGTATGGGTTGCAGGTTGTTAATTATATTATTGTGTTTTTCGCGCCTATGTGTACCTATTTATTACGNGTTGTTGTTATTAATAAAAATAATAAGATAAGATAGTATTGAACCACACCATTTGGCATAGACTAGACTTATTCGTGTGACAGTGTACTGCGAGTTTACTTACTAGTTAGTTTAATAATTTTTAGTGTTGTATAAAGTAATAACTAATAAGTGTGCTTTAAAATGAAAACCAAATTTGATACAATTATAAAAAATACAACCATTAAACTAGCCATTAAACTAAATGATACCCCAATTACCAACAAAGAATCTGTTAAAATGTTAGGTGTAATATTCGATAAACGGCAAACTTGGTCTCCCTACATAAAACACTTAAAAAAAACCACAAGCAGCTCAATAAAATTAATCAAAATATTATCACACACTTCATGGGGCGGTGATTCCAAATCTCTAATAAAAATATACAACGCAATCATTCAATCAAAAATTAACTACGGGTCAATATTATATAGAACAGCAGCCAAATCAACCCTAAAACTGATTGATACAGTTAATAATATCGGATTAAGACTAGCAATAGGTGCCTTCCGGAGCAGTCCCATACTCAGCATTTATAACATAGCCGGCGTACCCCCCCCTACACTGAGAAGAATAGAGCTATCTATTAAAAACATCGCTAGACTTGCTAGTCGCAACGATGTCAAATATAGTAACATAAACAACGAAATTTCTAAGCTGATCAATGAAAATGTATTTTGTAATTTGTAATTTGATTAAAACTTTTATTCAATAATAGTTTTAAATACATTAACTAAACCATTATTGTTAGTTTATAAAATATCTAGTTGGTATGTAGAATAACTAGTTGAAGTATATATTTATGGATTCATTCAATACATTAACTGAAAGTACCCGTAATTATATAAAATAACTAGTTATTCTATAGAATTACGGAATTTCATACATTAACGCTAACATATGTTATTCTCCATAATATTATCTGTAGGATATATTTATTTTAATATTTTGGTTATTTTTGTGATGTTAAACTATTAAGGCACCTAAATATATTAGAAAGTTTTTTTTTTTAAGGCTTTTATATTTATGATAACTTTTTTTCCTAAGTAAAAACCGCTAGCATTCACTGCAAGGTTCAGTTCCTCATAACCATAAGTA
Source organism: Myzus persicae (assembly GCF_001856785.1). Classification (NCBI taxonomy): domain Eukaryota; kingdom Metazoa; phylum Arthropoda; class Insecta; order Hemiptera; family Aphididae; genus Myzus; species Myzus persicae. The sequence goes on from NW_019103603.1 coordinate 673,779, forward strand.
TTGTTCTTGCTGAAAAAAAAAATGTTGCATGTGGGCCGTTTGGATGATAATTTTCGTTTTTATTACAACTATAGCTGTGTGGCAGTATTATATATATAATACGCCTACATCATTAAAACATGTCTGATGTGTGTACAATATTATACACAATATATACATATACGAGTGCAATAATATTAATATAATATTTACGCTTGATGGCGCGCAAATAACCGACCGACCGACGGTACGCGAATGCACGCGGAGAGCTCTAATTTCATTCTATAAACGATTCCGACAATCCGACCGAACTGTATAAAATATTAAAATGTTATGTTATTGTGTATACATATACAATGCACATAAAGGTATAATATATTCGCACGATAATATGGTATAGAAAAACACACGCAGCGCACCGCAGTCCGTATAATTATAAGTCGTAAAAAGGCCGGCGAACGCAAACCCATATAAAATATATAGCCATATTATAGGCATTGCTGCGGTCTACATAATATTATAATAGTAAACGTTATAATCGTATGTATGTATAATAGATCCTGTGTATATACGCCGTGTATAATCCCTGTAAATAGTGTATAGGTATAGGTACTATGATAAACACTCATAAAAAAATTAATATAATAATATTTTACTATTTATTTAAAGCTGTTTCATTATGTACATAGATATAGACGTGTACTTGGTCTCATGCAGTTATCATTATTATCCCCATCATATTATTTATAATACCAAGAGGCAGGTAATTTTTGTCTTTGTTATCATTATTATTATTATTATTATTATTATTATTATGCCTAAACAATTATTTGATCAAACGAACAATCGGTATTTCGAAAAAGCACCTATATAATAATAATTAATATTAACTTATTTGACAGTTTATTTTTGAAACATATAAGAAAAACGCAATACGTATTATTTTCACCCTTCTATAATATTATGTTGGTCGATTAACTCCATATAGCTAATCCGTAATAGTTTAAGTGTTTGGAAGTATGCAAGTCTTTTAGAATACAAACCTTCCTTAAATACTGCAGGAATCTGAACAATTACATTATTTAATAGGATAAAACGGGGTGAGTATGCTTCGTAAATCAATGTTATGTATATATAACGTTATAATACTGTCTCTTGGTCGTAGGTATACATTTATAACCCTAACTACCAAAATTCATATGTACCCCTCACACCTACTAATACTACATATTATGTAGGTATAACCATTATAATATAACTCACTTATCAAAATCAAATGTTATAGTTGGATTAAATTAAAGATAATAATATTTTTTCGAGTGAAACACTAAAGTGAATACCTATTATATTCGTTTATATAGATATTTACTTATCAGGTATAAGACAAACCTTTAATACGAGTAAATATTTTATATTTCCGAACAATATTGCACTAGTGGCTGAAACGATTTATTTAACTGCTCTCCAACAAAACCTCGTCCATCCACGGTCACAATTTACTGGGGTCTATCGTCTGTGATGTACACAATATTATACTATTCGAGTAAAATACGAATATATACAGAATAAATTGTACAAATGCATGTGTGTTATAGTTTATAATTGTGTGTATCGCGATTTGCAGGGACTCCAATCAGCCGACTTCCCATCATGGCTAAACGTGTGTTGGATTTGTACACACTGTACAAGCTGGTCGATCAAAGAGGTGGAATCGTGGCGGTTATCACTAAAAAACTGTGGCAAGAGATAATCCGAGGCTTGGGCCTACCGCCGTCCATCACTAGCGCGGCTTTCACATTAAGAACACAGTATGTATATCAATTCTAAATATACAATTAACCTTTTTAATGCAAACGCTAATGCATATACCTGTTATCAGTTCTGCGATAATTCACTATTCAGCAAACAACAAAACAGTGCATACGATATTTAAGCGCAAATCATATTTATTAAAATAATTATGGTTTTTATTACCTAGTAGCAGATACCTATGAGAATTTATGAACTATACTCATGAAGAACTTTGTATAAATTTCTTAAGTCTAGGCAAACATAGGTACATTTTTTTTATTGACATTTATAGAAAACAAATGATGGTTTGGGTATTTACTTACCATTTGATGAATGTACTCGTCCTGGGTAATTTTGGTTTTAATTGCACCTAGAAATTATTATTTTTATTATTATAATACGAAATACTAGCTAGAGGATATGTCTAAAATTAATACTGAAATTGCTCTAAATAAATTGATAATAAAATATATAGTTCAACAATATTATATCCATCGTCTAAATATCAATACCAATAACAATATTATTATGTAATTTTTAATTATAATTAATTTTCTTAACTAATTAAAATTCTGTCAATTAGAGTATTTTTAGTTAAAAATGTAATACTTATCATCACTCTGATTGATTATCGAGCGCTAATAAAATGTCCACTCTGAATTGTTGAGAGCTGAAATTACAGCGGTGGTATACACTATAACTCTTATTATCATTAATCATTATTATTATAAAGGGTATAGGTAGTAGGTATCTACAATTTAAAATTAGATACAGTGCATCGCATTTTAAGCGTTGTTACGAGTACTTGTTTGCCCGGTACTCTTCTCTATATTTTATTACATATTATACATAACGGATTAAGTTTAGTCGAAAAAGCTGAGATGGTACCCCTGACAACCCCCCCCCCCTCCATTTCCAATGCGTCTACCGCGTTCGTCATATTATATAGCTGTACCGTTTGTAGATATGTCAAGTATCTGTACGCGTACGAGTCGAAAATGAATCAGTTCAGCACGGTTGACGAATTGAACATGGCCATAGCGGGAAACCGGCGTGAGGGCCGCCGGAACAAGTCGCTTCTGTCTGAGTACTTGCCGGCACTTCCGGCGACGACAGCCGCCGGCCAGCTTCATCACCACGGCCAACTGTCATCGGCGGCGCACGGACAGCACCATAATCACCAGCAACAACAGCACCATCACCAGCAGCAGCAGCACCATCACCAGCAGCAGCAGCAGCAGCATTACGCCAACGTGCTGGCCGCAGACGATCGGTTCCGCCACTTGGCAGCCGCCATCATAGACAACAACAGACACCGCGCCGCCGCGGAACAGGGCAGACAGCAGCCGTCGTCGTCTTCGTCGTCGCCACGGCCAGGCAGTCCGATGCAAAGACTGGCCCAACTTCAGCCACCACCGCCGACAGCTGCTGCCGAATCTTCACCAATATTCAACAGTCACCAGCTCCAACTGCCGCCTTATCAATCAGCCACGATGATGGCCGCTGCAGCACATCAGGTGGCAGCCGGCGACCATACTAGCAAACAGAGAGGTAATAAACCCTACATTTTCATTATTATTAATTTAGGGCAGATAATTAAAGATGCCCTGGAAACCTATTTAAGTAATATTGTACCCTTAAATTTCCAAAATATTCAGTTTAAAAATAATATGTTTTAAAAAAAATGATCAGTTCAAACATGTATTTTTGAAACTTTCTTCGTAGTATGAAATATGAAAACCATTATTTGTTTTAAAAACAAATTCTTTGTTTATCTCAAAGCCATTATATTATTTTCGTTATTTCACTTTGTGAAATTTCTGATATTTTAATCTGTACTTATATATATACTATAACAAATCATAATAACGGCTTTATAAAGATGTTTTATAATAATATAGAATAGTCAGTAAAAACCCAAAGTCCAACAGATTGAATCCAAATTAATATATTTTAACATGTTTTATATTCATATATAATTTATATACTTATTTAGCTAATTATTAATATATAGTTTATAGTAATTTGGATTTATAATTGTCAACCTATACTTTCCAGGTTTTTAGGAATTTGAATTTTATTTTATCCAAAATCCTTAATTTCATTAATTGTTTTTATTTTGAATGTTCAAAAATCATCGATTGGCTATATTCATTTGGTAAATCTTTGTTGATTAGTTACGTTTTATTAAAATATCTAATTACAATAGGTAATAGGTAGGTGAATGATCGTTCTTTAAAGAAGATTATTGTTAATTTAAATCAGCATGCGTTATATTTAAAAATTAAAAAATTACTTCAAACATACTTTTTGCTGTTGTAAGTAATTGTATTTTTGATACAAATCTAAAACAGGTTGAAAACATTACCGTTAGGTACCTATCTATATATATATATATCATAATATAGTACATTATTAATATAAGTTTCGGTTTAGGAATATGTCATTAAGTTTTTTTTTATTCCATTCGTTTTAAATATTTAACAAATCAATTAAAGTATCATCAGCCAATTTATTTACAAACCTGAATAAAGATGTCCTCTAAAAATGTCCATCGTAAAAATATTTAGCTGGCCATGTTCTCGGAAGGAATAATTGTTTTACACTGGTGCGCGGTCTAAATACACATTAGAAAAATACTGAATTTTTTCTCAAACACAACTGGGGGACCTGAAAATCAAGACTTTAAAAGATGTTATATTTTATCTCTATGCTTAAAAAAATATGACTATATTTAGAAAATGTTAAACACTCTCTTATATAGGTTTGGACGGATCTTGTATTATTGAAACAATACTTTTTGAAATTACAATAAGTCAATCATGGGTTATAGAACGAGCATTTGTTGTTTGTCGGATTTGTATTTATTTATTTTGCTTTTTTCTATAAACTGTGTGACATTTTTATTTTCTGTTTATATAATACAAAATAGTTTCGTGCCAAGAAAAGGATAAGCGGGAAATTGGTAAACACACTGACAACTAACTACAATCCCCTTGACAGGTGTGTCCGTCTGACGCGGCCCCAAAAATAAAAATGTTCAATTTCATTTCTAAATAATAATTTCACCTTTATGCTACTTTTAAATATGTGTATATATAACGTCTTTGTGTATCTATTCATTCTGTTTTAATGTATTTTTGAAACGTTACCAAGAATGAGCAAAAAAAACTATCACGACGTGTTCTAATTTCATTATATGAATATGCTCTCTCTCCCACTCACTCTCTCGACAACTGATTATATAGTATATATATATATGATTCTATTTTCCTCTATCTCTCTTTGCTCACTTAGAGCTTTGCTCATTCATCAAGTGCCCTTCATTAGTGAAAGAAAAGTGTAGCGAAATTCCAATGCCACTTATAAAGGTGGAAAATAAATTAATATACTATTATTAAAAGCCAACTCGCTATAATAAGTGTACACAAAAATAGATATTGTTTCAGATCGTTGTATTTATACATTAATTATACAAAATCAGTGAAAACTACGGTTATAAGTATACTATAATTTAAAAAAAATCTGGGGCCAGCTTTATATTTCTTACCTAGTAAACATGTATTTTCTATGTGACACTAAGTTTAACACGTCATGTATCGTTTTTAATAATGTATCTATAGGTTAAATAGGTAATTTAATTATACAAAGAAATCGCTCAGAGTACTATACAACTTTACAATGTAAAATGGTATTTCTTTTTATACGCTTATGGTATATTGGTATACATGAATAGGGATACTATTTTTTTGATTCGGTACTATGTTTAGGTTGTCCTGGAATCTCAACTTCAATGAGGACAATGATGTGACTATATTCATAATTATACTAATAATACAATATTGACCCGTATTCTTGAATACATAATGATATATTATAATATGTGGACATCGATTAGCAATGCTTGTCCGACCAGCACAGCTCTGCATCAGTATCCTATTCTATATACCTCATATGACTTTCTTATTTCTGCTCTATTACAATGACCGTAATAATAATGCGTATTTTATATTTTGACACGAGCGACGAGTACAATGTTTGCGAATGCAATTGTAACTGGTACCTGGTACCTAGCTGTACATATATATATATATATGTTGACTTTGAAAAAATGTTTTTAAAATCATTAATTTACTGATAAAATGACCATGTTAATAAAAGAATCACTCTGAATATACCTACGTATAAAACAATTGTTTGACCGGTCAAAATGTTGATCATCTATATATTATCTACATATTATACTTTTATACCTAATGGAATGGCTGATACGATAGTTATTTTTATTAGATTACATGTAAATTCGCTGTGATATAACGTCATTAGGTACACATAGAGTTTAATACGAGATTATTGTGCTCAGGCAAAACGACGTACCTATTTGTACTTGTGTGTGTGTGTGTGTGTGTGCAGGAAGTAGTAACTGGGTATGTCGTATAAGCTATAAGCATATTATATTATAGTATATACTTTATATGCATGCCTATACGGTATACAACGTGATATATTCGTCCAGAGTCGTCAGGCTCCGGTCTCCGGTCTCGGGTCGTGTACACTGTCGTGGTAATAATAATAATAATAACATAATATAATATACAGTCCGACGACCGTATCTGATGCGAACGGGCGCGGGGACATTCGTCAATGTTATCAATTTACTTACACATTGTGTTGTAAATACGGCTTTTATTTTATTTTAATTTTTTTTTTTACTACGGTCTGGCTGCATTTTCCTCCTGCTCCTTCGTCGTCTAACGAATATCTCGCGCACATACACACATACACCTGTGTGATATATTATGTATATATATATACACGCTTATATATTGTATTATATGTACGTACTCACGCATAATATCCAGCTAGGTACCTGCCTATATTATGTATATGCGTGTAACACTTTTGATACGCGCGCGACGTGATGTGTATACAACTCTCCCGTTTTTGAATAAATCAATTTACACCGTGACATCGTGTGTTCGTTTGAATCCATAACACAATAATAATATAATACGTGCGCCTTTTGATATTTAAATATTCAACATGGATACATATAATATTATACATTGTTGGTTTTTCTTTCTTTTACACCCGCCGCCACCGTTGCCGTCGTCGACGTCGACGTTGTCGTTGTCGTCATATCATATACTATCATATACGAGTACATATATATATATATAATATAAAACGCGAACGCGAGCGCGAGCTCGTTCTTATTATAATACCTGTGTATATAAAAATGAACGAATATGTATAATAATTATTATTTTGAGAGAAAAAACTCGTGTTCGTACACGAGAAAAAAAAGTAACAAATTACCGACACTTGTTCACGACTCGCGGGCTGTTTTACATCCATAACAATAATAATAGTAATATAATAAATGCACACAGTACACTGTACCGTGTATCGTCTGCTCCAGACGTCGCCGGATGACTGACCGACTGGAAAATAAAGAAAAAGAAAAATGTTTAATCCGTCGAATTCGTCTCATGTACCATATATGTATAGTACATGCCGTGATAATACACACAACGTCGTAGTCTAATATACACGACGAGATGACATATTATTTTCTTGACGTGAATATCATGTTATAATTTTTGGTTGATTTTACACGAGCAAAGTACATTAAGAATTATTAATTATTATCATCGCATTGTGCACCGGTCACCGGCACCACCATGTACACCTATCTAATTATACTGCAGTAATATAATATAAGAAATAGGGTCACCGCCGCCACATGTAAATTTTTTTACAAAGACGGCTTTTATCATGGATATTTATAAATACTATGTAAAAAGTATTTTTATATAAGTCTATGGCTTTTATATCTTGGGTAAATTAGGTGTGAGGAGTCTTTTTGAAGACGTGTCCACCACAATAATACGTATCCCATACGAGAGCTCATACCAGTCGGTGACTTGGATTAATCGACGTACTATTAAAAATAATATCATCACCTTTTACAACATGTTACCGCGATACCACAACATAATATAAACTGTGAATTCAACTATGACAACTGCAATTGTTCCGATACAATAGAATATCGAACAAACATAAATGCGCAAGTCATATTATGCAATTTCCTTTTTTCCACTAATTATTTTCGCAATGTTAGTGAATGTAACATAAATATAACAATAAATAATGGAAGGCTTTTAAAAAATGATAAATAGGTATACTTTAAACCAATTTTATTTAAATAATATTTAATCATAAATCATATTATTTTTTCAGAAATTCTCAGTATGTTAATGTGGATGGATTTAATGCGAGCTAATCAAACAGCTATTCCAAGACTTTCAATACAAAGTAAGTTAAAATATTTATATAATACCCCTTCATGTTTTTCTTATTTTCCTTAAACAGTTCTAGCGTAAAAGCTGCTACTTGTATAATTTCTATAAGATGCTGTTACATAAGTTATTAATATTTATAGCTGTATTATATATTTTACAAAGAGCTTAGACCGTATACATTTTTAGAAAGTTTAAAAGAGTTTACGTTCACATCCCCAATATTTAAACAAAGCTATACTGTTTGGCAGGTGTAAGTAAATTAATTGTATGCCATTAATCATTTAATAAGTGAATGTATTCTCATCTCGTATTTTGGTTTTCTTTTATACAACTATTATTGCCATCGAATTATATTATAAATAAATAATTAAGTATATTGTTTACACCGTGGCGACAATTAAAACTCACCCTGCACTCATTGCAAATAATATCATCTATTAAGTAATACCATTGTATAGACTGCATAGACGTAGGTACAATAGTTAATCGTAAAGTATGTTGTATTAACATGTTTGGCATTTTTCTTTCTGTCCATCTTGCAGACTTGCAGCAGTCGCCGTACGCTTCCGCACCCGCCGCGATGAATCTACAACGCCAGTCTCCGGTAGCATTGCACCCAAACAACGGACCACCGGCTGTACCGGAACAGTGTGAGGCGTTGAATTTAGGTAAGAAGGATCAAGGAACCAACAACAACAACGCTGGCGAAAACGAGGACGAACCGGATCAAAAACGAGTCAAGACGGAACGGTCGCCTCGGGGTGCCGTGGTTAGCCGTCCTGTCAGCCCCAAGATGAGCCCTGAACGATTTCCGGCGCCAACCGGAAGTAGCCCGGTACGGGAGTCCGCTGCTACATCCCCTGAACGGAATGGCGACGACTTATGCCGTGACAGCAACGGCACCATCGAAATGGACATCAACGTATCTGCCGGTAAGTGTAATTTTCCTATAAAATAAGAATTCATATACGATAAGCATTTTTTTTTTTAAATTTCCCAAGAAAAAACAAAATATTACACTCATTTGGGGCATGCGTAGGGCATGTGCCGGCCCTGATCATATACCCTATCACCGATATAATAGTATAAAACATATGTAGTATTGGTGTTTTCCTGTTCGAAGCTATAGTATAATTAATTTTTTTGACCCTCGCGAATTGGATTCTGGTACATGTACATGCAGGGTTATATGAAGCCAGGAGAGGGTTTATTTTATAAATAGGGGCTAATATTATTGGTGGAAGGTAAACATAATGACACGAGAGTATATTTGCAAATATTATAATAATAGGAGTAAAAAAAGCTCCGTTTTGTTTTTAGCTTTTTTTGCATTTGTACAAGCTGAATACATACCTACGCATCGTATAATTCAATGACGAATATTACAATAATAATTTATTAGTGATTACATAATAAGCATATATTATTTATAAATATTGTGTATAATAAGTGATTCCGATTTATGTTCTGGTGTGTAATACATGACAAAAATGAAATTTAAAGACTTACCTGATTTTGTTTCAGTGCGTATTATAATGCGAGACAATTTTAATTTCTTAAATTTCATTCTCGTGTTTAGACATATAATCATTATCTTCTCTAAATAATTAATATTTAAATGTCAAATAATAATTCTATGTCGATGATTTCGGTTAATGTGTAAGCATAAATCCTAATGATAATTAAACTTTGAATAGAGCTTTGTATAGGACATAATGTTTCCTTTGCAATTCAACGACCTAAAAACGAATATATGTAATTTACATTCACTTTTAAATATGATATTTACTACTTTTTTAGTTGAATCAAGTTGAGAATGATTAAAAAAACTAGTTTAATGGGAAAATAAATAAGAATAAAGAAATAAGATTTTCATTTTTAGCTTTTCTTATATTTTAAGTAAATAATATTATATTGTATGGTTTACTTTACAAATTTATGTCTTGGGTTGAGTGTGTACAATTTTTATCTTACATTCATTTAACATTCATGTAATATGTACATCCATAATCACAATAGTTAAAATTAATTTTATGCATACTACCTAAACATTTAATATATTGTGTAGCATATAATTTGTAAAATTAATAACATGCAATAATATCTTATAAACTTAAAACTTATTATGTATATAATTATGCAATAATATATTTTTAATAGTTATACTATTAATTACGTTTTATTAAGAATCTTGTTTTTGATGTTTAGGTATGCCTAGCGGTCTCAAAATAAACGTTTGTAAAAGAACAAAAAATGGGATTTACAAAGGTCAACTCGTCAAGGTTGAATCAGAAGTAAATGGAGGTAAATTTGAATTTGTTTGAATATCTTTAATATGATAGAACTCGCATATAAGTTTTTAAATTAATGTTTTTCTTCAGATATATACATAATTTCATTATTATTAAACAAATATCGAAGTATGGACGCGATCTTTTTATTTGATTTTTAAACATCCCATACCTATATGAGATTTTAAAATGAAGATTTATTTGTGTTATAAATAAAATCTGACCGTTACAATTATTTTAGGAACGAAAAACTCTAAACCCTTTATTTTGCGTCTCAATGGCGAACTCTACACAGGATGCCTCCAACAACAAAGCAGTGTTGTTAATCATGACGAACATCATTCTAATTAAAATATTAGACGTAGATAAGCACAACAAAAAGATTTTTCCTGTAAATATAGTATTAAATAATAGTTTAGAATACATTTAAGCAACACAAAAAAATTATGTATATATTATACCTTTTCATCTTATATACATTATAACAATTAAATATTAATATACATAGTTGAATTCGATAATAGTTTGAGTTATTTTTAATTTAAGATTATATATTGATTATGCTACATTATATGTCTGTGGTCTGTCTGTTTTAAAACTACTTTTTTATGGAAAATAAGTGATTTGCTAATATGATTATACTGTAGAATAGTTATACAATAAATATTTATCATTATAGTTACTACGCAAATACATAATAATATATTATATTACCCCATTTTACTGCGAGTAGGAGACTTAATTTTTTTTACGTTATTTTTTAAAATATATTTGTATAATTATTATTATTTTTATTGTTGTAAATAAAGTGTGTAAACTGTGAGTACTTCAAATTAATTTTAAGGCTGTGCATTCTTTAGATCTCATCCTAATGGGAAAACCAATAACATAACACGTCTTGTAAAAGTTGTAAAATACACGTACATTTTTGGATTTGAATATTAATCAGTATTAGCATCGATGTTTAATGATTGAATAAATTACAGTTTTTTTTGTATTATGATTATATAGAAATGTGGTTGTCGTATTATTTATTTACCTAATCAAAATAATAATTCCTTTTTGTCGTATAGAAACATAATATATTGTTCCTGTATAGTTTCAAAATACAAAAAATATTAGGGTATTTGTTTAGTGTTCTAAATCAATAATGAATACAAAATACTTCAATTACGTGTTTTGTATTAATTAGTGTGTGTTTTACGATGTAGAATAATATTCGAACGTTAGGTACTGCGAATCAACGACGAAAAACCGTGCGAACAATATTATAAGTAAGTCCATTATTTATAAGTGTTTAATTATTATTAACAAACCCGTTTGGTAATGAGTAATGACAAATCAAATAACTACCTAGGTAATTTAATCAGATAATATATGGGAAATTAAAACATTATTTATTATTCTACTATAATACTATATACCTATAGGTTCTGATCAAAGTAGTAATAAAGTTATTACAATTACGCGGAATCAAAATTGTATTTTCCTGGTTTCAATAACTATATTATAATCGTTATGTAGGTACCTTACAATGCAATAAATATAGGTTTTTATTAAATCGAATAATAATGTGATTAAAATCAAATTCTCTATTAGAAAGTTTATTTATTTAAATTCATATATTCCTCAGTCATATAATTAATAATTATTGAACATTTTAAAAGTGATTTCAACAGTAGTTACTCTTAATTAATTTAATATTAAGTTATAATAATATTTAAAAACAAATATTTGTTACATAAATATTGGAATATTATTTTATTACAAATAATCAAGATAGTTAATAATATGAAGGCTATTTATGTTTGCATAATATATCTTGAATTTCAATTTCACATTCGGAGCATCCTATACAGTCTACCGATAGGTATTCGAGAGTACTATACAGCCACTATACGATCGGGAAACATCGGTTGAAAACCATTCGACTGTATTACAGTAGATTGAAATAGTTAAGACTATTTTTTATATAATATTACTCATATGAAATTTTGGGACCTGCAGAGACGATTGTTAGTGCTAAAATATTTTTCTTACTTTGGAGAGGACATGTTCCATCTCTAATATTCAACTAGCAAGCAAAAATTGTATTTCTCATACATCTCATGTTATACATAATTACCCATCCAAACACTTTTATTATAATATTACTGTATAGATATATCTAAAATAATTATATTAACAATATCAAGTAAAATTGTAAATTTGTAAGTATACAAACAAGTAGGCAAGTGAAAACCGTCGTCCGTCACATGAAATGTTAAATTAAATAGTTATTAAATGACGGGAGTATAATAATAATAATAACATGACGTAGTGGCAAATGGTATAGAAGGGAGTGACAGTGACATTACTGCAATAGTACTATCTTAGGGTTCAGTTGTTAATATTATATTTTAATCATTATTTCAACTATACTTTCCAACCATTTATCAATCATAAAATTATCAATGCAATTATTTTTTGCCACTTATGTATATATGGTCTATAAAACCATTGAAAAAACGCAAATAACTAATAATATGTAAGTATGCCCTGACTTAATTGTAATACCCTGCAAACTTTATCCTTCCAGATTATACGCAATAAACCTCCAAATTTGATGTGACAAGAACAGCAACAAAATACCTATATTTGGGTAAATTACGGTCAAGCGTGTGTACTGCGGGCAATCCTTCACGATACTATCACTCCAAATTTTTTTTTTAATACGATAATTTTCGCGTCTATACTTACATTACATATATATTAATATGTCACTAACTTGCGACGAAGTTAACAAAGCGAGACGAGTCGACGTGTCGGTTTTAGTATATATACTGTATAGTGTATACTACCTTTATGTGCATACAAAACCGTTGTCCTCTGCTTTTTATAAATATTACTTTCGAGCTACTCGTGTGCCGTCTTTGTTGCATATTATTATACTTCGTCGCTTGCCATTATATATAATTTATCACACCGTCAAATGGACCGCTCAATTTCATGAAATTCATTTTATTTTAATCTAAAAATATTGTCTCTTTATTTTTATAAACAAATGAAAACTATACATTTTTTTGGTATTTATTCAAAATATCACAAAGAGAAAAATTATATTGTCCAGTGTATTTTTAAAACTTTAATGTTTAAGATAGGTACTCGTATAAATGTATATTATGTTTATAGGTACCGATGCAGTATCATAAGTCAAATATGTAAAAATATCCTTCCGACAAATTTTGTATCATTAGAGTTGACTTACATAAAATCTTTCACACTTGTTAAATGAGAATGTCCTCGTATTTAGTTACAGAAACTTTAAATCAATGTACACAGATACGCAACTGCGTATAATACCTTCGTATTTTGGTTTATTTATTGTTTGTACTATCGTCAAACATTACTTCTAGTTGTTATACATTGTACTTGTATGGATAAAATTTTAATCAATTAATAAGAAATAAAAATATTCAACTGAAGTAGCATGCATAAACATAATATACAATACGTCTATAAATAGACATGTAGTATATGATATAAAAAATATACGTTTTAAAAACTGTAAATGAGTGTCTATTGGTATTTGATATTTACGTAAGTATTTCACACTTAATGATAACAACATAACATATTTATTTCCTTACAAGTTACAAGAATAACATAGCATTATATTTATTTAACTACAACTTACAAGTAACTATAACTGGAGGACAACCTATATACTTAATTTTGGTTTAGGTATAATTATAATCAGTATAATAGACCTATGCGTATATACATATAAACTGATTATAGTATATACATTTTAAACTCAATTGTAAAAATAAACATGCATTCTCCGAAAATTCTCAATTTAATGTGTTATAATTTTAGCAGTGAACACTTAATATTGTACATGTATACTAAGTAAACAAAAATATTTGTACCTAGATACTCATAGGCAATAGCATATACCAGGTACGTATGGATGTATAAAATCGACTAACATTGTTTGTTTAGTTTAACTAATACCTACTATACACAATAGTATATTACATGGGTGATCTTAAAATGCATTCGTAAGACGTATTTCCGTAATATTAATATAAAAATATGTACAATTAATATTTTTACTCTTATAATCACTGTGGGTACTGCACTGCGCACGAATCGGGTATTATGTCCGGAAAAAATATAAACTAAATACTGCAGTAAATCATGTTCTTGTGCGTTCGATGCGCCGCCTCACTACACCTATATATAATATATATATATATGATATAATATAATAGAGTATGTAGACTATAAGCCATAAGGACATTTTCGGTAATTGCGTGTGCTAACATCGGCATAATAGAGTATGTATAGACGTTCTCCCGATCAGCATGTAAACATTGTGGAGGACCTATACATCAGGTATTTTATACATGCCATATATAGTGTACATAGGTTAAATTTGGTATTTTATATACTTTGATGTCGGTTATCAATAACTCATTACTTAAATAACTATACCTATCTGTAAATTGTACTTGTAATGTAAACATCCAACCGATTCAAAATAAACTGGAGCAGCGATATGACAGATCCCTGATACATATTATCGAATTCAAATAATATTTTCAACAATAACTTCTGCAGTGGCAGTGAAAAGTGACGAATTTTAATATTTTTAAAATTTACAAAATTAAATGTACACAAACTGCAAATAATGATAGTGCCTATAATAATATAATTTTATGTGGGTATATTGTAAAATGATGCATCTACAAAGACGAATTTAATCTCATGACTATACTTTACTAGAAAACATTTGTTTAAAACAAAAAATTATATGAATGAATGGTATTCATTGTCAGATTTATAATGAAACACCTTTAATATCTGATATAGTATGTCCACCCCCCCCCCGGCTATACTGGCAAGCTTCAATTCACAAAACTGCGCATCACTCGCAGACATATCTTCAAGTCTAGTTAACCAATGATGCGACGAATTTATTCCTTAAGTTCTCGAATAATTCGTGGTTTCTTTCATAAACATGAGCTTTGAAAGAAATCCAGCTTAGTTAGATCAATAGACCTGGGATAATATATGTAATAACGAGATTATGCACAAACACGTGTTACAATACTACCAACATAAAAACCTATTAAACATATACAAAAGACTCCCAATATAACCCTATACCACCTCACACCCAACGGCCTATCATTATGTTGCCTCGAGTTTCCACTACTAAAAAAAAATATATCGCCACTGAAAATAAAAGATTATTGGAATGCTCAACTTGTCTAATTACCATAGAAAATTGTGCTGTACCAGGTATATACTATAATATTAATGTGCCCATCTACAGAATAGTCATATAAACTACATATTATATGCTAAATATTATACTATATTTTCGACATTATAATAAATATATTGATAGGAGCGAATAATAATGCAATTATTATTGTAGGTATATTATATTCGAGGTTGAGGAGCATATGTGTCGTGGTGGCTACGGGATGGAAAACTACGAGGAAGTCCGCAGATGTATTAAATAGTGCTTAATACAACACCAGTGTAGGTACAAGGTAGTAGGTACTACCTCATATAAGACTTATTAGCTATTGTTACACTTATCAGTTATCAGTTATCACACATAGGTGTATAATATTGGTACATATAAGGTATTAATATAACATTTCTCAAGCTTATTATTTACCATATATAAATTACCTAGTACATATTATAGGTACATTATACACATACTGCAGCTGACACTACTATACAAGTAGCTATGCTATATAATATTATAATAATACTTTAATATTATTATAAGTAATTACTAATTAGCTTGGGATATGAAGTACCTACTTGATAAGTAATTTCAAATGTGAGTTTTTTATTGGAAAAGCCTGAATAGAGGAATTACTTTTTACCAAGTTCCCTACAAAATATTGAGAACCGATGCATAAGTGAAAGATTTTTTTTCTGTATAAAAATAAGACATTTCTTTTTTTTGCATAGGTAGTGAGGTAGCTTCATGTTTTTGAAATACCAATCCAATACTCATAACGGAAAAATTTATTATTTTTATACTCGAAGACCTTTTTTAAAATGCTTGAATTCGTTTGTACTACTTAAGGAGTGTCCTATGGCGAAACAAACGTCTGAAAATCCTCCTTTTTACCATACATTTTTTAGTGGATAATTTTTTGGAAATTTTTGATGTAAAAAATTTTTTGATGTACTATTAAATATTGTTTCAAAATTCAAATGAGTAGTTTCTTAGTTATAAAATTGTTTGTACTAAAAATATAACAGTTCTTAAAAATGGTTTTACAAAAATATAAAATAGATAGGTAGGTCGTAGGTACATACATCTAGGATATTTCATACAATGTGGTATAGTTATACGAAAATAATAATCATTAATAATATTGTGCTGCAAATCTGTGTTAAATGTATTATTATAGTTATCACAAATTATTCGGATTTTGAAATATTCTCAATGGCCATATTTTAAATTATTATTCATATTTATAGTATTTAGGTAAGTATAAAAGGTTGGTACTCATTTGAAAGAAAGAAGTTGATATCGCCACAGAGCACTCCTTCGATGATATAACAAATAGGTATAAGTATATTAATTGCCAATTTTGAAAAATATCGTCTTGTAGGTATACACATAGCATACCTATACTCGCATGTTCTTAGCCAATTATAAGATGCGTCATTATAATGGAAAATATTTTGCGTGCCTTATAAGTTATAACCCAATATATCTAAATTTTTTGTTACTAAGCCCCCTCCCCAATCACCCACCTAGTTGCGTCTATATGAGTTTACTATACACGCATTATATAGGTACTATATTGTCAATAGGCTTCGATCAAATCATCTAAGTACATATAATATGCATAAATTCATAATGTATACTTATTACTTGAATGTAAGTACCTATACTATATGGTTTAATAGTACCTATTGGTGCCTATAATATTATCTATTAAACTATTAATTTAAAACTACAATAGATTCAGAGAATAGATCTTCACTCTTCATGATATTATGATATTAGAGATCGATTAATACCATATTGTTATTATTGTCTTTATTACGAATTCGTATTTGAGAATTGCGTACATCTACTTCCTATATTATATATGATGGCGTGTGCGTGTGTCAAGTATTAAATTATAATATAATGTTATACATACCCATTTAGGTACATATAATATAATATTTAATATAATATGTAATATGTATAGGTATATATAATACCAACCTACGAAACAATTGTAAGAATAATAAAATAAATAAATAATTATAATAGTAATAAAACAGGAAGAAAGAACGTGAAAAAAACAGATCGAGCGCGCGCGCGCTTTGTGGGAGAAGGAAACTTCGCACGCGGGGGGGCGTGGCCCTCGGCCAATGAGGAACAGCGGCCCGGCGGGCCCCCCACCCGGCACCTCGGGCGCGCGCGGCCGGCGAACACGCACATTCGCGAACAAACACGTCGCGCGCGCGCACACACGCACACAAACACCGTCCGCGGATTCGCACCGCGATAGTTGTACCGACCGACCGCCGAGAATTCCGTCGCTGACTGTCGTCGCACACGACTTGGTCGATCTTGGTATTTAAATCATAAAGTTAGTGCATCATTTGCATATTGTTGACGAATGCACCGTTGTGGCTGCGACGCGCGATTTATTGAATTCTTTTCGTTTTGAAAATTGTTTCGTATTTTGTTTTGTGTGTGTGTGTGCTTTTTTATTGTTCAATATCAGATATATTATGATCATGTACTGCCGCCGACGGGTGTCGTCCTTATCGTGGTCGTCGTGGTCGTCAACGCCACAGCCTTGTTCCGATCGCTCCGCAGTTGCCGCTTCCGGTCATTGATAATAGCATATAATACATATTAAATTATAATACAATAAATACCTGTAACACGAGAAACCTATGTGTGATGAGCGTAAAACACATACGCACATGTATAGACCACCACATTTAGTACTCCACTGAAGCCGGAATATCATCACACATAACATAATATTATATCGCCGCCCTTAGTGGACCGGATGTGAATACTCATTCAAAATTGGCCGCGTCAAGCAGAACCCCGTCCGTGTAGCAGCCACTGGCGAGACCAACTCGTTGGACTCGCACAAGGATATGGTAAGCACTGAGCATTATTACATACTCTCATACTTACTATGCATGTATCTTCTTATATAGATGTACCTATATATATGTATTATTATGTCTTGTATGTTTGTCTTTATATTTTTACTTCAATATACCTATTAACATATGTGTATATCCGACCTAATAAATAGTACCTAATGATGTACCTAATATCTATTAAACAGAAGCAATATACATATTGCTCGCAGGTATATGGATATCTAGCTGCTATGTAATTGCCATAATGCAAGCATTCTTCTTTACTTTTTTAAATTATAATTTTATGAATGTCATGATTTTTTTTTAGCTGGTTATTTTATAACTTTCATAATATATTAGGGTGATGGACAATTAAAAGTTTTTGAAATTTACTTTATATCCTTCTGCTGCATTACTTGTGCAGTAGGTATCTAAAAAGAAAGCTAGAATTTGAAGTTTCCCCATGTTTTGATAACGATGAAAAGCGTTTATCGTGTGTATCTTTCATCAGGTATAATTTATTTAATAAGGAAATTCTAGGTTTTTGTATTAGTCCAACTATTTCTGAAATTATTTGTTGTGGAGATTCAATAGGATGTTCTTCTTAAATTTGTCTTTATTTTTTTAACTTAGATACCAAGATAGTTATTATTTGTTTGGCTAATTTGTGTTTACCAGTACTATGCTATAATACAATGACCCCGTCCACGTTACCGTTGGTAGCAAGGCAAGAATTACATAATATGTATTATAATGTTCTTATTGCACATCTTCAAAAGATTTTATTTCTATTTCACTTTTCAGAATGTTTTGAGTAAATAAAATCATTTGAATTAGAAGAGGTAATAAAGTGTTTTTATTTAAATATATTATTTTTAGATCTATCTTGAAATAGTAAAAATTAATAATTAATAATTCAATTTATCACTATTAACCTAATGACTTAACCTAACCTAAGGATATTCAGTTTACATTATTCCAGACAATTTTTGATGATTATATATAGTTAACGATCGTCTCGCCCATGTAAATATGTATAATATATTGGTAATGAAAAGGACGATTTCATATTATTGCAGAGCAGTATCAATAATCATTTAAACATTTTCTATATTGCCTGGGAAATTAATAAATTATATTAGAATGTCCGATTTATTAAGGGCAGAACTTAAAAAATTATTTTCATATAGAAATAGACATTTGTTCAATATCGTGTTGTTGAATTGTGCAAATATCAAAAAACTATGACATTTCCCCAGAAAATTCGAAAAGTATATATTTATATACATAAATGTAGGTAACCATTCAAACATTTATGAATATTCTTTTCATCCCTTTTATAATTTCAATTGAAACTCATAACGACTAATGCAACTTTTAAATAGCTAGCAATTCAAAGACTTAATACCTTATAAGCAATTAAAGCAACTACCTAAAGCCATTTCACTATTATTTGAAGAAAAAGGCAAATAAGGTATAATCAATAAACCTGATAAACCAAATTGTACATAACTTAAAAAAAAAAAAATTTTATTTATATTACCTATACCTACATGAAATCATAACCTATAAGTGAATTATGACTGGGCCTTGGGGTATAAATGGCGGGCCAATTGTTAACATTTTTTAAGTTAGCGGTGCCGTTGCACACCTTGCCCTCCCCCCAGGTGACGCCCCTGACTTCTATTGCTTATTCTTGGTTCAGTACATCAGCTATAGGTATCAAATTTATAAGCATTAGAAGTGCATTCGAAAATATTTCTCATACATCTTTATTTTGCAAGATCTTGAAATTTCAAAATTTTCAGAACATACATTATTAGTCTGTATTATTCTGTTTTATAGCTGAATTTTAGGTATATACTATACATATATATATAATACTATGCAGCTATATTAAAATTTATATGATATATTTGGATATTAAATATATAATTTTTCAATATTTTAAGGTAGCTACTTTTTTATTTTCTTCATCATGCTTCATCAAAATAATATGTTTCTAAGCGACATTTTTTACACACTACTCTCTTTATATAAGATTATGACATTACGAAGTTTAGAAGTTCGAATAGTCTGCATATTGTGAAGTTATTGAACATAATTAAATTTAAATTCGTTTTCGACATCATATTTAGGTATACGGTATATTAAATATATATGTAAATAAAAAAAATCAATATCTTACATTTTACATCTAATTATCTGCAAACGTTATGTGTTTTTTATGTTATGTAGTTACATATTACTATACCATATTAGTAAAGTATTGTTAATCTTGCTAAATCAAACATTTAAAAATATAACATAATACTCCGTTGTGGAGGTTTCGATTCGTTTTACTAATTATTAGAAAATTCCAATGAGGTCTAGACTAGTGTCTTGAGTCCATACACTAATTTTAGTTTAATTTCCGACCATCATAAGTAGGTACCTATATACCTATTAATAATTATCTACCCACCCATACATACTCTTATTTCATATGCATAATATGTATATATATGTGTATATATTTTTTTAATGTTTACTTATGTGAATCTAATTTTTATATAATATCTTTAAATTAAAATTCACCGCAGTAGATATCAATGCTTAAAAGTTGCAAAATGATTCTAAGTTTAATTTGTATGTGTATATATATCATTATAAAGAATATATAGTTATGCCTTAACTCTTAAGTTTTCGGCTTACCCACCTATATTCATAAATAATTAATAATTACATTTTGAGCTAATTGGATTTGTGTGTAACCATTACTTAACCTTTGTAGAGTTAAGTAATATACCCGTTTCTAAATAAATCCAATTAGTAAGTATATAGACGTATATGGTATATTATATAGGTATCCATGTACAGTATATATACATATATGTGCGATGTGGCCATATTGGTAGTAGGTACTACATATAATTGTACATGTGTAGGTGCTCGTTTATTGAAATTTAAAACATTTAACACGCAATAAATATTTTCTTACCGATTTTCTCGTAGACATCAGATATTAATTTAATTTATAAAAATTTCAAAGATTATGATAGGACATTACATCAGGTATTGTTTACATAACTTTGTACAGACAATTCCTTTCAATAACAAAATATTTTCGGTTTCATCTGGCGTAGTGTAGATAATAGCTATATTTGGCCGGACTTTATAGATAAATTAACTTCACTACAACATATTATAACAACATAAAAATAATTGAATTTTTGTCAATAATGCGTGCTTGTTATATAAAATATCTAATCATAATCTTGTGAATGATATCAGTATGATCTACACGTGAAAATTGACTAAATTTTAAATTCTGCTAAGACCACAGTTCGTTTTTCAAAGTGCACGATTGATTTAACTAAAAATAAATATAATTTTACATTTTCAATATTTTTAATTTCCACTGTTATTAATATTTTTTACTAATACTAATGATAAACTATAATAATGACTTATTAATTTTAGGTATAATGTGTTTTCATCAAAACATTATTATACATATATAAGTGATATACATAACTATAGGTTATATAGGTGTATTCACTCATCATTATATGCATAATAATATCTAATGCTTACTCTAATGTCTTTACGTTTACGACAGTGACAACATTAAGTACCTACATTTTTTCATCGTTTTTTTTTAGTTCGACAATTTATACTGTTGTAAACGCCCTGTAATATAATTATTATCGTACTCGTTGTGAGTTCGTATATTACATTGTTAACTCTTGTATTATTAATTTAATCAAAAATTTAAATAAAAGAAAAAAATTTTTATAAAAAATTCTAAATATATGTCTACTGCTTACATTAATTTTAATATGATTTCGACGCTTAACTTCGGCGACTACAATAAATATATTATATTTATAATATAATATTTATATAATAAGTCTTCACCCTTAAATATATACCTACTATGTATGTATGACAATATTATGTATACATGTAATGCGTTTATCGTGCAACCTTGCCGATCATTCACTATTAATTGCGTCGTAATGGCGATTAAATGACGATCATTGTGTTTATACACAGAATATTATCTCTAATAATTATTAACCCCTGCAGCCATTATGAATTGGACGTTTATAAATGTGTTGTAATTTAATATTATATTATATTTAAATAAGACGCTTAAATTTAAATTTCCGAAGTCGCTTAATCCTAAACGTACAAACTAAAAACGATATGATGCCCAAATTTCAGATGCACAATGAAATGATATTATATAAAAAGTCACCAGATTAGGCGCAAAGAAATAATTGGAACGTGCCAGAAATACGTCACTCTCTTATGCCTTTGATAAGTTTGCCAATACGCATAGTGATGTACACACGCGAACTCACACACACACACACACACACACACACACATATAGAAAGGTGGTACGTGTTATCCGGCATAGCGTTTGTATATAGTACTATTAGGCGATTTTGTTTTTGAAAAAATATTTATAATTAGGTACCTATTGCAATATTATTTCTCTGTAGTCTGCACATTTTGTAAAATAATGACACCCGAATTATAGTTAAGATGAAATGTTGTGCTGAGAGTGTATGATATTATGGTAAAAAGTTTCTACAATAATATAACATTATAATTGAACTATAATATACACGTTATAAAATGTGGGTGGGCCACTCACTCATTTATTTCGAAGGAGCTTCAAACACAATATTTGGTGTAACGCTTTACAATATTATTGTGATCTTGTAAATATGAGGATGCTAGATTTAAAAACTGTTTCCTCCACCATCGCCCCTTATTTTATATGGATGTCAGCTAACACCCTTGTCCCTACCCCTTAACCAATTTTGATGTGTGCTTGACGTACCACGATCAACATAATACACCAAATCTCGTAAACCAGTAAACTATAAAAAATTATTAAATCAAAAGAATATTATAACGGATAACAAAAAAAAAAATCAGTGTATGCATAACAACATATCAAAATACCACTCATTTAAATTCCATCCATGTTGAAACACTTAATACGTTATTATAATCCTTATATTATAATATTTATATACATTGTCGAAGTTTTTTTAGTTAGGCAATTGCATATTTTTCTAATTTTTTGTGGTAGAGATGTTTGAGTAGCTTAAAATATGTACCTACCTACCCATTCAGTTCCCGAATACTTCTACATCACTATTTTTTTTCCCATTTTGAACCGAATTTGATACATCAATTTTGTATTAATATAGCATTTATATAGCGAGTTCAAATTATGTGTTTCGGATCGGCGCCCGATGCTTATAATAAGATATGATATGGAAAAAAATTATACGCTGAAGTGTAATCGGGCCTGGGGAAACCTAGCTTACTATCAATGAGATTTACTGTATAGAAGTTTTAAAATAATATAAAGAAATGTGTAAATGCAGTTAGCTAAATAATTGGATTATAAATAGTAAATAGTAAAAATATCACGAACGAAGTGGAAGGATAATAATTAAACTAGAATTACAAATACCGAGCGTGGACCGTTACATGGACAACTTTAATTTATAAGTCATAACTGATGCACTACAGATGTACAGTAGCGTGGTGTTCATAGATTATATGATTTGGTAGAGTGCAACACACCACATCACCGTAAAAGTGATTTGGTTCGATAATGTACCTCACTGTACTGGCTCGTTTTATTTTAATAATGTACTCATAGACGTATTTACGATAATATAAAAAAGCTAAATCTAACCGATTCTCGTTTAATTTGGTATAGGTATACATAATTTGCACACAGACAAAGGTACGATGCACCAGTGACATAATACCGTTATTGTGCAATATACACACTAACACAGTCCCCAGTCAGCGCTCGGTAAAAGTACCTTTATAACTATAATATAATATGGACACAGCATATAGGGCTTAATAATAATATAGTACAATAGTGTGTAATAATATGTCCTTTTTTATCATAAACACAATAGTTAGGTTCGGTTTATATTGAGTGCCTACCTAATACCACCTACCCACATCGGCCAATATAATCCCGTCAAATTTATCACGGCCGAAACAGGCAAAAGAATCTCGGCGGCGCGAACAGACGCCCTCCACGTCCTTGACCATAACATAGGTATTACAATGTATAATATATGGAATAAATATGTGTATGTATACGCCTGTAATGGGTCCAAGGACTTTTCACGTCGTATATGATGATAATGTGGTGATGCCGCCGACGATTTATACCTACGTATGTGTGTGTGCAAGTGTGCAAGTGTGTGTGTGTATGTGTGTGTGTGTGTGTGTGTGTATATGTGTATTGACAACTCGCTATGGACGTGTAATAAAAATCCCCAAAAAGTACACCGCGTTTTTAAAAAAGAAAAAATACCCGTACAAATCAAACGTTTGTTTAGTCGTGACGTATGTATAATATAATAATATGTGTGTATACTTAAATTATTATTATTATTATTATAAGGGTGACCTGCTAGTTCAAAGAAACCGATGCCTTTTTTAAAAAAAAAGGGAGGTTTATAGACTGGGAGAAAAATAACATACAACACGTATAAAGAATAAGATATCACGATTTCTATTATATATATATTTTATTATTATTTGTGCGGCGCACGGACCGATAATAGCGGGTGGTATTTTTATTTGTACAAATGATTTCGTCCTTTTTATATGTGTTTGTGTGATGTTGACATTTTGACTCGAGAAAAATAACCCTTTTGACATCTTAAATCACACAAACTGCCAGTACCTATAATGCATGCACCTAACGCACCGTCGATTAAATAATATAATGTACCTATTATGTTTTGACTGTCGGCGGTGTGTGGTAAATACGTCGTGATTAATATCATCAATACACCTATAAAATATAATATAATGGAATAAAATGATGCATTATAACTTACAATAATAATGGGTAGTAAAAACATTTATTTTCTATACGCTATTATGTGTAATGAGTAGAATGAACCAGAAAACGCGGATTATTATATTACTATTTGGAAATCTTGAATATTTATTTCATGAAATATATTATGTAATATTATCTGTACCTACAACTGAATAGTATATTCATTTTTAACTACCTACCAATTACGTTTCGTCAATTCGTTTTCATTTATATCAAAAACTTACTTTGATTTCTAAATGCGTTCGTGCTTATATAATTTATGAAATAATGCAATCAAACATATTCAATATTAGTTTTATTGTTAATACATATTTATATGACATAACGCGCACAACGTAAGTAGATACAAGTAATATTATAAAAACACAATTCTTAGAAATAAAGATACTTCAAAAAAGATTGGTTAATAAAGGTCGTTAACTTAATAATAATAATAATGATACAACAGCACACATTTCTTCATTTTTTATTTGAATATAATACATACATAAACATAAAAAGTTTTTACTTGGTTGTTCAATTTTGAATGTGATACCAATAATAAATACCTAAACCAACTGCTGCATCATATTATGTACAAACATAATGAAGTGGAATAAAAATAATTTGTACTTAATGCAGATAGGATTTGAATACTTGAAAGAAACAACAACTAGACATTTCCAATTTTTCAGAAGGAAAAAAATTCTTTACTGAATAGGAAAATAATTAAAATATATTTTTTGGGGGTTTTTACTATGTAATGTGACTATAGGTGTATAGTTCAAACTTTATAGCAGTTATTTTAAAATATAGTTACAAGTAGTTTTCATTTTTATTGGATTGCGTGAAGTATAGGTACATAAATATTTTTGGTTTTTAAGTTGTCGTGAATATCGAATATCGTGAATTCATCTACCTATTCATTATGTTATACGTTATATGCATTCAAACGTCAAGAATAAAACTTTTTAGTCATATGGAACTCATAATCTACAACAAAAGTAGTGATACATACTCGTGAATTTCCCTTACATAAAAAAGTAACATAAAAAGAGTATCGTGCTGAGTAAAAAATGATGCTTCATTATATAAAAAAAGGTATCTACATTTAATAATCACCAAGTATGTTTTAAAGTGCTATTCATGCGTATATGTACAATCGAAGTAAAATTGTATTTATTTTTTAGTAAAACTAATTAGGTACATTTTATATAGATATCACGTATATTGTATACAGTAAATAAAGTAAATTCATTTTATTGGCTTATACCGATCTAATAGGTACCTATACTATATACAATCATGATCCACGTGCATCATACATACATAGATAAATACATAATATAGTGATATTAAATATACGTTTTTATTCTAAACGCTAATTTTTACGGTTCTTTTTTTTACTATCGTTCGGTAAACAATTTAATACGAGAAGAAGGTGTACCTACATATTATTATAAATGATGTATTGAAATTGGTTTTACAAAAACGGTGGAATTGGCGTTTTTCTGGGAATCTACGTGTAATGACGAAAAAGGAAGTTTGCTCAGAGAAGGTTTGGCAGTGCAGCGGTCGCGCGTGTCATTTTAAAATACGTCATAATGTAGGTATAGTAAGTTGTTCACTTTAGATACAGCACAATATTGTATTACAATGACAATTATTATGTTAATATTCTATATTAATATATTCATTGCTGTATACGCTTGAGTAAACGACATTAAAAATCAATTGTGCAGTTGTAAAATAAAATTGCAGTAATCTACAGGTGCTCGTGGTTCTTATATTATACCCGTCTATTGGTGTACCTACCTAATATTATTTGAATTATTATCAGACTCTTTGTAGCTGTATACACAGTGATTCACCACACAGTATCACCCCATTTTTCATTTATTAGAACCGCACACCACTCGTTATTTATCTATGAAAATAATTTTGCGGGGGATAAACTTATACAGAGACAATATTTAAATTTTATCATACATATAGAAGAAAATATGTATGTATGTCGTATCATTTTTGTTATATTTATTACTTAAAGATAATCCACATTATTCATTCGTTAAGAATAATTTTTGATACTTGTTTTTCATTTGTTTATTAATTGTTAATACTTATAATTGAGTTTAGTTGAGAATTGATGTATAAAAAAAAATAATTTTACAACAGCGACACAGTTTTCTTCTGTGTAGTTTGATGGTTTGGTTAATCTACTGTCAATAACATACTCGTGATAGTTTTTCCCCCGTGAAAACGATATAATCTTATTATTACGTAACCACCATTGTTGGTACGGAAAATTTTAAAACACTTTGAACTAGTTTATAAACAATTTTAACCCTTCTCAAAATATCATTCAAATTTCCTATATTCAACCTCTTAAATAGTGGATGTGTAATGGCCTTTGAATAATAAATCTATATCTATTCAAATTTTAGTATATATTTTTAAGTCGGTATACATACAGATACAACTACAGTATAAGCCTAATAGTACTTATGATGGTGCAAATACTTACAAACTCCCAAAATATATATATATAAAAAAGTAAAATATTTGATTTTAAGCTCTAAAAGTTATAAAAAAAATGGTTAAAAATGGTTATGCTAAAGTCCCAAGTGCAAGATAAAACAGGTAAAAATTGCATACATCTAGTTCTAAACTTATATTTTTTGTTTTTAATATTTCTATTTTGGTATAGCCTTATTATGAGCATAATATAGCATAATGATAAGTGAAAAATATAAAAATAGTCTTTGTTGTTTAAAAATGTAAAAAATACTATCCTGGGTCACATGAACAATCACAAAACAATATTAACGAATCATGCAATAGTTAGCTAATGGTTTCTTAAATATTAACAATACTTACTAGGTAGGTGTTGTACGTGTACCATATTATAGCGATCTTGTCATCTAAATATAAATCGAAAATGGGCGTCGAAAATAATACGGTTACGGCCTAGGTATATATTGCAGGGGGGAAATCGCAGGGGTACTAACTATGTGAGGACGCAACAGCACTCAGTTGCGGAATTCCATAGAGCGCCAACTAATTTCGAAATTCTTTTTTGAAAAATTTGAGTTAAACTATTATACATTTGACCGGTAGGTACCTATATAGCATAAAACAATTAAAAACTCAATGGTTCTATAATAATGTAATCAACTAAAATTCAGATCCTCAGACCTATCCTTTTCCAAACACCCAAATCACGACAATTTAATCTATTATTTTTCGCAAGTCCTCTACCACAAATGTGGCCTAGTTTCGAGCGTGCTTATAAATCTATACATAGGTGTCAGACCAGACCATGCTTATAATAATGATATATTATTATTTAAAAATATGTATTTTATTCGGCAACGTGGTGTGTATAAATGTATCGTTCCACTTGTCTTCATTTTGAGTGCAAGAAAAAAAATTACAACGTCGCGTGCAGGTCAGAGACATACTTTCACAGCGTTGTTCTATAATAATAATTTATGATCGACTGTCCAATTTCAAGCTGTTTCCCGTAATCTATATATTTTTTGTTTTTTTGTGATTTCTATAATCTTGCTTTTCTAGTATAGGTAAATATAATGGCTACGTACAATAAATAGGTACATTGATTTCTATAAGAGCGGATCGCAAAATGATCCAGCTTGATTTCGAGTGCTAAGTGATATTATACTACATCAAAGAGACAAATGGAGTGTATATTTAAGTACCTACCTAAGATTCATGACTCGCACATCCAAAATATTGAACAATATTTTTTTATTTTTTTTTATTGATGAAATTACCCTCAGCGACATAGGCCATTGGGATACAAATATCAAGAAATGATTATTATATAATATGTAAAGGTCTTATATTAATCAACTGATCAACTTTGTCACTGCTAATATTTTTAAGCCGCATTATTGTTATAGGTCCATAATTATACCTATATTATATCATGCTTACATAATAACACAATAGGTTGCCACATAATTGACACAGAACACCTTATGATACAAATCACTGTTCATATATGAAATGTGATTTATTGATAGTTTCCACCACCACCCCCAGTATAATATTATAACGTGGTTACCGAGGTTATTACTTATTATACATGCGTATTAACTTATATAAAATTAATGGGCGTAGGAGTCAATGAGCTCGATGTCGAGCAATCTATTGTTCTCAACTGTTGTACGAAAACATTTAATTATCAAACGACCATGCGCTGTCATTATAATATTATACGCTTTATATTGCTTCGTGGAGCTATGACAAAATTGATTCGTTTTTACCAAAAAGTCATCAAGTAAAACGTAAATACTATAGTTGTTGTTATGTAGCACTTAACGTTCTGCAGTAGGAAGGGGTGGTTCTCACTAAAAAAAAAAATTATACCTCTCATAAATGGACACAATCTAAGTATTTGAAAACATATTCTCAAAGTATAAATAAGAATTTCAAAAATGATTGAAATCAATTTGAATAGTTCAAGGGTAAAACGGGGATGAGCATGATTGGTGAATCATCCTATAGATGTATATGGATGTATAGTTAACGTGAATGCATAAAATATACATAATGATGATTAACATATTATACAGAAATGACGTCTACGTCTCGTAATTATAACACACGATATCATAACTCGTATACAATATGTAATAATATTATAATAACATCCGATAACGACCTGCAGCAATCCCCTCCGAGCGTTGACAAGAAAAAACTTTGACTACCGATATAAATAATTGTTGGATCATTAAATATTTTACTTTTAAGTAGGTACGGCATACACGGAATATATTTTCTTGTACACGATTATCATATGTGAATTTAATGTGAACGTGCACTCGTTTAGTATGATTTGCCTACTATATTCTACAATTTTTGTACTCTATTTCAGTGTGTAAGATATTATACACCACACGCCATGTAAGAACCGTCCAGTCCGCGTCCACACCACTCACTGTATATGCAGCGATGGAATTTTTTCTTCCGATATTTGCGCTCGCGATTACGTCCTGTACAACGCGATTAAATCCAGTTATAAATTTCATGTTGAAGCTAAAATATGTAGGTTATGAAATTCTTTATAATATTTGACTGTTATTACGGGTTAAACTATAAATATT
This sequence comes from Myzus persicae, assembly GCF_001856785.1. NCBI lineage: Eukaryota > Metazoa > Arthropoda > Insecta > Hemiptera > Aphididae > Myzus > Myzus persicae. The sequence continues at coordinate 704,275 of NW_019103603.1, forward strand.
TTTAATGCTATTTCAATAAAATAGTGAACGTTCGGCTATTTTATTGTCGGATAACAAGGTGGTGTTTTTAAGATTTGAGCGTTTGAATTATATATTACAAAGTACAAACCTAATAATAACGATTTACTGTATTTTCTTTGGTTACTTATTGGCTTTAACTATTTAACCGGATTTGGATTTGTTGAAACAATACTATTTTAAAAATTCTGTGATTAAGACTTATCAAAGCAACACCCAGGGTTTTTATATTTATAATACGTTTGGTACACTTGCGTTATGCTCAACAATGATATTATAATATACACATGTATTGACCTGTGATAAAATTATATAATAAATTGCTTTATACATATCTATAAAATCATAAGCAAAAAGTGACGGAAGACATACGCGACTGTTGATGCACACAGAACCGTCCTCAAATATATTTTGTGTTTTTGAAACAGGTTTAAAATTAAATTTGATAATCTTGCTTACGTACCTAAGTCAAAAAATAAATGTTTTCTATCTCACTCACTAAACTGACATGAGATCATTCTCAAAATATTCGTATACAACAACCTAAGCCCCCTATATTTATATCAAATATCTTAAGTTCATAATATACAGAGTTTTTGTAAAAATCATGTTTTACATAACATTGTTGTTATATATGACGCGTATTACATATTGATTCTTTTGTCGTGAGCCAGACCCAATATCCATGAAATTCGAGGAATTAAAATTGTTTTTTTTTTCAATATTCAAGCAATTTAGTCAAATCTCTCTATAGGTGGGTATGGAGTGTGCATATATGTAACATTGCACGCAGAATTTATAGATGCCTAAATATATAATAATATAAGTATAAAATACCCATATGGAATTCGTTTTGGGCGACCATAGGTACTTTGCATCGATAATACGCACTTATTTTAATAACATAATCGTCGTTTAACGCGTACCTAAACAATATAATATAATACAATATTATACAGTAGTTTTTACGTCGATTAAAAAAATTGTTGAGTTCAATAATAATTATTGGTGGCTATTTTATTTCAACGATCGCGTTGCACGCAAACATGAATCCTTAGTTTCGTTACAACGACGCCGGCGCTACAGAATAATAATATACATATCAGAGGTTCTCAAACTGTGTTATGCAGAAGATCAATTGAAATGATGGTATTAAAAGTGAATACGAATTTTATTTTATTTATTAATGTTTATAAAATATGCGAGCGCAGTGCCAGGAGATCATGGAACGACGAATAAACGTTTGCTGAAAAATAAATAACAGATCAATTATAAACGATTACAATGTTTCACTGATTTATTATTTGTAATAGCCATTGTTTTTAGTTTTTATCAGAAGTGTAGTGCGCAAAAAAAGTTTGGGTATCTCCGATTCATACATATTATACATGTTTTATTTTACCTATTACACGTTATGTGGCTGTTCGGGCGATTCAGACAACGTCTACTTAATAATAATAATAATATTATAACGTTGGCACACGCCGATTACTGTACGTGTCTCGTGCGGCTCACAAAAAGCTTAATTTTTATTTATATGTATATTCTATAGATGCATTCATATATTTGTTAATAATACTCTCAAAATATAAGTCAAATAGTTTTTAATACTTTTGTCTTTTTCATTCAAGTGTTTATAAATCCTGAAGATATCATAACGTTGAAATACTGTCTATAAGGTCATGAAGACCTGATTTAAATTTGTAGATAATTTTTATTTACATTTTTTTATTCGTCAATATTTTAATTCACACATCAAAACACGTTTCAGGCAATTATTCAAACATAACTGTGACTTAAATACATCAAAAAATTCGTCAAACCTAATATGCGTTATTTTTAAGAAATAGATTACATGAGGCCAAGTCTGTAGACAGTATAATTTATAAACATATTCAAGTAATCAACTGTTGATGATTCGGTTAAAATAATATTTAACTAAGGGTTTGAATGTAATATTATTCAGGAGTCAATTGTTTTTATAACGTATATATTTATTATTTATAGTAAGAAAATAAACGAAAATATGCGTGTTCACGCCCAAATAAACGTGACTATTACTAATATAATAATTCAAAACTTGACGATGTGCATATAGGTAAATTAAATGTCGTAATTGTAATTTTTAGTATACAAAACGTAATAATAATAATAACTGTAATAATAATCGTATGTACTATTGTTTTATGAGTAAGTTTGTTCTGTCTGTAAGGCTGTGTAATAATATGTGTGTGTCTGTGTGTGTGTAGGTATAATGTGTACCCATACAACTGGCATAAATTTAAAAGTTATTTTTTCGACCCCTTACCGTGTTGGCTATAAAAATTCTCCTTTATGTATACCTAATGCAGATGATTTATGCGATACGTTTATTTTGACTTTTCAAAATATCGACAATGTAATTATATTAACTGATAGGTCAATATGCTGATAACACGAGGCATAAGTAGTGCAGATACCACCAAGTAGGTGGTCGTACTTTGAAACTTAAATTTACTTATTCATTTACTGTTTTAAATAAATTACTCTCGCGTATAATACGATATCTATATACGTAGATAGATGGCAGATCGTCGATGATATTTTTTGAAAAAAATAGTGAAATGGCATTTTTGGGTAACTATAGTCAGAATGTCTTCAAGAGTTCAAAATTTAGGAGCTATATGTCACATAATCTTTAGGTTTGACTTATGTAACTTATTTGTTATTTTTAACTCATTTTATATCAACTTGTATACAGTTGATAAATATTTCTGATAAGATATATTTTGTTGTAAAGATTTTTTCAGGATGCGTATTGACAGAGATATTTTCGATAAAGTATATTATTTTCTTGAGATATTTTGACCCGTAACCCGTTTCCACGCACGTGCATTTGTAAGAGACAGGATTTGAATAATATCGACGTACGGACAAACGCTTATTATAATTATAATAATAATATAACCACGTATACAATATATTACTACTGCATAGAATTACCGGTGCAATTGTGACCAGAAAAACATATTATAATAAATTGAATATAATACTATGTACGGCCGTCGTCGTCGTCGTCGTCGTCGTCGTCGCATGTCGTTGTTTCGGTTAACTCGTAAAAGTAATAGTTTGTAGCAAACGCACACGATACAGTCTATATATTATTATAATAATAAAATATAATAACTATGTATGGTAGGTATAACAATCCGTCGTTTTAGAACAGCGCCGGTGATTCGAGGGGCGTGTACTGCGCGGAACGAAAACGGAAATAATAAATATATATCTATATACGTACAAAAGGGATACAAACAACACACGGGGAAATATGGAATAATAAAAAATTCATTTTTTGTTTCTTTATGCCGAGTCGCATATTGTTGTGTGCGTTTATACAATATATTATCAACGTGCACCTCTATATACTTAACTGCATGGCGGTGGGACAGTCGGGGGCAATGCCGACACTTCCACATGATAACCGACTCTATCGATGTGCCTACAAATTATAATACACAATATTATTTAGGTTTGCTATGAATGTTACAAACATCATAATAATACAATATATATACTATATTATTATACGTGTATAGTGTTTATACGTAGTTAATCCGAGGCATTCCTCGGCAAAGGTATTATAATATAATATACATATTATGTAATAAATACAAGATAGTCGAGAGACACTTTGACATATTTTCTACTTGATCTCATTTCGACCCAAATAAAAAAAATATTTTTATTTATGTCTCATTAGTCATAGCCGTACTTGCCTAATTTCCCTGCATACTTCAATTTTAATTTCATACTCCCATTGAAATGAATATATGAACCCTATATTTTTAAGATTTTAACATGTTATGTACAATATATTGTTGTAGAACCTAATAAGGACTTCATAAAATTACGATTCTCCTTGTAAAGTAGACCGTATACAAGAGATCACTCCTTTAGCGCATAACATTACCTTATTATCCAATCATCTGCGGAACATGTTTATGATCTCACATAATTACAGTACCTATGTTGAAGAGTGGAGCCTGGCTATGACAAGATCCACAATAGATTATCTAAGCGATGTTCGCTGGTTTTAACTTTCGTTAAGTATTTGAAATTTTGGAATGCGACCCCCAAAAATCAGACGTAGTGTGTTGGACTTAAAACATAAATTCCATCGCCGTTTTTTTTTTCGACGAAAACGGCTGTAGAGGAGCGTGCAAGTGATGCATAGTACATGACATTATCGTACAATTATTATGACCAATGCCATAATAATACGATGTATCGATTCAAATCATTCGTTTTGCACTTAATATAATATTAATAACATTATGCCACTAGAATTCTGCAAATGACGAGGAGTACACGGACTTTCGAGACCGACACGCATATTATACGTACTATACTTGGACGGACATTGTGTGTTGTTCTTCGTGCGGAAATAAAAACACAGCTGCGAGTAAATCAAGCCTCTATTACACCTGTACGACGCGGTGATAAAAATACACCCATTACTCGCTCGACTAAACGACAGAAATGCATCGTCCGTTTGTAATATATACAATCAAAACAATAATAATATAATATTACACTATTGACCATTCGATGATGCGTGTATGTGGTGTGTACAAATACCCGAAGGTTGCAGGTTTTTGCAACGGTGCATTGCAATGACGACGAATCGTTAAGACTGCAGCGTTACCAGTGTTTCCCAAACTGGCGGTCCACGAACTCGTCTTCATCAGACCTTATGTAGTAATTATATGGTAAAATAAAATTGTCGATATAAACACCAATATAATGTGTATATCGTACCGCAATAATATTTGTATTACATTTTGAAAATTATACTTTTATGAAAGTTATTCCAATTGTTGTACCGTGTCATCAACATTATCAAAAAAGCAATTAAGGAAGTAAACTAATACGATTATTATTCTTATACTATTTTTTCAGGTGGTAGGCAAGAGATTTTATTTCTCAAATTGGGAACGTGAACGAAATACAGTAAGACCCCCATATAACAGAACCGCTCTGTACATCAATAGATTTTTCCGTTACAAAGGAATTTCCTTTGTAGAAGACTAAAATATACGGAATATGTGTTACACACTAAATAGGACTGTAGTTGTTATTATCAACTGTAAGGAGATTTCGGTCTTATAGTGGGTCTATTATTAGGAGATTTTATTGTAAATCGCACGCGAATTCGGTAGAGATTTGGTTATAACATTCAGACTATTTGTTATCTATCGTTCACTAGTGCATTTGGCCTAAAGATACGAACGTTGTCAAATCGTTGTGACGGGACGAATGACATTCACCCTGAATTGCAATTTATTTGATCTTACCGCAACCGGTTCGAACCGCTCCAAACGCAAACAAATTATAATAACATAACATATAATAAATTACTATATAATAATAATCAAAAGCGTCATCAGGGTATGTAAATTTTTACCCCATAAATTGTATGAGGGTTGCAAATAAATGGATTTAGTACATTACAAGAAATTTGTGAAAAAGTACGAATTAATTATTTTATTTCAACTTTTTTTTCATAGAAATGAGTTAAATTGTCTAACACTTAGAATTTCCCTAGTTACAGATTTGAATAATATGTTGTACATTTGTATTGAACTAAATAAAAATTAATTAGAGATGATAAATAATGATAATGAAGGTTTATGAATGGATATTTTAAGTTTCTTATACCAACACTTTCTTGAAAATTAAATTGTGGGATTCATGATAAATTTCTACCTAATTATGCCACGGTAAAACAAAAATATAATTTAACAAAACGAACCTGATGGACGATTACGTATATTATAATATGCCATAGCTACGTTCGTCACTAGCCCTAAGATTTTGACGAATCGTACGATGTAGGGACTTGATGAAACAAGACTTTTATTAGTCAGCCGATAGGTGCACGGGCCATCGATGATTACATTGGAATAAGAAATAGATAAAAATGATATTTAAATTTGATGGCAAGTGTATTGGACTCAGCGCCGGCGAGTAAATACAAGCACATTAGAATATTATTAAACAGAAGCTTTATAAGGGTTTATTATATTTTGTATGTACATAGACACTCTTATTATGTATAAAGGAATCCGTACTATGAATCAATTGAGCAGCGACGACGACGACGACGACGGCAACGATGACGACGAAGTCACAATATTATGCAGGAGTCCCGTCTTGGATTAAACGGCAGACTTGTTTTACAACATAAGAAGCCCGGCTCTGGACGTATTATCATTACATCACCGTCCACCGAGTTCTAATATCATTATGACATTATACGGACGTCGTATCGGTTGTTTAATTTTTACGATTTCCCCCCCAAAAACACACACACACAAACACACATTATATTATATAGGTATTAGCCACTGTATTATAATGTATATAAGGTCTATTATATGTATATATATCATACATTAACCCACCGCGATCGTAGTCATTCTTATATATTATTATTATTATTATTATTATGTATAATATGCATTATATTTCGTCGTTATCGAGACCTTCGAAAAAAAACTTATAATCCGACGACCTCTTTTTATGCATATTATATATACATATTCTATTTAGGTATGACGTACACATTATTATAATATAATTGTTAAAGTATATATCATACATACGTCTTTGATATTATGAACGTATTTATAATACGGCTTCTATTTTTTGCGCTTTATTAGCACGACGCGGCCACACTTCTGCAGGTAAACGATCGGTTTTTTTAATATTTATAATAAATATTTAATTTCTTTATGCGAAATCATTTCCTGCGGCGTTTCTGGGAAACGATCATCCCGCCGTGACGATCCCGAACATACATGCTCAAATCATTTACTACGTCTTGACCGAAAGATGTTGTAATTAATGTTATTAATATTATTGTACATACTCATCGTCCGGTATAAGTAGTTTTCACGTTAAAACGTCCCGATAAAAATATCACAATTGGATTTGAAATTGGTGTTCTCTTGGTGTTTCATGTGTACCTATTATTATTATTATTATTATTACTATAAAATACCTACACACCTGCGAGTCCACACTCCGCTGAACGATTGTTTACGCCCGCACTGGGATCGACATGTGCCGTTTGGTGGTCGCCAACGATATGTTTAAAAACGGTTTGTCGGATTACCGCATATTGGAGTGAACAATCGGCAGCAGCGGTCGGAGAAAATTATACGTTATCGTAAAAAAATGCATCATAAGGTGTGTTACGTGAATATAATATGTGTGTGTAATGCACATTATAATTAAAAGATTCCGGGCAGGTGTATCCACAGTGGAAAAATAGCACAATCATACCCGGTAACTACACTCTCCCACCATTCTTAGTGTATGTTATTGATTTCTCAAATTGAAATTTTATTGTAATAATTTTTGAGGGGAAAAATATACATGACAAGTAATAACACTGCAGTTAACACATAATACGTGCCTATTACACGCGAGACGCCTACGTATACTCTACGAATAAGTTATGTATGTACATAGGTAATCTATTATTTAACATCACGTTATGATATTATTTGCCAGGGGCAGGTATTTCTCCTGCTGTTGGCGAAGCCTATAAATATGCACAAACTGCTACGATCGAGTCAACTCTATATTTCTGTCTCACATCGTGTGGAAAAAAAACTTAACCGCGCATATCTATGCCCGTAAATTGCTGTGCATTTAATAATGCACTACGATATAAAACATCGAATGACATGGTTTACAATTGGCTAAAAAAAAAAAAATAACTTTGCTGCTAACTTTCAGCATTACCACCTACCCATTATAATAATATTAAAACCGTTATATCATTGGCCCAGATGATTGAATAAAAGAAGACTTTATGATGATATAAGTGCAGACCGGATATTGTATCGGCTAATTATACGGCGGGTAGTGCATGCGCATCATCTACATACGAGCATAACGCGCGACGTACAGCGTTTGATATTAAAAATTAAAATATTATAAATATAACCTTTCGTCGCGATCAGATTTCTATCATATGTGACAACGACGGCGCTCGAGTAGTTTTTATTTATAATATTTTCTCCATTTCGTTTAATTCCGTTTGAAATGCAAGTCGTCTGGGAAATTAAATGACATGCAAAACCGCGTAAAAATACTGAACACTTACAAGTATACATATTTATTTATACTACATATATACATGATATTATATTGTACTCGTAAAGTCATAACAATAATCGAACGAACGATATGTGCGCGTATCGTGTTATTCAAAGCGCCGGTCCAGTGCAGATGGATCAAATCAATCGACGCGTATCGCGGCGTAATCGGATTTACCAGACTCCTCATCGTCGTCACTCGTGTGTATATTTATCGTGTATGAAAATTTATAATTTTTTCGCTTTTTGTTTGTCAAACTTTTATCGTTTTTAACATATAGACACTATATAGATATTTCATCGGATCTCTCTGACCGTTTGTCAAATATATATTTAAATTTTAAATAACTGTAATTTAAATAACTGTATACCTATAAACAGAATTTACGCTGCCAAATAAAATAATAGTTTTGCATTAGATTGTTTTTTTTGGGAAATAATAGTTTAAAGAGAAATTTCAGGGATTATTTTATTAAAGATAAACTATGATAATAAGTAGTTTTTAATACCCAGTTTGACCATTGTTAAAATCTCTTGGGAATCTGGATGGAGGCAATTATACTTAAGAAATTTGAAGGGGTTGGCAAATCAAAAATTATAATGTCAAAAAACCACCCCAATATATAGATTGTACATTCTATAATTTCAAGCCATCAGGCCCGTGCCAAAATCTCATTGTTACAATAATATATGATTTCATACTACGATAAAACAAATATAATACACTAGCCACTCCGATCACGACTACAGCTTGGCAGATAATCGATTCCGTCGTGTAAGGGGGGAGGGGGGTGTATAACGACTTCTACAATATTAGAATATCAACCAGAATCGTTATGTAATATATGGTTAGTGTGCGCATAGACCGCGAGAGGACTTTGGCCAGCACTCTGTTATTGGAAAATAGTTTTGGCGCTCAAAATTGATGAACCGATACATTTAGGGGTGCAGCCGAATAGTATATATATATATATACAATATTGAATATATATAATGCACCGATAGTGGAATGCGCGACGTCGAAAGAGCTGACGGAACAAGAGCGCAACAAAAGTACATTCATCATTTGGGTCTTCGTCTCGGTATATATCTACTAATCTCATTTCGGCGCTACATGGCGAAGGGGTGACCGGTGGAGGCAGCGGAAAAGTGTCAGACGGTTCCACGGCGCGTGTAATTAATGATGTCGTAAGAATTTGTTTAACGAGCGGCTCTTCCGCGGCCGGCGAAAAAAAAAGAAAAAATTAAATGTAAAATTAAAAAGTATTATATACATTATACATATGTTACGATCGGCGTAAACAACAAGCGACCGGTGGTTTACAGTTTTTGTGTGTTCCGAATAAGATATATCGTATATGATAATCATGAACTGACTGGCGATAATATTGTAAGACTTGAGATATTATGTTGGTGAAAACGGCTGTTTATTTTAAGAAGTCGACATTTGTTAATTTTGTACGAGGTATTTACTTATATACGCTACAACATAAATATGCCTATAATGATAACGATAATAAATGTAACCACCTATTCTATAAGAATAGTTCAATTACTTTATTTGTACAAAATATGGATCATAACAGTTTGAAAAATAGTTACTGAGCGACATAGAGTGCAATGTCAGGTATGAAGCAGTTGCAGGAGAGTGTAACAAGGGGCTTTGCTTTGTTGTATGTAGATGAAAAACAATATTAGACAGTCGACAGTCACAGCCGCCCAGAAATTAATTTACCAATTTTCGGCTTACAGCCCAACTAACACAATATTATTAAGCATTAACACAATTTATTTGAATTCACGTTGCGACGTTATAGTGTGTAATATCGTGTTAAGCCTTATTATAATATATGGAGGGTGTTGAACTTACTGGCGAACTCTACCGGTCGCTCTGAGTATTGTACATATTGAATTTGTCAGTATACGCCGATAAATAATGACTGCCGCATAGTGTAAATAATATAGTAAGTTTTGGTTGAACGTGTTATTGCGGAATCCCGAGTGCGGCACCACCCACGTTCATATATATACCCTTTTAGCAACCTCATCCCCCGTAGTATCGTTGTAGGTATTTCAATATATATTATAACACGATATAATATATTACGCGACGTACAACACGCCAGGACGCCGTCCGTAATTGTCAATACATGTAACACATATGTATTACTTTTAAAGTTTTAAAAACTCCCTCGATACTGCCCTATTATACTTATACTTAATTCCGTAATAATATAATATGTACCTACTCGTGCACAATATAATATAATGTAAACTCTCCCGAGCAGGTCTTTCTCGAGGCAGGCAACCTATGTATTTTATTATACTTTATATATTGTATTTTGCCTTAGCCACATTATAACGTTGATATCCGACCCGCCGCGGTAGTCGCCATGCAATCGTGACGCGTCTCGTAAATAACAGTTATTAAAACGCGCCCGAAACTATAATAATTATTATCGTTGCGCCGGCTGTGGTGTAGCGGGGTGAGCTGTATAATAAATACATATTCTAACGTGTACAGGAGGAAAATACCTAGAAATTATTTTCTGAAATTTGGATTCTAAAGAGCGTAGGAGATGAAGAGTCAATCGCGGCCCGACCTCACAAAAAGCGTTTTGGTAACAGACATGCACTACTATTGTTCGAATAGTGTGTACACTATTCAAACAGACGTCTTATGATATTACTAAGAATCATTGAATACGTCCATATATATATATATATATATGTATTCACGGAGCTATCGTTTTTCGTAAAACACAAAATACATAATATGTTATATTAAGTTTTTTTATATTATTGTACACATTTATCCACTTTAACTGGCATGTTATGCGTATTTGAAAATATGCAATTTAATTATTGCGCACTTACCTTTGAAATTTCAAAAATCGTTATTTGGAAAATGTCTTGTACCTAGTATAAATTTGGGCCTGATTGATGAATCACTCCAGTGCGCTACTAGTAAACACTGTACAGAATTCTGCTGTTCGGCATTCGCAGGTTATACGCAAGGGTGTCGTGTATAAATTTACGTCAAAATGAATTAAATTTGATCTGCGCATGTAGAGAAATAGCGCCTGGTGTCCAGTCGCCGGAGACTCTTATCGTGTGTATTTGTGTATAGCGTGATCCGATAGAGAATTCTTATATTATTATTATTAATATAAAACGAATTATTAAAACGATAACCCGCGCGCGCGATCCTGTGTGTGTGTGTGTGTGTGTGTGTGTGTGTGTGTGCTTGTGTGTGTTATAATATTATACACTGACATGACACGCAATCCCGGAGCCCAGAGCGGTCACGATCTCCAAAAAAAAACCATAGTCCCGTAAAAACCAGTAGTCGCTCCCATCGTCGTCGTATACGATCCGTAATAAGGTCGATATTATTATATACCTACCTGTATGCTTAATAATATTATACATTAATCGAATCGTTAAATGTACATTATACGGCGCATAATATGAATCCAGACGATTGGTATCGGAATTATAATTAGGTACGCCGTCTGCTGCTGCAACAGTGATGGGGCGGTAGTGTATAAGGTACAACTGGCGGCGGCGAATATTATTATATTATGTTTAGCATGCGATAAACCGTCGTGGGGTGTAATTATAACGCGCCCGCGTTGGTTCTCGTATGATGCTTTATTATTATTAATAATAATAATAGTAATAATAGTAATAAATCGAAATCGGTTTGATTCCGACTCCGGCTGTATCGCATATTATAGAAAAATCGTAAACACGCTTGCATTTCATGCACTGACAGTATTACGAACAAAACAATCAACGCAAGGCTCGTATTCACTAAAATTATTATGTAATACAAATATTATTAAACTATTTTTACTATTAATTATTTATTGTACTTATATTTTAGCCTATCGTGACCAAACTTGGTTGTATTATATTCAATAATAGTTTTAGTTTAGAAAATTAGAATACAATTTTAAATAAATTCAAAATACTTTCAAAATACCTAACGTAATTCTAATTAAATTTAATTCATTTTCGTAGATCCATCAACACTTTTCTGAAAATGATATTTTGATAAGCTTGAGTTTCAACTTTCATTGATATTCAATTTTTTAGCCTCACACCCACAAGCCCCTCAGCAATATGCAGATCTGTAAAACCTTAAGCCGTATAAAGTAAAAATATATTCAGATTTGATTTACGATATCATTTGTGTCTGATTAAGTACAACAATAATAGAATCCAATTAGAGAAAGTCCAAAAACTCTTGAAAAATTATTAACCTCCCTCCTAGTCATAAAAATAATATATTAGGTTTCTATTTTATTTTCGTTATTGTTATGATTTTATCCTATCTCTTTTATGCATACTTATAATAATATGAGTAATTAAGTACATATTAAAAAAATTAAAAGTTCACTGTCACCTACAAAATGTACGGCTTCCTCGAATGAAATAGGAGGCCAGATCACTATTAATAGTTTTCCCTTTTTGACCTACGAGCAACAGCTAATATTCTTAACTTGCAGTTTAATAATATTAATAAATTAATAATTTGATAATAATAATAGTTTCATGCACTATAATTTATCAAAGCTAACGAGATTAGTTTTGCTAAACTCAAATTTACTATGTTGTTTGTGGATCAGAGAGAGAAAATAATACTGCTCAAACATCCTCTTAATCAAGTGACCGAATCACGTATAACTAAAGACAAATTAAAATACTATAACAACCTATCTGCCTGCACTTTATAGGTACACACTGATTTAAGTGACACGAACCTATACAGTTTTGACGCATTTCTCTGCTACATATATAATATAATATTAAATTTCATATAGAACTCTGTGGTTCGATGTTTACGTGCAATTCAATATTTTAATCGATTTCCGACGGGTGGCCTCGCAGATGATGAGAAATAAATAGTCTTAAAACGTCGACCGCACGCACGAAACCAAATCGTTCGGACGGATCGTATTTTTGGCCGGTCCTTTTTTGATAAATTGCTTATGACATTCAGTTGACGATAATATGACGATTTCTGAGTGAATTAATAATAAAGCTCACGGCGAGCGCGACAGATGAAGGATATATGGAAAAATAACACGTGTTTCATTAAAATTACATTAGTCCACTTGGCAGTGGGCCACACGTCATAAACAAATAATATATATACATACTTAATTTTTTTTTTAATACCAGGCCGTTAGAATTATAATAATAATAGTAATAGAAAATAATGCCAGCTAGTTTATTATTAATTAACATGGCGTGCTGTTACGCCAATTTCTAAGTTTTTGACGCCTTCAAATCGACTCGACGATAAAACGATAAAATATTATGTCGTCGAATGGAAAATCGAGAAAACTCCTTATATCCGATAAAAATATAACTTCACAGCGTTTCTGGGTGTATGATTTTAATGCTGATTCGTCCATAAGGACACCTTGCTTTGTACTTGAATACTGTTTATCTATATATTCTGCAAGTTATTGAAATACGTAGGTACAAGAATATTTCCAATAAGTTCAGATGGATAAGGTCTACCCATAAACGATATTATGTTTGTGTACAATATACTATTATAATATGAATATTGAATAATATTATATACACTGGTTAAAAGTATGATATAATTCCTATATTATTGTAACTATTAATAAGTATTGTGATTATGTATATTTTATCATGAGATATGAGGTATGATGTACGATTATGTTATTATTATTATTATTATTGACATGACGGATTCGAACGTTTTAAGGTATTCCAATGTGGGACTATTACAATGTGTAAATGGTGTTACATTATATTATAAACTCGATGAACCACACAGAAGGGTTAACCGCCGGATACATCACCATAGGAATATCGTCTGCGCAGCGCTGGTGCATCATTGTTGACGTAAATTAAAATATTAAAGATTAAAAAAGGTCTCGACAAGCACAAAAGATGAAAAAAAATTATTGTTAACATTATTATTATTGTTATTCGATCGTATCGCGTACCTATATTCTTCCGCTTCTTTGACATAAAAAACACGACCAAAAGAATATTATTAGTGGAAGAGAGGACTGCTGTCGTTGTTCCATCTGTAAAGCATCGCCCGCCCGATGCTCACTCGACCCGAGCTTGAGCTCCAAAATATATTATTTAGCGCAGCTGCTCGTCTGACCGATTGCGTCTGAACAATTATAAATTATAAAGCTTAGGTAGAAATAATATTATTGGTTTATAAAATTCTAATATATTGTTATTTCTTGTATATCAAACAAACAGTTTAATGCTAAGTTATTATAAATATATATAATATATTATAAATAAATCAATACTTACAATATTTTATTATTCTTGGTCGATATCTACATCATAATAATGACATAATTTATTTGAAACGTAGGTATGCACTGTTAAGTTAAACATAATTCGATTGGAATTAACAAAAAATGTGGTTAACTATGACTCGTATAATATAAAACTAAATCATATACCTAATGTTCTATTATAAAGCATACTGTCGTATACTTATATTAAATTACTTAAGAAATTAAAATTACCTACGGATAGTGTTTGAAATAGGAAAATAAAAGTGTATTTTAAAGAAGACTATATAGATACCTAGTTACGTAGGTAGTGTGTAACGTGTATTTCATAGCATGTAAATATATATATATATATTATTATATCAAATAATATGGCATTTACATGATAAATTGATGTATGACGTTTTCTGATTTTCGCAGCTGAATAGTGAACCGTCATCTGAGTTGGACAAACAACAGCGCAACGCACAGACAGAACAAGTTAAGATGGCCGCCACCGAAGCCGGAAGCCCAAGACGACTTGGTCTCAATCTCAACCTGAGCGTACAACCTCACGCGGCTGCATATCACTGGCCACACTCGACAGTGGCCGAAGACACTTCACCGTCCCGGTCCAAAGGCTGCACGGACGACGATGATGACGACGACGAAGATGATCGCGACATTGATGATCGCGATATGGACGACGATGACATAATGGACTGCCGGCAGGATGAAGATTGTTCACCCGAAGACGAGCAAGATATTTTGGAAATGCAGGTAAAACGCCATAATTCCAGGGGAGTTGATAGAAACCCTTTATAGATCGTGTATAGTAGGGAGAAAAAAAAATAAAATTAGCTTCGGCAGTATTGCTTTACAGTAATAAGTATGGAAATTCTAATAGAACCAGGTATAAGATTCAACTTTTTTTCTTTAAAAATTAGAAAATTAAAAAAAAATGTTTTATATCTCATGCCATCCAATTAGAATGTTGATACTTAATGTACCATAAAAAAGAATTATTTAAATAATATATTGATTTGCCGATGAGATACTAATGGTGATACTGAACATTTGGGACATAAACTGTACAAGAGCACATCAAAATATTTTTTTATATTTTGATTTTGTATTCACTAGATAACACTCAATACATTACACCATCAAAACTGTTGATGAAAAGTTAATAAATGATAACTGAGTTAGCGGCATGTGTGCGCATGGTGGTGGGTCGTTTATGTGCTATGACTGAGCTACACACCTTCGGTTTGTTTAATTGTTATAATGCACTTCATTTCCGGGTATTCGACGAATTTAAGATTTTAGTATTATATAATACTGTATAGTACAAGATATGGACTTATGGTTTTAATAAATTCTCAAAAATATGTAAATACTATAAATTGGAAATAGAACTAAATGTTTTCCTTCAAACTCACCAAGTTTTGGTTTTATGATCAACTTTCGATTTCAATCTGAGAGAAAGAGAAACCTATAACACGATACAACTAACGTATTGGAAAATAATATATACATTGAACATAAGAGTTTTTCATCATCAAAATATTGTTTTTATTAATTTCAGCGCGAGGAACGTGAAACTCTCAATCAGCTCGCCAGACAATTGGCGTCCGGTTCGCGACTGATAACTCCCATGCTTCAACATCTTGTGTACCAACACCCAGGACTATCCGTACAACCGTCGCAGATGCACCAGCAGCAACTGCAACTGCAGCTACAGCAGCCGTCCGCCGTGGCCGTGTCCTTGACGACGGACGCTCTGAGCAGACACACGACGGCGGCCGCTGCTGACCTGTCGCCTAAGTCCAGCCACTCAGGTGACGTGCCGATGTCCGGCGGTCGTTCTGCAGACGTTCAGTCGCCGTCCGCGGCCCGGAATAATGAGGCACAGTCATGGACGTTTGAAGAACAGTTTCGACAGGTCAGTGACGTTGTAAAATATATAAACAGAGCCTATCACCATATCACCATCACCTTTATTGTCACCACTGATAATATTATTCTAGTTGAAATACGATTTTAAGAAATCATAACCAAGTTACTGTGCTAGAAACCTGAAAGCTATAATATTGAAACATAATTTTGGTTCACTTAAACTTAAAATCAAAAATATATGTAAAAATGTTAAAAGTTTAACAGATAATTTCCATTAAACGTTTATAAATTCATAAAAGTCTGAAAGTAGGTATGTTTATATACATATATTAAGTATGTTCAAGCAAAGTTTAGATAAGTAAGGTTAGCGAAGACTGGCCGGTGAGGCTGCATATATAGGTAACAGCAGAAAAAGCTCCACGAGACTTTATATACAATTTATCATCGTATGTTTATTTTCTACAGCAGCGTATCATATTATTTTATAATTAGAAGCGTAACTGCATAAATATGGTATAGTTTTATATTCGATAATAGTTGTAGATACTCATGTAAAATAATCTGATAGTCTATATAATGGTACGTGGAGTGGTTTCTATGCTTCGTTTTAGACACTTATTTGACTACCTATAATTTATATTATACCAGATTCCTGAAGGGGCGACGGATCTTCACAAGTATAATAGAACGTAGGTAAGATAAAGGAGGCGCATAAGAACGGACGGGAATAATTCGAAAAACATAATATCTAACCGGACACGTCTTATAGTTACATTATGTTAGAACTTCCTAATAATATTATTATTTAACTACTAGGACGAGGTTTCTGTCTACACGGTCTTTTGTGAATCACATGCGTGTGTTATCGATTACGCGGTCTTTGGCATAGCTGTAACACCGTAAAGCTGAGAGCGTCTTAACTAGCTGTACATATTATTATACATAATAAAATATACACGACAAACGATTATTATCACATTACGGCAGTGACTAACTATATCGGTCCAGTCGACTGTATTTTCAAACTCATGTTATGCGGTTTGCACTCTAGTTGGACTTGTTTTATGCTTCTACTTCGGACCACACGACACATACGGAAATCCTCTAACATAGTCGCTTGCCGCTGGTGACAATTACGGTCATTATACCTCCACTATAGATTAAAATAATATGCACTCGAAAACGTGGAAAGCATAAAAATCATTAATATAATTCACACTTATTCCAATCTATTTTCAGTAATTATAATCCCGCGTGGGTTATTTGTTGCGCTCCCTGAACCGATCGGATCTCGCTCTTCATATACACTCGTATTCATTTCTGGTATAATCCGAGAGTCGAGACCCACTATAAAGTTTTATTGTTATTTGACGAATAATAATTAGGTACCATATTAGTATATTACTATAGTGCAATGTAGTCTTGAACAAATCGTTCAATCCTCGGAAATGTATAATGCCAACATTATACGTGAGGCATTGTATATTATTATATATACAGAGCTCCCGCAAACTCTCTTTCTAGCTTTACAGTTATAAAAATTCATCATAGATATCTATGCAGTTTTGCATTTAAAAAATAAAGGAAAAACTCGCTCATCATTTTTTCTTATCAACGGATTTGCATATATTTTTAAATTAAAATTATTATGAGAATATGAGATTATTTTTCATTTGAGTTATTTTAAAATTATACAAAACATAAACATATAATCATATCTACTATACGTATATTCAATTAAAACCAGTAGTTATAAAGTAGATAATAATATCAAATGACTACCAGCTCCTTAATTATTTATTAAATTTAACAAAATATTGATGATCATGTATTTATAACTGCACTGCCGCAAGATTAAATCTACAAATAAATAACTTTATATTCATTTTTTTAATCTATATTTATATGATGTTTTAATATACTTAGAAGTGTTATAACTTATAATAGTACATAGTTAATCATGAAATATGCAGAAAAAAAATCATTCTTAATATATTATAATAGTTGATTAATTATATTAAATTAATATTTTATAACATAAATAAAAAGCATGTAAATACAATAAAGTTTCAGTCTTAGTTAAATATAGTATACTAAAACGATTTTCAGGGCACAAAAACATTTTAGTGACCGATAGTTTTTGAAAAACACTGAAGTCATGATCCTCCTAAATATAAATAATAAGGTATTGCCTTTGAAATACGTACATTATAAATTATAAAATTATTTTATCTATAGAAGTGATAACACGTGTTTTGTAAGTACCTTTATTACACAGAGTGATTGTTTCAAGTGAATCATGAACCAGCCGCCAGTCGGCATATTATATCTTATGAAGCATTGAAATCGTATATAGATATGAATGCGTTAATCTAAAACCAGAATGTAATAAATTATTATAATGGTTAATCGTATAATTATAATTTCTTTTAACCTTAGACTGGTGGAGGGGACGTTTTAACATTTCTTCTCCGTATATCTTGTCACGAGCTAAGTGAATATTTTAAACTATAATGTTATGAAGGTACCTAATACCTAGTTTCCAGAAAAAATTATATATTATATATATGCAACTGATTTGTGCGTCAACTCGAACGTCGACTGATTTTGCACGTCAAAACCATTATCGCCGAGTATTTATAATAATTACAATAATAACATATACATGTACACGATGAGCCGGTCACACCGTGCCTATAGTGAGGGGTGGGGGTTTATTCGAGTGATGTTGCCCGCTCACTTTCTCCACTTCGAGAACCCGCGGGTCCGGGCACGAGCGGACCACGCGGGCGGCCGTCGATCCAACATGAGCCACGGCGCAACAGACCTTATACGACCTAACCAATGCGGCGCGTGCCCAAAGACGAACGGCGTGCTCGGAGATGTGTTCGCCACGCCGCCACTGCCGCATGGACCACGGCGCGCCAGCCTGTTGCTGCTCCCAGAGTGGCATCGGGTCCGAAATAAGTGGCGTCCACTCGTGTGGTCATAATATATTATCCCGTTTGTTTCAATACGAGCCGTCGTGGTCGGTAATATTTTTAGAAACTAACTCGTTGAGGTCGGAAATGAAAAGCACTTTTGAGTTTATTTTGTCATAGGACATGCGTATTGTATAGGGGTGGGTGAATCTCTTTGTTCTCACCGTGGACAGACAATCGTACTAGGTATACTCAAGTTATTTCCATGTCATCAGTTGTGGATACAACGAATGAACTATGAAGTCTTTGGAAGCCAATTCGTATAGATATTTTTCTGGTTCTCTTATATATTATAAGGTGCGCAAAAGGCGATGTTTAAAATTGCTACCTATGTACGTTTATATGATTTATCGCTAAAAGTATGAGTACCTTTTGACTTAGATGCACGTGAATATTTTGTGTCAAACCACTCCTTTTTATTCTAGGGTCACCATAGACACAATTCTAATAAATTAAATCAAATACAAAGAATTATGCAATTTGTACTCGAATCTTGACTAGCTTAAATTTTTTTTAGGGCTGTGTGATCTGTATTTTTTTTTAAATAGGTACACGCTAAAACAAAAAAATCAGTGTGTATATTTTTGGGATAAATCTGGTATGCCTATGGTAATAACGATAAAAAAATAATATCAAATATTGTATGTACATATGTCTGAATATCCTGTCTAAATAATAGTATGACAACGACATGGCAGTTTCAACTCGAGGGTTGTTAGTTTTTGTTTTTAACCTATTCGACCCGCGATAGCTCCTGTACAACAGCAGTGGCTAAGGCGTCGACGGAGATGGTGATCGTTTCAAAGTCTGCTATCATCGTAGGCAGTGTGAACATCATAATATTATGACAATAAATAATAATAATAATAATATATCACCGCGTTACGTTATGATTGTATTGTTATAATATAATAGTCGTAATGTCGTATACACGCGGACGTTAATGAAACGGCGGACAGGACACGCATTCAGTGCACTGATGGTGGTTGTACCATTGCTCGGACGGGGAGCCAAGTCATTTACATACTTACGGTAGAAACTACCCCGCGACTAATTGTTCCTGTATGAGACGACCCTTTCGTGAACACCCTCTTGCCCACACATACTGATTTAAAGACCCTTCAGAGCCACTACTGAGTGCACCAAATTAACAACACGGCGACGACAACGATGGCGGGGGAGTCTGGGCTGCTCGGACAATGCATAACACCTCGCGGTTATTATATTACATTATCATCTTCATTATCACGTAGAGAGTAGAGACGAGCACATAAAATATATGTACATGCGCAGGTGACTGTTGGAAATTTCCACACGTCTATCTCGGACCGGGGTTAGGTCATGACGTTATTGTGATTATTATTCACACGCCGCAGCCAGACAGACGAATTTCGATCTGTTGTCACCGAGCCGATTCTTGTCCCTTTTCCCTTTCGTTTTTATTTCATTGTCTCACGTCTCTGGACGCGTTTTTCATTTTCACCTGCCCCGCGGTCCGCGTTTCTCATCGCGAGACACATGACGTGTGACTCAGTCTGCCTGCATCACTGTATGGGTCGACGATCCACATTTGTCCGCCGCTCGATATACGTTCTCTTAATCTTTTATACCTACGTATATCATAATTAATATCAATCTAAATAATACACACGAACACACACGTCGCTTGTAATATAATATGTACATATGTACTAAGTACTTATTGTACTTGTTATAGTGTTATACTACTGATGAGTGGTACACACAATGTCCGCGGGTGCGACCAGAGGGCCATCACGGCATGTGGAGGGCGAAGAAAATATCCTCGTCGAACTCACCCGAGTGTAACTCTGCGACATTCAACTTACATATTATGCATGCACGTATCTACGTATTATGCCACGTGGTCGGTTTCACTTTTTTTACACTAGGAAATTGTTGTTCGACCCTTCTTGTGTGACCTTTTTCGTTTTACGCAACCCTTGCGGCTGTCCGACGGTAAGCCGAAAAACTATTCAAATATTCATCTTTTGTTTTTCGTATTCGTCCGATGACGCTGCTGCAACAGGTGACACATGTATGCAGCATCACATCGTGCACAAATCGTACGCATTGCACTATTGAGAAAACGTTTTTAATCGCATCTCTACAGGCTGCTTATATCGTATAAACGTCTTGTCACATAATATATAACGCGTATCATATTAATAAAATTAGTATTATCGTCAAGACTGATGCGATGTATTTAAAAGTTTTAACTGACAATATCCTTTATGTGTGATAGTATTATTATGATAACATATTCGATAATCCATTTAAAAATTAAATATGTCGATTGATGTAATAATGTATACAATTTGAGATCGACGCGTTTTAATGTTTAAATCGTACACGATTCGCATTCCCAATAAAATCAGATTATAATATTTGATATTTTATGTACGTATAGCTAGAAGTGACAAAACCGATCATATGAACTAAATGATCGGTGACCAGTCCTCCGACAACGGAATAATATTATATATATATATAATAATATATTATATATGGCGTCCCTCCGTTAACGGTCTTATTTCCGTCAATAGGGGATATTGCATTATACACTTTGAAATCCTTAAACTTTATCATCGCATAAATCGACCTTGAATTGCCTCTAACGTCCATATAAGTATATAACTATAAACATAGGTATATAAATAGACTCCGTATAGGGGTGAAAAAGCGATAACATGACGTATATAATTGAAAAACGGAATAGCATAATATATATATGGTAGTGCGGGCGACCAACAGAAATTAGATCCTCTTTTCACCGCAGTTTTCATATTATCTCTGCGTAAAACGTTTTATTATATGAAAGGATAAAGCAATTAACCTAGTTCGCAAGCCACTAATCGTTTTCGGTTCGAGAACTTCTCCAAAGCTCCTAAACGATTTAGAAGAATTTTCAAGAATTGAAAAAGTAACTTTGTATAGAATTCTTATTGATATTCTCGATACTACATCGACTCATGTGTCCCAACACCTTCTAGTGTCTAAAATGTGTTCCCCGGATAATTAAGAAAGAAAAAACTATTTATTTTAAATACATAAGATGATATTATTTGTACCTATAACATTAATAATAAATTAAAGATATTTGAGGCTGCCTGTGAAATAGTCAAACATATAATAAAATTTCATAAAGGTAATATTATAATATATAAAAGTATTTCACAACAGTTTTGCATTAGTCAATGTTAAAATCAAACACAACTTGGAAAACAAATTGAAGTCAATGTAATATTAATATACTCGAATATGACTTTTTAAACATGTAACTCAAAAGTTTTTATTTTTTATTCATATTATTATTAAAGATTATGATTTTGCAGTAGTTATATTGTTTATTAAATAAATTAGGTACTATTTACTACGTAAATCACTTTTTTTCACAAATGTCATTCTGAATATTATTGTATACGTTATATTATTAATTATTATTAGGTATGTAAACACACGAAGATTTCAACCTATAACTTTTGTAAGTACATATTATTATATCTACGTATTTAATCACATCGCGTTAATAATAAGACGTCTTTGATAGGACGCGTGTCGGAGGGGATCGCCTGAGATGACCGATTATTTATTCGGTCAGTCGAAAAGTTATAATAAAAAAACTTAAAATTCTTCGTTCTACATATTATTATTATTATTATTATTATTATTATTATATCCCACGCTGTGGCTGCAGTTAATCGGCTGCGATTATTCATTGTCTGTAATATAATTGGGCGAAAGCAAAAAATAGAAAATAAAAATATTATATATTATCGGCGGCCGGGGAAACAGATGAGCGTATTATTATAACGACGACGATTGCCGTACAGTTTTCGAGATCGACGATCAATCAGCTCGCTCGTATGTGTGTGGATAAACCGCGATTAACGCGTTCGGTATTTCGTTTAGTATTATTATTATTTTCTCGTCTAATCAATATTTACCCTGTATATATATGTGTGGTGGGCGTAAGGTTCATCAGTCAACGACGGGACTACGGCAGTCGGATCGTGGACAAGTACCTATAACTATACGACGGTAGTATACTCGTATTACGTTTTACATAATACAGTAAAGATTTTGCCGACGAGCAGTAGATATCCTAAATAGTATAATATTACTATATTAAGTATAAATTATAATGCATAATATACTTAGTTTTTATTATGCATACAGGTAGGTAGATATTATAATATTATATTAATAAGTCAACGACCGTCGCGCCACACGTAGGTACATGTAAATATTATGTAAATGTTAAAAACAGGTACGAGAAAAATGATAACCCCAAAAAATATCGATAACAACAATAATAATATATTATGATAATATTGTAACGTCGTGTTTGGCCAAAGGCGCATTACGATTTTTCGAAATATCGCCGCGCATACCGTCCGTCAACCGCGTTTACCCAAGACCGAATTCGAATAGTAAGTTTATATGCAGTGTAGCCTACTATAACTAAATACACATATATGACTACTCGAGTTCGGGCGTATTCGATTTGTCTTGTCTAGACCATTAGAACAGGAATATGCAGGTAGATATTTTTTTTCTAACCCGAAATATTTATAATAACGAGACATTTATTTGATCTACACGCGATGTATCCAAGTTGTAATGGTTGCATTATTATTAGTATAATATTACTTAAAAAAAAAAAATAATAATAATAATGATAAAGACCCCATTTATATTAATTATTATTGTATATTATATACATTATACGACGATATTTTTCGTAATAATGGGTAATAATAATAATAATAGTATATCGTGTCATTGTAGAGGCGCGCACTATATTATATTGAGTCGTTCGCGTGGGTAATTCAACCAGAAATTCCTCGACAAATGTTAACAAATAAGTATTTACGCAATTAATCTGATGGGCGATAAAATTTTAAGATACATCATTAAACAGTTTGTTAGGTATACTGAAATGTTGGTCGAAATCGCGCCGCGCCACCTGCTGTTAAAATCGTCGGGTGTAAAACGGTCATTAAAATCTTATGTAAATCTTATATACCGATGTCGTTAGAAGTATTACACACGTCGCGTTATAACTTTGTATAGTGTATTATAGTCGTCGAAAAACGGAAAGATGCTCAGCACAATATGTTATTATAAAATTACCGTCATTGTCGTATAATATATATCACATACCATTATATAGTATTATATGATGGTAGCAGTAGTATGGGCAGTAGCCGTTTTTTGTTGGATGGCGTTTACACGAATGTGTTTCCAGAAGCCTCGCATCTTGTGTATACGGTATACGTCTAGTATCTATTATGTATACTAAACTAGGTGTACAGGATTACAGACTGTCAGAATGTCGGGCTGTCAATACATAATTTCATGATTTGGTAGTATTTTTGAAAATATTTGTATAGGCTATGTATAAGTATTCTATTTATAATAGTTTTAAATACGTAGATACCAATATATGATATATATTCATATTTACAAAAAAAAAAAAATCCGAACTGCTAATTTTTACGGCTAATTTGTGCATACGATCAAAAGAAGAAATATCAATTTCCAGTTTTCACCGAGTGATTTAAGTAGGAATGGTAGAGCACAATGAATATAGTTGACGCAAGCGAGTTCTACAAGGAAAACAACGGAGGGTCACCCTGTTTATTGTTAAAACAAAAAATGGATAACACTGTAAAAGCTTCATTGTTCCATTATTATAATCATAGTTAATTAATGTCTTATAAGTTATTCAGAGCTGGTTTTGGATTATATGTAAAGTAATAACTACAATAACTGTTGCTCGTCATACTAAGAATGATCGGTCATAAAATTTATAGTATCTAATGGTTATTATATACCATTTCAACTAATTATATTGAATTTAATAATATAATATTAAGATGTGTCCGTGGAGGTCCTAGATAATTTGGAATTTGGATTGTACAGCACAGCTTGAGAACCACTGTTATATAGTATATATAATATATATATATTATATATAATATATATATATACAAACAAATGACTAAGATATGTTTATAATATGTTCTAGCGGGCATTAACTGATGCTAATATAATTACTTTGTATATGTATGACTTTTCTAATATAAACGCATACATAATTTACACAAAAATAGAATAATTTTATTTAAAAAAAATGTATTTATTACGAAACAATTCAAACATAATATGTGCTGAAGTATAAACATTTAAAAATGTTAAAAATAGTTTTTTTTTCTATATAGAGCCCGAAACAGTTGTTTTTATTATCATCACATCTAATTATTTCTATAATTTCAACGTTAAAAATAAAAAAGTGTTTTAAATGCTAATATTATTATTTACTAAAATAATTGTCTATAAAAAATTGTCGACGTAATTACGGCAACGAACATAATATAGCAATGATGGTGCGTCACATTTAAGTACGTCACGTGTAAGTTTGTTGGAATTTGGAATAACAGACATTTTTAAAATTATGGTAGTTCTTATTCTAGATCACTAGCCTCTCACGGTTATAAACCATTTCACAAAAACACACTCAACCAGTCAAATCCTCTAATTTCAAACCTCTCCTCCCTTACACTTCCTGATTAGTGATAACCCACCACGTCTATATTTGGATATATATTCTTGTTGGTTCTAATAAAAAAAAACTCCTACCGGATATTAAATTCTGAAAGATTCTATCGTGTTCTTCAATGAGTGTGCAGCCTGAATTCATGCAAGTCTAATAAAAATGCATTGCACAAAAATCGACAGTAGCACAGTAGCCCAAGATAATATGCCCGGAGTTATAAAGAAGTGTAGCAGTGGCGGAATCTTCACATAGAGTTGGGCATAACAATTTGTATGTACATTGTACATATTATATGTGATATATCCATTATCCAGTATGATTTATCATTGAAGATTTTAGATTTTTTTTTAAAAACATTATATAATTCTCTTATTGACGGCGCAATTTTTGTTTAACCATTTCGCAGATATAACTCGGAGATTCGCCACCGACGTGTATAGTGCAGATGTTTGATTTTTACATATTAGTTGGTTATTTTTTCTATCCTATAAACGTGTTCGAGGTGAGATTGACGTCGGATTCCCATTTTACAAACGACGTGGTGAGACGGGCGAAACGTTAATTTTTGTCCGCGACCGAAACCGATCGGCTGTCGCGTGTGCGCACGGAAATACGTGATTTCAATTACTCCACCGTTATTATACGCGTCGTCTAGCTATGTTAAATGTAGGTATTTTACTTTATTCGGCGACGATATTTATGCTCGTCGTCATTGTAGCGTGATGCCCGTCTGCCATATAACACATTATATTACTATACTATACATATATGACTGTGTCCACGCGTAGAACATTAGACGATTTGTTTGTTCTCTATACGAAGTTATTAATAGGTACCTTCCCACCATACGTCCAAGAAACTTATTGTAAATGTAAACCTATTTTTTTCTGATTTAGTTTTCGATTTTTTGATCGCATAAATAAAATCATAATATTTGTAATGCGATGTCTGAAATTGCAATATTTAAAAATTACTGTGTCAACGAAAAAAGTTTAAGATATTAGAATTTTAAGGGTTACAACTCTCTGTCATCCCTCTAGTTGCACCACTGGGAACAATGCCACGCCAATCGCTAGTGCCAACACTCGTATTTATGTCCAGTCATTGAACGCATAATATAACAGAATTTATATAATAATATAACGATTATCTAAGATCTTATTAAAAATCCGACAAACAAATCTGACTGAATTCGGAACACGCGTGACGCCGGCGTTATAGTTATACTGTAATATAACGTTTTAATTGTATGCGAAAATATATTATGCACGTGTGTACAGCAGAAAACAAATTGCTGCATATACTTATACAACTTTATTACGAACATACCTAATATTATAATTTCTAATCCGATCGCACGCGGGTGATGGATGCCAGCTGTTTCAAAGCGTTAAATTCCATTACGGCGACGACGGTAGCAAAATTACTGTAAATTACACAGCTCATATCGCGTGCGAGTCAAACGCATTTTAATGTCCGTCGCGTATAATAATAGTATAATAATGATAATAATAATAATATAATATTCGAATAAAATACGATTATACATACCGGATTGACGAGATTCCGTCATCGGACGATTGAAATTTTGTTCATATAATAATAATACTGCGAAGAAACTCTTTATTTCGTCCCAATTTCTGAACATATAGGTAACCAACCAATATAATAATACGTATATTGTGTATCTATTATATAGGTATGTATTATGTTCACACGAACGTATACGTTTATATGGTGTGTGTGTGTGTGTGTGTGTGTGTGTATATATATATACTAACATCTAAATAATATTTTAATATTCGATCGCACGAATACTCGCATGCACGATAGGTTGATACACGAATATTATAGTGATTATAAACAAATATGATATTATTAGAAATCCAAGTATAATATTATAATATACTTACACGGGGATACGATCGAAGATCGAACGACGTGTCCAGAAGAGTTTTGGATGGATACAAAAAAAAAAAACTAAAATCATTCTGCTCTATAGTAATAATAACAATAATAATATGATCATAAATTCTGAGCCGTACGTGGCGAAACTCCAGACGAAATCCGCACTGCGCGCAGCACGCGGTCTGACACCGGTTGGACGCTGCGCGGTGATAGCAATATAATAATAACATTCAAGATTCGTCAGCACTCGGCGAACGGGAGTATATTGTACCTTGTGTCCGTGTGTATATTATAATATTATGCTCGCATATTGCATATTATTTTCGTCTGTGTGCGTATAATATCGTATCATTGTTGTTAATTCGTATCGCGTGTCAACACGCCACACACGTGTGTCTATAATAATATAAGTGTTGTACGAACAGTGTTATTATAATATACAGCGTACGCGCTTTTCGTCGGCACCGCGGGGATCGAGCGCGCGGCGACCTCTTTCCGCGCCCGCGTCTCTCCGCCACTACCCGCACCCCCTATCTCGCCCCCCCCTTCTCCCCCAATCGATCGTTTCCCATTTACGTGTCCGAAATAATATATTGTGGTTTAAAGTCGTGACCCCGCGATGTGCATACATGTATATTAAATTGCGTAATACGTTGTACTGTGCAGCGGGGGCGAGTTTTAATTGTCCACCGCCGTCGCCGATACATATTATACATGTGAGGAACAGTGTATAATATAATATACCCGATAATTGAGTCGTGCGTGGTACAAATCGAATGCGTAAATATATGTTTCGCAGACGGCGGAGGGAAATATTATTATATGATACGGGAACACCAGCGGTGCAATCGGTTCCGCGTAAAGTCGTAAAAACCGGAAGTGAAAAGTGCTCCGTGTGTGATATGACGTGTGCGCAGTGCTGCTGCAGGTACACGTTTTATATACGCAGTAGAACAGAGCTGGAAAACGGTGAGAATCGAAGACAGCTGCAGCACACCACTACACAGACGGTATTGGCCATCGTCCTACTCACCCATCACCCTCTCCCCAAATACCACAATGTTTCGCCCCTATATGCGTTCTTTCATCTGTAGGTCTTTATATCATACATTTACTATTTCATCTACACAAAATAGCAAGTTTAATAATTATTTCCGTCTAAAGTCAATTATGAATGAAAATGGAAAACGGATAGTATAAAATATATTATACATACATATTATATATTGAGCAAGTAGTCGTCGACCAACACAGGGATTGCATACTATGTAGTATTAACTTATAATAATAAAAAAAATTAAGTCTTGAAAATCCAGTAAAAATAAAGTCTAAGCTGAAGGATTTAAACGCCCGTCGAACGTTATAGTCTCTAGAATGTACACATTACATCGTAAATAATTTTCTCTTTATTCTATAATCAATGATACTACTGAAATTGCACCCTGCAGTTTATGATGACACAGATGTGGTCATTACATTATAATATTGTGACATGATCAGTAAACGTGATGAACCACACCCGACATCGGCAACTAGCAAAGAGACATATCGTGGAGATATGTATTCTATACTATACAAATCTCATCTTGATAAGCACTTGGTAAGCACAATATGGACTTCTATTTTCCCTAACATGGATTTCCGTTGACTCTGCCTTATTTCAACTAAAAATGCATGTGCAAACTCTTGCTTATTAAAGTTTCCGTCATTTCCGGTGCAGTTTTAAATTATCAGTTATCAGTTATCATTAATAGAGGAGGGGCAACAAAATATTCATAAAAATAAATAATATAAAATCCAAAAAATTCATCGATACCTCTGTACACTGTTAAACATAAAGATACTACTATAGATACCGTATGTAGTATGTCCCTCTGAAACCTGACTGCAATTTCTTACCTAATATTATATATAACGAATAACTCAACCAAACCTAATCTAGAAATTATTTTACTTTATAAAGTGTGAACTATAATAGGTATTTACTTATTTAATATATAATATCTCAGCCTGATCCTGGACAAATACTCACCTGAGACCCTTACTTAAAGGAAACAAGAAAAAACTTAACGGTATACTACAACTCCTCCATCCTATTCTCAAATCCAACGTTTCCCTCAACAATAAAATAACTATTTATAAATCAATGCTAAAGCCAATTGGTGCTTACGGAATACAGTTATGGGGCTGTACCAAACCATCCCAAACAAAAACAATTCAAGCGTTCCAATCAATTGCTCTCCGCGCGTTTACTAGCGTCTGCACCCTGGTATGTAACTAGCAACTCTTTCTACAATCACCTCAAAATTGAAACTCTATTACCGCAGTTGCATCCAACCATTATAAACAATTTAACTCTAAAATAGCCAAGCCACCCATACCAACCCCTTTATAGCCATTCAAGGTAGAGCCCACACACCAAATAATCGCATCTGGTGGCTAAAAAGACGCTGGTGCTGGGATTTACTAAATATCTAACCATGATGTCGTTTGAGGGTTCTGTCACTGGACAGCATCCCTCCTCATAAATATGGTTTCATGTAAATATTCTCCATTATTTATCCTATTTGCTTATTGTACATACTATGCTACAGATTGTAAATTTTCTATTTTAATTATATTAAAAATATTGAATAATATCATATACTTATAACTTACATTATATGCAAAAAATTCTGTATTGAATAATTTATATTATGATATTATACACTTAAAAGCGATAAAGCGATTATTGAGTTTATGTGTCGTGGCTCGTGGCTTGTATGTATTATCGTTGTTTCATGTTAATTGGGAAAGACGTCGTTAGCTCGTTAATGCCTATATTATATTATAGTATTGTAAATTAAAAATATATACCAAAGCACGAAACACATTTCGTCATACATCGGTGAAATCAACGAGTGTGTTTTATTCAAATTATCATCATAACTCGTAAACATGTTTAAATTAAGAGCTTTTAAAATATTCTATGATTTGGTTACCTCTAATGTTAATAACCTTAAAAACACGTAGCAGTCAATTTGTTCCCGAAAACACACCTTATAGTAATTACTAGTTATATCTATACGACGCATTATTTTATTCAGTTAATCCCATTATCATTATATATTATTGTACGTACCTACATATTTCGTATTTGAAATATATTTACATATATAACACACAATATACAAAACGCATAATTTCGTATGCACGACAATAACAATTAAAATATATTACTATGTTCGGTTTTTTACGTGTAGGTAAGGCTCCTATACAAAAACAGTAAAAGGTTGTTGCTTTTTTTTTTGGAAACATATATATTCCACGATAGTAATACATAATAGTAATAATAATAAACCTTATCGAGTGACAGTATCTTCTCTGCTCGTTAAAAAATCGGTCCAAGTTTTTCAGCTAACGGATTTCCGTCAATGTTCTTTAAACTCCATTGATATACAAACTTTAAACGATTCTTAAACGTCTAAAAAAATATATACACAAACACACACATACGTCGAATTTAATCCCGTAGATTGAAGAGCTACCGTGTTAAGAGGCGTGTTCTTTTATTCATATGTATAGGGTCGTGTCCTGACCGGTTCTCAAACACACTACCTATAGACAATATAATACACGCCATTGCCTCTTAATGAGAAACACTACATTATATTAAATGATAAACGCATATAATAGTAATATGTTTTTCACCCCTCTTCATTGTCGTTCGCATCGGCGTATCGGCGTACCTAATGTACTTATTTCTATTTTCATTTTTTTTTTTTTTTAGTGTAGGCTGTTTGAACGTTTTTTCTTCTACCTATTGAAGATGCATTTTTATGCATTATAATAGTGCCTGCTGCGTTATACCGCTCGTAGATTAAAATAATCACACTACCTAATAATTATAAATATAATTACCGAGAAAATTATGTTTTTTAAACAATATCGTATCCATAATACTGTCACTAATAGCGTATTAGATGGACGATCTGTTGAAGCTAAATTATGATTATTATTTTTCGCAAAAAAATGATCGCACACTAAAATAAATACAATTATACCTACTTATCATGAAATGTCTAGGTGCCACAATATAAATTCATATACCAATATATTATTATTACTATTATTGAGTTAACGAGATGGATGTCAAATCGGTATGCACTCGCACGAGAAAAGAGAATTGCGCAGTGAAACGAGTATATTTTGTAATAAACGCGGTCGGGGACGGGGGAGCAATGATTTATACAACGGCGTGAACGAAAATATATAAGCATCTAATTAATTAGACATCCAGTGAACGCCATCCAGTGAACGCTCAACTGTTCACGTAGACTGTAGAAGTATACCGGTCAAACTTTTGGACTCGGGTGTCTAATTTGTTTACAATAATGACTTGCGACCGATGGGAAAACAAATAGTATTAGTAATAGTACCGGCCGACCATTTGAAATACTTCGAGGTTAGGAAAAAGCAGTACAGTTTATCATCCAAAACGTTTGTAAATTAAATATAACCGGTAGGTAGAGAAGTGTTGATGTATTAGTATTATTACTATTATTAAACTGTACATGGGAATAATATGTATGGGAACAATTATTATTGGTCGTTATTTTATAATCTATGTAAATTCAGAAATTATAATATAAATTAAAAATATATTATAATAGTACTTAACTAAAAACGTTAAACAATAATTAACGGTCGAGTAAAATAAATACATTTTCAATATTATAATTTATTATACATACATATTAGATAATATTATGTTGCACAGGTAGCAGAACCTGATGTTTATCTTCTATATTAAAACCAAATATAACTCAACTTTATTCGTCTTATTATTATAAAATCAAATAAGGAAAAATCTATTATAAACTTATAAAATATTTGTCCATATAAAGGTTTGTAATTACGGTGTAAGCTGTGTGTGGAACTAAAAGTAATATATATAACATAAGTTAATATTACATTGGAGCTAATTTTTTATTTGTTTTTCAGTTGTACTCGGCGGGCAATGAATCCGACAGACGGACCTTTCTAGACTCGCTGTTCAGTTTTATGCAAGAACAAGGTAAGCGCCAAAGAAAATAAGCTTATATTTATTACTTTTAAAACATAACTGGTTGGTAATTATTGTGAATTTCCAAATGTGGTACCTTCATATTATATTGGATTATTTGGATTTTAGTCGTATATTCGTACAATATAGGCTATAACAGCAAAAAACGGTTTAGGCATTAATTTTTTTTTAAGTAAAGTCAGTGGAAAACCATACATTATTCTATAGGTATTATTAAGTGAATCTTCTGCCGTCCAATAGTATGTAGATATGCACTCGGATAACCGTCGCGTATTCTCCGTCACGCATGTGGTGGTGAGGCACGGTATTTCCTATAATAAGTATATTATACTCGAGCTATGCCTTTATTGTGTAAGAATGTCCAGGTTATCGACCGTCGAATCGTGGAAGTTTTAAATTTGATTTCAGTCGATCCTAATGTAAGCTAATATAGTAATATATTATATTAATATGTACCTCTACCTATAACCAGACGAATCGCAACATAGAAAATATATATTGAATGCAAGTAAATATTTTAAGTGCAAAATGTTTCTTTTCTGTTCGTCTAGAACTACAAGAAACAAGTAACTTAGTAACCGCAACAAAAAATATATTATACCTATTTAATATTACCCATATATTTATATATAAATTTATAATATGTATACATTTTACAACTGCGCCAAAACCGTTGATTGCCAAAACTGAATCAATAGACAGTTCGTCTAACATTGTTCGTTTAACGATTACCCGTTTGCGGACAAATTGTTCT
The DNA here is from genome assembly GCF_001856785.1 of Myzus persicae. Classification (NCBI taxonomy): domain Eukaryota; kingdom Metazoa; phylum Arthropoda; class Insecta; order Hemiptera; family Aphididae; genus Myzus; species Myzus persicae. Next base: position 737,917 of record NW_019103603.1, read on the forward strand.
ACAATTCAACAATGCCCTATACAAACAAATTCTTTATTATAGTTACAACTTACAAGTCGGTGAATTTGTGTGTAGGTACTCTAATATAACGATCAGCAGAACATTTTTAAATATTTTTATCGACAAAACTCAGCAGGTGGAGCTTAAAGTACAATATGCAGTTTCTATAGTTTCGTTCTTAAAAAAATGATAACCGTGAAAGACACAATAGCATTGACCACTAGTTATGTAATTTCGAAGGTTTTGTGTATGCGTATACAAATGGTAGGCTGCACATAATATTATATGTAATTATGAATTATTATAAGCACTTATATTGAAGTATATTTTAATAACGAATGCTGTCATTTTTAAATCTTTTCAAGCTATACCTTTTTTATAGAATCGGTAATTATAATTGCGTACATCAATACAATTACCACCAAAGTATAAAAGCAATTAAAAATATTTAGGCCCGAAATGTTTAATTATTTTATTTAACAAACGATCAAATTCCGTGAAACATTATGTACGTATATCAATAAAAATCATGGTGGATTATCAGAAGATATTGTTTTGCTCTGTCGATTGAAAAAATACAATTTTGTTTATTTCTTATCAAATTGTTATAGTTACAAAAAAATCAACCATTTAGTAACCATATGGATGATACTGGCAATGTCAACATATAGAATCGTTTAAACCTTTAAACGCTAATAAATAACGTGATTCAATAAAATCGGTGTATCTATTTATAGTTTATACTGCTCAAATATTTAGCATATTAATCGATGGAGACCATAGTGCCAAACTCACACCATTTACATACGGTAATGAGCACTTAACTACACTATAGATGTAAAACCTGAGACTTACCAGTTTATACGTTTTTAGTACGGAAAATCAGCTTTTCGATAATAATTATTTTGTAATTTTGTCAGTTATAAGCTATATATACGGAACAGATGTTCTATACAGTAAACATGTAAATAATAAATATTAAATGATATACTACTTCACCTTTTAAATGTCAGTATGGTTTTTTATACTCTCTGAATTATTATGTTTACCATAAACCCAATAATAGGAAGAAAAAAGGAACAAAATACGGACGATTCAATGTTAAGACACACTGCGACGGTGTCATTATAAACACGTCGGCCGCGGCGGAGGCGCTAAATAATAGTGTATTATATTATATTTATATTATATTATATTATACAAAATAAAAATGATTACACTTTTATAGCCAAATAAAAAAAAGCAACACGCAATGAAATATCGATTTCTCGAAACGTGTTTCATTGTGAATAGATGTTTTAATATGCAATACGAAAATTTACTAACTATAAACGACGAGTCTATAAAACAGTTTTGAATAAATTCGGGACTCGGCTTTGAAAATCAAACAAAACCGTACGCCATAGTAAATTATGTCATTAAAAATGTATATACATTTTATATATTATTATTATGTTGAATGAGCAATAAAAATAATAATATTAGATTTCTAAAAATTAAATAAAAACTATTATTGTAATACTTTTGGAACCAACCGAATTTTTATGTCACGACAATGACTCGTTTCTGAATATAAAATCTGTTTTGAACATTTAATGTTAATTTTGCTTTATAGTGCCTACTTAAACATTTAGTCCATATTGTATTATTTATTATAGTTTCTCAGTACACATTTTTTTACTGTATTATCTTTGTTAGATTACATAGAATATAGTATTATTGATATAAGAATATAACGCAAAAACCACTGCCAATATTCAGTATTGTCTTGATTAATATAACACAGTGCACTGCAGCTATAAACGATCCAACCGAGTCATGCAGCACATTTAGACCGATACTTGGCAAATGGCAGGACCGCAGGAATTATAACAAATAAAGAAATTATCAACGGAACCGACGGAAAATTAACTTTAATAATAATGTGTCGTTGGTTTTAAACATTTTAATGGGACTTTGATAAATAATTTTACCATTGCAGCCACCCTAATCGCTTCACGGCGGTGTACAGTTGGTACGATTAAAATGTTGTTTTATTTACTACCACCGCAGAATTACAAATGTATTAACAAATAATTTTGGGTTTATGTCTCCGGGACAAGAAAAAAATAAGTAAGACAAACGCGTTATGAAAAGTAAAAACTAAATAAAAAATATTTGAATTTGTATGTTAATTATTCAAAACAAATGATGTATGTATGTGTGTGTGTGTGTGTGTGTGTGTGTTTGTGTGTGTGATGTGTATATACATTTTCCTGTAAACTTCAGATCATGGATGTCATTGTATGACGCATATTTGTAATGAAAACTATCAACGTCGTATACCATTACATTTATTATAAAATACGTATATTAGGTGTATAGTTTTATATTATAATAACGCTAATGAACTAAAAAGTACATTTACATAATGTATATGTAGCAATTGCGAAACATCATTAGGGAACATTTGTCGTTTTAATGGAATTTCCGTTGCTTATATTATTATAATATCATAGTCGATAGAAACAATAATTTGACAATGCACTGTATAGTATGTATTTGATATTTTCGTATATTATATGCATAATTGTATTTTTGTATTCTGAAAAATGAATCGTTTTATTATGAACTATTTTTCTCTTCTCTCTAACGAAGATAGTAATGGTGGCAGACCGGCGCATTTTAAGTTCCGGTTTGGTTGTGGGAGGAGGGGGCGCCTTGGAGAAATAATCCTTTTTTCTCATACGATTCCGATGTTTGACGAATAACGATGGCAATGCCTTATAGGCCATTATTATAGTCAGTGCATACTACTACTATATGATACATAATATTATAAACGCACTTAAAATATAATAACTCCATCATAAACGGATCGGTTCGAAGGCGTTTTAACGGAAAGTCGATTTGTCAAAATCTATAGGTACTACGACGTGTATAACGCTGTATAGTGTAGTGTATAAATTTATAATATGCTTGTATGAAGATAGTTTAATAATTACAACTATAGCTCATCTGCGTTTATTTCTTGTTTGGCTTTGTCTACAGCAACCACTTTGCCTAAATTATATATTTCCTCTGTTCATATCGTTTTCTATTTGGTAGAATAGTTCCATCCGTACAATGCGCAGTGTTTTTGTACCTATATAATATGATCGACATACGTATTCAACTGCGTTTAAACCAGTAGTGTAGCTGAAGCAAAATCAAGATGAGAGGGGGGGATTTAAATACTATATTATTGTATTACTTGTATAGACTATTAGTTATAACCATGGTTAAAGCATCACCAACACAAAATTCTAAGGGAAGAGGCATCTACCCATTGCCACTCATCAGCTGCGCCACTGGTGTGCACGTACAAGAGCCAAGGAGTAATTTAAAATACTTCACAGGAACATAAATGAATGGTAAACCCATCGATTCACCAAATCCGAATAGTTAACAGGCAAATCTGACGGAAATAGTCGATAACAAGGCAAATAAGCGAAAATAGTTTAAGTCGACAAAAATATCGTTACCAATTATTAATATTTATAATTACGATTTAAGGTATACACTTTGTATATAATATGATACACAATGGATTCAAATACAATACCTCGTGTGTTATTTTATAATTTAAATATTTTACTACGTGGTCATTAGAAATATTAAATTGAAAATCAAAATATTTTATAATAAGTTATTAATATTATCGAATTTTGTTATGATTAAAAACAATCATGAATCCAAATATTATGTGGAGTGTGAAAAAATAAATATTTCAAATCTTGTATAGACTCGTTTAATTTCCAATATTATCATTTGCTTTGAAAAATGACATTGGCACCGAAAATGCCTTTATAAAATAATAATGTTTTAAATTCAAATTCTTCTACTTTAATTCAAAATCATACATTTATATACCAGCCATAAAAGAGTATACAGTATATGTTTAAGTACTGTAGTTCCACACTTTATAGCTCTATGAAAAATGAAATTTTAATTTCTTATCAAAATTTGTGATTCCGTCTTAGCTAGGTGCACCGCAGGGGTTACGAGTTTCAAAATATCATATACTTCGTGGTTTACATAATTAAATACCGCACAATGATTGTGACAGGCGGACAAGCTTATTAATTGCATTATCATATTATGGATGATTTATGGATGTATTAGATGTGTTAAATATAGTAATTATTACTATAATAACATATTATATTATATTGTTTTGTCGAATATTGTGTAACGCATTTAGTATAAAGACTCCATACTCCGTATATTATTGACTATATGTTATTATTCAGTATAATATAATATAATAGTATAATATGGTCATGCAGCGTGGCACACATTGCACTGCAGTTTAAAACCGCGGTTGATGGGCGTGTGAGCATTAATGAGCAGTTATAATATATACATAAATATGCTTGGTGTATAACGTACAATGTACCTACATTTCATTTTCTTTAACTTGAATGTTTATTATAAATTATAAAATACGCACAGTCGACTCTTAATTTTCTATACGCCCGGAAGTAGATCGATACAGCACGTGCAGGAAAACGAACGAATATAAGTAATTTTGCTTCAAAACCTACAGCTGCTATTACAGCGTGGTGTAATGCATATTGTATTTCTTGAATTTCCTCAAATGTCTGCCAAACATAGGTAGGTACCCATTAAGAAATCAAACTTATACTTCCTAGATATTTTAAAAGTGTAAACAATACAAATATACAATCAAATACAATTTATTAAAATACCTCTAATTATTAATCATCGACAATATTTTATTTTTAGAACTTCAAATACATTATGGTGGGCATTGTGTGAGAGGGTGGGGGAATCGACTGAAATAATGAGGATTGAAAATATACGTACAAGGCTCGTCTGACTGGAAAGTGGAAATGTAATCATCGTGTACTTAACTTATAATACCTACGCAATGAAATCACTATAGGTGTACCTATATAAATATTACAGTATAATAAGATTGATTGACCAATGGCCGACGATGGTAAATATAGTAGTTATATATGGTCGAAAATATACCTACCACGTTTACAATATGGACTGCGGTCACTGTCGTTAATAAAGCCGGATATCCACTATTATACCGAGTCGTGTAGAAATGAATATAATGTGCCTTATTGTGCCTCCACAGCTCACTGTGAAACTTGATTTCTTAAAAAAAATTCTATACCTTGCTGTGATTGGTTGAATCAGTGATTACCTTTATAGTATTCCAATGGTTAATCGCTGGTTAACCGTCATTTTTATTTTCATTTTTAATGCCATACCTTTCTGTCTTTATTCTATAGTTAAGTTTAATCTTACACAGTTACACAGACCCTGTGTTCATCATAATCATGACGTTTCACGATGAGCTCTATACTCATAGAGCCATAGGTAATGTGGTAATGACATTTTGTTTCCTACATGTTGAATATACGAAACACCATAAGTCAAGGTGTAGTAGAAACCCGATATACCTACTATATGATAACGCATATTACTCGTGAACAGATGTGACGACGATATTTTCAGTTGGTCTGTCAAAACTCAAAAATCAATCGAATTATTTCCTCTACGTTCGACTTGCGTTTGATTCTCAACGGTTCTCGATCAACATAAATATGTTTATACTTTATACTTACCTGTAGGTTATTTATTTGCGATATTTATCATTTTCGGTCCGATGAAAGGCGTTGCCCCATTACTATTACTATAGTCGAGAGCGAAGCATCAGTAAGACCTAAATCAGTCACGTATATATAGCTTATATATATATATATATTGCTTTTGCCATTATTATATGCTTATCTATATATTATTTTATTTAAAATTCATAGGTTCGTGTACTCATGTCTTTACCATCGATTTTTTAATATTTATTGAAATTACACATATATGTATATACTATAGTACGTAATACGATATACAAGTTATAGGATTTAAATAATACTTAAGTCAGAAAGTCAAGTGATCGCTAAGACTTTAGATGGCATTAAAATGTATTATTATTTTTAAAAATTTCTTATTTTTTTTATGGGTGCAAAAAATAAAATTCTTTTGAAGACGTCTTGGTAGTTAGTAACGTAAAGTACATAGTCGGTATTACTGGTAGGCCACCTACGTGCGAGCATTTCGACGTCGGTGTTTATATTTCGCAATTAAACTTTGTTTCGTAATGTAATATTTTAAAAAATATTAATATATTAAACGGACGTGACGAATGTCGCGAACAATGTGCACACACGCACATATAAACTCACTGCATTGGTCACCACCGTTTATCTCGCTTTATTATATTGTGTAGAGGTAATCGTAATCTCGGCTGCCAGTTGCACGTGGCGTATATAAATAACAAAAATAGCCGCCATTTTGTAGTCGACTGTGAATATTAAGGTTTTATTTTGCACGCGCGATTTTTATTATTTTTACTGTTCTTATACATCGCTGTGCGAACGCACGCGCAGCACTTATCACGCCATTTGCTCAGATGGTTTGGCTCGTATACCTGCTAAGTACAATTATACGTAGATATATATAAAATATTATGTTTACGGGGGAAACAACTTTTTCTTCGAAATTAACTACCTACGGCGTTGTCATTATTGTTATTATGATTATTATCAAGTCTATATTTTATTGCCACATTATCTAGCAGTCAGCTATACAGTAGAATAACTAATAAGTAATTTAACTTTTAGTTACTTCCAGAAAAGTATGACCTTCGAATTTGCTGTTTCAATTTTCTCATAACAATATTATAACTCGGACAAATCACAAATGTGACCTATTCAATAAGCTAATAATAATAATTATACAAACCAAACAAAACTACATAGACAGTATAGGTACAAAGTTATGGCAGGAACATTAAATGTTTGTATATAGTATCGTAGGTGCCAAAAATAACCTAAAAGTATTTTTATTTTGAGGTTAACTACACATGTATTGGTACTGTATATAGGTAGTTTTGTAGTTTTATTATTTGTTTTACCTACGTTTTGTTTGCCACCCGCATTGTTGACGTTTGACCGCAAAACGTATTTGCAGTCCACATCGCCATTATAAAAATCATGAGAAGTAAATTGTATAAATACATAGGTTTAATACATACTATAATATATTAAATAGCCGGATACATGATAATAATATACCTTAAATATATAGGACTGATAAGTATGAACACGAAAGGGACTTTATTCTTATATCAATTTTACATTCAACAACTTCGTTGAGTTTCCAAATAATTTTATTGCCAATATTTTACAATTTAAGAGGAACGAAAATGTATATTGCAGCTTAAAACATGCAGTATATTTTACTTGTTGTTTGTGTGATCTTCAATAATCATTAATCTAGCATTGGACGTTACGAAAAATAATACCAAAAACTTACAAAAAATAAGTGAAAATTAAAATATAAATGTATTCATAATAATACTATCAATGTGCATATAATTTAGACCTCTGACCAGCTATCACTTCTTCATGTCGGACACAGTTTACACGTTATTAATAGAATAAAAAAAAAAAATGAAAAACAACCATCATAATATTCTGTAGGTAATTAATAATATACTAGTGGCAATAAAATATTTAAGATATAGATAACTGTTATAGTACCTATTCGAATTGTAAAACTCGGATGTTGTAATTCGGAGGCGTCTCCAAAAAGCATCTCTGCAAATTTTCAACAGAAATTTGAATCAATCAATAAACCCCTCATAACTTTCCTTAATGTAGTCGAGTAGTTTTCACGGATCTCCAGAGGATTTTATAATATAATATGGTTCTTGTAATGTATAGTTATACATGTTATTATGTAGTTAGCCTTTAGGTATTTAAGTATTTTGAATAAATAATTGCAGTGGTATGTGCTATCAGAACGACACTTTTGTGAGTATAATATATCTGTAAGCCGTTGCATAATATAATAATATTATAATATATAAGTGCGATGTTTTCTAGTGGCAGTGGACCGTCGTAAAAAAACCTTCAAAGACGCACGTAAAAAAAAAATAATAACAAAAATACAAAATTACAGAATAGAATACTATAATTTTTTCTACGCATAAAATCCATCAAACTTCGACTATAATAATATATACGTGTTATACGTGCTGCTGTTTACGACGATCCGAATCAACAACACTACGTGTACTGGATCATACCTTTATGCTAGATGGGCCGAACTATATTGTTATATGCGTGGTAGATTATTATATGGACATAATATTATATATTACTATATAATATGTGCTATATATATAGCTGCTCTGGTAATCATATTTTTATGGTCTCGAGCATGATGCGCTCGGGCCGCCCTCAGCCTGTATTACGTATGTATCCGCGCGGCTGCGGAGACTTAAACGACACCTCTCCAATAATCTAAAACTATAATTTAACATCGTTGCTTATAGTTATATTATTGATGATAATAATAATAATAATAATAATAATAATAATAATAGAAGCAGAGGCATTACTGTATTATATTATTATACTCGTAATATTATTATTATGTGCTGTGCGTTTAATAGCGGACGATAAAAAATACTAAAACTAGTCCGTCCGACAACGAGCCATTAAAATATCGTTTAACTGCGCGGTAACCGAAACGCTCGTACTTATAATATAATAATATAAAAAGAATAATATTATTAACGCCGAACCGCATTGTAGAAACACTTGTCAGGGCACTTGAATGGATAACACAGAATGTACAAGAATATGATCAGCACGCTGCTTGTAGTAGGTATGGGTACAGACATTTTGCAACACTAACTATATAGGTATAGGTTATTCAATATAAGTTTGCGATTGGAACCCGTGGATGAAATAAATCTATCTAGTCGGTTAGTGTATAATCTATGGGTGGGGTACAATAATTGAAAAATAGGTATCTATAGTTCACATCATATTAACAGGATGATGTAAACCTGATATCCATATGAATAGTGTTATGTACATATTTGCATAAAACTTATGAGTTTATGTCAAATAAATACAATTTCCCCCAGTTTTGCAATTTTTAAAAGCTTGATCATCAGAAAATTATTGTAAGTTCATTCTATTTGATTTTGTTTTCTAAAATGTCTACCAAGTATTGCACGATGAGGTTCATCAAAAACAAAATTTATTGTCCCTACTTTATTAATGCAAGTAGGCACTGGACCTACTTAACCATAGATAATATACAAACTATTAAAAGAAGTTTTATAAACGATTTTTTTACTTTATCCAATAGTAGGATATTGGCAATGTTCACCCTAAATAATGTATACGTAGAAAAAAATATTATTATATATAATTATATTGATTCATAAATTAATATTATTTACAATATTGTATATATGAAATAATTATATATTGAGTTATAAAATGTGTACGTATGTATGCAAATGAAATATAATTATATGTTTATAATAATTTTTTTTTCTGCCGTGTAAGAACTTACATAATATGCTTCTTTCTTTTACCTTATAAGAACTTAAACAACTTATTTTTATATTCGTGTAGCCGTGTAGAAACTACTGGGAACACGTACCTACCTTTTTTTTAGTTCCTTTTTCCCAATAATGGCAGCGAAAGAAAACCAGAAAGTACGTTGACAAACCCTGTATTATAATGCATTAATGAGTATCTATATATACAATATATAATATGGGTATACCTAACTTTTTACGTTGATTCGTTTGGTCTTTTAAATGTGTGACATGTATATAATAATTAATTTGCTTCAGACTCATCGTCATTATATTTTCGAATTCTCACGCTTCCCGTCTGTATACACTGTACACATTCTGTGGTCACCGCCTTCGCAATATAAAGATCGAAAACATAGCGGCGTGCATATTGTATGCATATATATATTATATTTATATATTTTTGAAAGGAAAATTATTTTACACTGCCGTATTATATATTAAACCTACATAATAAACTGCAGAAAAAAAAAACTAAAAATGACGACGATGACGACGCATGTTTAATAACATATAGGGCGGCATATAATAATGTGATATACATATAATGCGTGTATCATAAGGCTTACTATATATTTGGGTATAGCCGGTCGAATTTTACGACTACCCTTGAGGGCAAATAATATATTATTATTATTATTATAAAAATCCGATGCGGCGCGCGGTATCGTATGACACGCACCGCTGTTGCTGCTCCGGCAAAAACACATGGCCGACAGATTTTTGGGACATTTTTATATATACATTATACATATTATAATATACTGTACGCCCGGTGAAACTGTTGTGTGTGTGTGTGTGCGTGCATGCGCGTTTGTATAATAATATTAAAGTGCAAAATACGCACCCAGACAGCAGACCGATGTATATATATATATTAATAAACATATTCGGGAACCCTCCTCCTATATATTATATATGTATAATTAACTTCTGTCTAGAAACGGGCGATATAAAATCACGGACATGTGTGTGCCCTTTTGGTGGTATATCATATACAGAGTGATTTCATAGTCTGATTGGCTTCTTTTGAGAATTCACAAAGCGAAAACTTAATATCATTATATCACAATACATAATTTACTGCGGTAGGTACGTATTCTATATATACGGCAACGCTGCATTCCATATTATTTGCAGAACGCATCTGCGATGTCTCAATTAGTTCATTATTTCGAGTAATTATGTCTGACCTATCAAAGATCGTTTTCGTTCTGAAACCCGATATTTTGAATTTCTCGTTACATCTTGACTCTTGAGATTTTCGTTTCTTTCATAAATCAATTCCAATTGCCGAAGGAAAGAATCCGATATTATGGTAACGTAACCTATACCCATATTAGCAGCAGTGGATCAGAACAAATTATTACATTCGTGTGTTACTTTTATGAGATTTCCCATGACATAGCCCGTGGTTTTTTTTCGGACGATCGGATTATAATATTATAATAGTGTTAAATATGCAATGCACACAATAATTCGTAAAAGTGTGAAATTCATTTAATCCTGTCGATGTTTAATGCTAAAGGGAAACAAAATGTTTTAACGGAAGCCAACGGGTTAAACGGCACTGTTTAAAAATAATCCCAGTTTGAAGACTATAAGCGTTAACTCGGGGTCGAATCGATTTAGTCGGCGACCAAATGGTTTTACTGCGAACGTGTCGTGAACGTTCTAGACCGCTCTGTATACACACGACACTCACCACCGTGCATAATATAATATTATGTACGTGTGTTTAATATACAATATATATATATATATATATATCACACCCGGCAACATGTTTTGATACCCTCATTAGCCAAAGGGGCTCTGTTGTTTCCGGCCCACGCCATATTCGCGTATATCCAAGGGTTTTTAATTATCCTGGAAAATAATAATATATTAATATGTGACGAGTCTGCTGCAGTGTGCAGCGGAGGTTGCAGGCGTATAATATTATGGTATACAAGAAGAGAGAAGAAAAAAGCGACTCGGCTGGTCTATAAAATTTCCGCAACCCATTAACATTCCTTTTGATAAATAACGTATGATTTCGTTTTAATGACGTCTCGATTGTTGTATAGACACGTAGTCTAGCAGCGTATATTATACACACAGCCGTCTGCTGCAACTCGTTCCAGTCGTTAATATGAAATTATTATATTCCATATGACCCGATGTATTTATGTTTAGGTACATGCATTTTATATTATGCGATACGTGCTCACTAACGAATAACGATCGATTGTGCTCATGCGTTTTAATCGAACTTATATTATATCGTATCGTATACTTTTATCGTATATACTGTATAAGTTACGTAGTCCTATAATATTATTAATCGTTGTAAATAAACGATTTTAATCTGCGTGTATGTTGTGTGAACCCGGTTCCGGGTATAAACAGTACCCGAGTCGAGTTTTAGATGTACCTATGTCCCAGAACTATGAATAATTTTATTCAAAGTTCATCGTCTACGCGAGGAGGGTGCTAGTTTCGTTTAACTGTACATTATTAACAGATCGCCTAGTGCATACACAAACACAAACCGATATTACTGTGACGAAGACTGCGCATAAAGTCATATACGGACTATTATTCCTCAACGAGGGTGCCTTTAGGGTGAAAAATTATTCGCATATACATCAGATGGTCCTCTACCAGACATATAGAACAAGCTTTGCAACTTATATCACGTTCGATTCGTGAAACAGAACGCATCACTTGACGTGTCGCGTGTGTCGTGTGTATTAAAATTTTTTTTTATTGATCTTAAAAATAGGCAATTATGGCCATTAGCATTTTGTAAAGGGTTATTACGGTTGGTGAGGAACACGTGCATGTTGGACAAGGATTTGTCACTAAAAACAGTAAAAACCTGGGTGGTCACCCATCGACCGGCTGATGATTGACGTCCAAATAAGTTAGTGACTAAGGCTAACCACAAAGCCCCACTACGACTCATATTAAAATGATATAACTACAAAATGATTCAATATTTTTAGTTTATTTTAAACTAAATAACTATAACGTTCGATAATGTAAGTATAACAGCATATTAAACACGAGTGGTCGTAGCTGCAGGTAATAAAATATTAAAATATGAAGAGAATATGTTTCAAAACAAACAAAGAACAAAGTATGTTTGATTAATTTGAACGATTTCTAATCAACGACAAAAATATAAAATCGATTATCTTCTTGAATATCAAAGTCAAACCAATGTCAAAATGAATGAAGCGATATTGTTCAAGTTCTTATTCAATTATTATTATGAAAAAGGTATAGTCGTGCGCTGCTTTGTAAAGTCTGTGTTACTATAATAATTACTATAATATCTATACCTAATTATTCTTATATAATATAAGTTATAACTAATCTATTAAGTATAATAACTAATAAGTAATAGCATATTAGTATGCATAGCACAATGATTGCTATTAGTTAAACTTTATATGTAGTATGTACCTATCAAATGTACCCCCGTCAAACTACTATCGGATTTACAGAAAATGTAGGTTAGATTACCCTATTAAATATATTATAATATTCACTATAAACTCAAACCTGAAGTACAGTGTACAGTGTTGCACATTGTATCTGTGTATCAAGTTCCTATCTACTGCATCAGCGTAATATTTGAATGAAAATTCAACTTCCCACTTCCCAAAGTTCCATCATCGCAATTTACTTACACTTATTGTAAACCTAATACAAATAAGATGTGTTATAAACTAGTAAAAAAAAAAGTTACAACAGGTTATTATTATGCCTTTCACGCAGCATGACAAGACGTTTCACATTAAAAATATTTGGAAATCTGAAATCCTTTATGTAAATGTACCGAAATAACAAAAATTCGAAGTAACAACATTTTTTAAAACCATTTCTATTTTGCATGATTAATAAAAAATGGTCCATACATTTTTTTATAAAACTGTCACCATTATATTGACCACGTTTAACGTTCAATCATCGATTGTATCATCGTGTTTAGAATAGGTAGGCACACGTGACATATCTGTTATAATAATATTACGTTGTATAGGTATTATTCATATTATGTAGTTTTAATAAATGTTAATATTAAATTCCATACAAATAAAATGAACTATAATGTAATCATTAAGTGGTAATCAAGTGTTTTGTTATTTTTCGTATCTAATACGTATTCGATAGTTATAGGTGTTAGAAAGTGTCACTTTTTTGATCAGGTAAAATAATGGTCACACTAGGGGTTTCACCCCTTACACCGAACGGGTGTAATAACAATCATACTACGACGTATATAGGTAAATGATTTTACGCGGGACATTTTCCCCGCCCTCCCGGTCACCGCCGTGCGCGGACCTCACCTCGCTGTACAAAGGCGCCGCGCACGAGATCAATCACGCCACACACGCGGCGATATTTACACGTATACACATTATAATATTA